>NC_081136.1:11825346-12425346 GCF_958295425.1 Solea solea
AGAAAGCAGGAAAATCACCCCATGCGTATTTTATCCTCTTTGTCCTCCTGTTTGCATTTGGACGTGTTCAAAACACTAAACACTGACCTTGCCGGGACCAGTATTCCTCACTGAGACTGAAACATGGTCTCAATGAGGCAGAAAGAAGTTTAGGGTTAGGCATTAACTGGTTATGGTTAAGGTTATGGCTAATGCTTTGTTTAGGATGTCCAAATGAAAGGAATCCAACGCAGTGTGCTAAGAAGGATAGCTGCGGGAACTAAATGTGTTTACACAGTCACATTATGGGGACATGTTGTCCTCATGGGGACAAAAATCAAGTCCCCACATAACGTAAATGACTACATTTTAAGGTGAAGACATGCTAGGCTGAGGTTAAGGTCAGTGATGGGTTAAGGTCAGTAGTAGAGTAAAAGTCTCCAGGAAATGAATGTAAGTCGATGCAATGTCCTCTGAAGTCATGGAAACCAGTGAGTGTGTGTGCATGTGTGTGTGTGTGTGTGTGTGTGTGTATGTGTGTGTTTTTCCGACACTGACCTTGGCAATCTTGTGTGTGTGTGTGTGTGTGTGTATATCTCACACCACACAAACTGGTGTGCACGTCATTCAATTTGGGATGTTTGTATTAGAACAAATCGTAAAAAAAAAAATTAAATAAATGTTGTTTCTCCTTTAAAATAAAGGAAAGTTCCAGATTTACAAGCTTATACATTTTACATTTCTTTTTCTTGAGGGGAGGACAGTCTTCTTTTTTGGGTGAGCAATTTTTTTCTCACCTCAAAATTCATTATTTATTGGAATTAAAACATCAATTACTTAAAAGAAAATATATATATGTGTATGTATATGTATATGTATATATATATATATATATATATATATATAATATGAAGGCAAAGGCAAAGAAAACAGTAGGCTTAATAAGGGAATATAGTATAATATAGTATAAAATATAGTGAAATGTTATTAATACTGGGAATTGGCTTGTATATAAGATTCTACCACCCAAGATTTGATTGTGAACACTTTATTTAAACTGAACCAACAATATAGTGATGTTTTTCCTCTAATTTAAATGTTTAAGTGTGGAAAAAGTCACTTTTTGGTCTTCACCATCATCATCATCATCATGTAAAAGTGTCTAAGCGGGAACCACAGGAGGAGCCGCTGGTGTTTTATCAGTCTGCTGGCACATGTTGCACAGTCGTGTCACTCTTTCCATGTCATGGTCAACTAGCGAGTGGCTGCTGGCCTCCACACTCTCTCCATATCTGCTCCTTTGAGCCAAATGTTAAAAGCAGTGCTATTCAGTCTTCCTGTCATTTGCGGTCTTGGTGTCACTTTCGTTTTTTTTGTTGTTTTTTATTACATCCTTCAGTCCCAATCTTTGAAACAGAATGCAAAGCTAATAAATTGCTCCAAAGACGACATGTCGCAGACTCTTTCTCTAGATCTAATGCAAAAACAAAATTCAGCACCGGGCCACTAAGCAGCACTCGGGACGCTTGTTCCCTGACACTTGGACGCCAGCTCTGTGGTTTCAGCCAATGAGCTCACCTCGTTTGAAAATAACAGGAGTGACATCACTGTTTTTGGCCCATCGCAGCTCCCACCCAGTCAGAAGTCGGAGGTAACTCGTACAGTGAGGAGAGGAAGAGGTTAGAAATGACTGGAAAGAAAGAGAAAAAGGGATATAATAAGGGTGGTTTATAGGCAGATGGTTGCGTAAAGACAACAGCGACTCATATATTAATAGATTTGTTCCCCAGCTGGCCGGGAGTTGTGTCGTTTTGATTCTAGAGGCTTCATCTCTCCCCCCCCTCTGTCCATTTTTCCCTGGAGGTCATCAGCTAAAGAACCAGCTGCCCCATGTTCATCTCCAGACCTTTCACCTCTGACCTCCTGCAGGAACAACCCCCCACTTCCACACGCACACAGACACACTTTCCATTTAACGGCCAGTAAACCTCATTTGGACCACCTGACGCACAATTCTGAGCAAATAGGAGCATGTGCACACAACAAAAAAGGGGCTAACAAGCTAACAGGCCTTGGATTGATGACCTACGTGTCATTCATTCATTCTTTACTCGTACTGAAAAGACGTTGCACTTTGTCCGCTAAACAATAAAAGCTGAAATAGACCGTTTTGGGGAAACGTGTGAAAAATCGCGTTTAACCCTAAATTGCCGTGGGACAACTCCTTATGTGCTCATCCTGGGGTGTGTGTTTATAGGTCATATCTCCGTCGTCTTCAGAAAAACGAGGCACGGGAACTTTGAACTTTAAACTTCTAATTTCAAAAGTAATTTTTGCCCAGGTGTGTTAATATAGTAATAATAAATCTTTTTCATCCGTTTGCCTATAGATTGTGCTGAAAAAAAAAGGATATACGCCACTCTATACGGAACATTCTTATAGCCTCTGTATATACTTTTTAACATAGTAATGGGGTGACAAATAGCAGCCTAAATATGCTGTGTACTAAAGGTTAAATAGTATGTGGGTAGGTTGATGTGTATGTATAAATAATCATATCATCTGCATATTGTCTAAACTTATAATTTGATACAATTGTGGTATATCTGCTCCTGTTCTCTTTCTTCTGTCTCTACCTCACCTCTCTCTTGTTTCTTTCTCTCCCCCCGTTCTGTCCCCCACTTTCCCTTTCACCACAACCGGTCAAGGCAGATGCAGCACATCTTTGAGTCTGGTTTTCTGTCAGGGATTTCTTCCTGAATTGAATTACACAGGAACATGTATTTTCAGTGTATCGCGAGAACTGCAGAGGATCTAAGACAGAGCCCTGAGCAACGCCTTTACTGATTTACATTAGCAAACCAATACTTAAAGTTTGTCTGTTTGTTAGCGGTAATAATTAAGGTAGTAGGAGGAAGTAAGGCAGTGTTATCGTGTGACACCTGACGAATAAACCACTTATTTATTGTGTAACCAATACATTTCATTTTAGAGGGATTCTTTATTATATTATTGTGTCAGATCAGAAAATGTTCCCATATGTCCTTACAATGGGGAAAAAGTTAATTTAATTAATGACTTTGAGGAGGCAAATTCATATATGCAAAGAAAAGAATAGGCCCTGTAGTACACCTAAGGAGGCGCTATGGAGTTATGATTATGTCTTTTTTAAAAACTCCATTGTCGTATAGTTTTACTCTTCAGTTTTGGCTTGGAAAGGATGTTCTTTGTTTGTCTTTTTTCCTCCCAGACTTTTTCTGTCGTGATTTGAATCGCCAGTTTCGTGGTCACAACCTCACTTCATTAACCTTGAGAGGCTGAATGTCAACCTCTCCTCTCAGTGATGTCATGTTCAGTGAAGGGGATGAGGGGTCTCGGGGGGAGGGGGAACTGTGTGTGTGTGCGTGTGTGTGTCTGTGGAGTTGGTGGAAAAAAAGGTTGGGGAGGATGGTGGGTGTGTGTGTGGGGGGGGGTGTCCCTATTTGTTTGTTTTGCCCTCCAGACGTGTCCGAGAGCAGATTAAGGGATTTAGCTGGAGGTGGGGGGTGGTAGCAAAGGAGGGATTTAAACTCCTCACCCATCTACATGCCTGCTTGATAAAAAATGCACACTCAAGCACCCAGAAGGTCAAAGAAATCAGGAACTTTTCTTTTGTTCAAGATAAAAAAAAAAAAGCTGTAGGCAGCGAGGGACGAGCGCATAGATTCATAGGTTGAGGCCCACAATAAAAGAGCAGAGAGGAAGTCGTGTGTAGACAAGGTGATGCCTCTTCCAGACGTCTGATCGTCTCCTATTTTAGTGCTAATCCTGCTCTTAGGAAACAGAATTAGGGACCCAATATCTTGTAGCTTTGCCACCTTTTGCACACAGGGGCATTCTTTAGAGAACAAGAGCTTCTCTGTTTCCAAGGGGAGACATTTTTTCCTCTCACTGCACTGTTCTGTTCTACACGCCGGCTTCATTCAGTCATGGTATTCATGTGATGATGTGATTTGAAGTATTATGTCTTTATATACTTATCTGTCATTTAGGAACCTAATACTCTTCCACAATGACATTAAAATATCATTTGATTACGGACCGTAAACAGTACAAGTACTTTCATTTCTATACTTATGTTGAATGCAGTATTTGTACAATGGAGTACTGATATTTTCCATTACATCTGAATAAGATAAGATAAGATGATGTACTTTTACTGATGGCAGATTCAAATTGACACAGCGACACAAAGCGCCGCTGCAAAATATAACACGTGATAATAAACAAGAACAAAAGCAAAGTATAATAGTATTACTATGCAACGTTGAATGTAAAAATTACTACTTTTTTACTCTCTAGCTCACCTTGTTCACATTTTCTTGTGATTTTTGACAAAATGTTAAATATAAATAAAAGTGTAAAGCCAAATAGCCTTACATTTAGATTTAAAATTAATATTTAAATTTAGATTTAACACAATGTAATTTCAGCATCATTTCAGCCTCTGTCTTCAAAACCAATGAATAGACGTCATAAATCACTCCTTTTAGCTGTTTGTCTCAGTGGACACAAAACACTCCGACCACCTCCACCTCAATGTAACACCAGGCTGCCACGCGCATGTGTGTGTATGCAGTTTTTTTTAAGGGGGGGCAGGGGGGGGGGGGGCGCCTGCAGACTGCAAACAAACGAACGAACGCCAAGCTCAAATTCAACCGCAGGTTCGCTGAGGCCGGGCCCAGCCGGGGCCGACCGTGGTGTGGCTCTTTTGTAATGTATATCAAGTTCACCAAGGGCCTTTTCATTTGACAGGCCATTGTTAAAGGGAGGCTGTAGCCGGCGTTGCACTCCCCTCTTAACCCCACCCACCCGACATAGGAGCAGGTTGGCTCGCAATTGTTTTATGGAAATGCACGCGGGCCTGGCCGGGTGTCTGCCAGGCGAGTACAGACGGGACGGGGACCGGGAGGGGGGGGATTATGTGTGTGTGTGTGTGTGTGTGTGTGTGGGGAGGGTGGATGTGACGCCGACCCCAGCGAACGCCCCTGACCCTGAGCAGATGGCGAGGCAGGGTCTCTCCGCTGAGCCAGAATTAATAGCGTGTGCCATGTCATATTGTCTAAAACTGCCCCCCCACCACCACCAAACTTCCCTCTCTCTCTCTCTCTCTCTCTCTCTCTCGCTCCTCTTCACCATCTCTCTCTGCTGCTTCCCCCCCTCCTCCTCCTCCTCCTCTTCGGCCTCCCCGCCTCCACTAAATCCACAATCCCACCCAGCCTCCCCACAGTGTGCTTACTCTTCCAGCCACTCGTTTGCTCCTTCACTCACTCATTCATTTATTCACGTGCCCCTCATTCATCTCTCTCTCTTCTTTTCTTTTCTCTTTTTCCATCATTCACAGGTTTGCCCACTCGCCGAGGCTTTATTGGAGGACAAGTAAGGCACCTGCATTTCCAAAGCTCCCCCGCTGAATGGCCGCCACCCCATTTCCTCACCCGTCTGTTCACACTATACGACCACTGTTCACCCGTTCACTTGTCCTTGTATCCGGCCTCGTGTGCACGGTCTCTGGCTCGGCCCAGTCACTCCATGTCACACAAATGCAGATGAATCGGGAAACGTCTCAATTTTTCTGCTCAATTTTGTCCCTCCATTTAAAACCACTTCGCACTAAAGCAGATGAATGGTCTCTCGTTGAAGTGGGAACAGGGTTTTTTTTTTGTTTCTAAATGGGGGATTTACAATTGTCATGTGATGCCTTTTTTTTTTTCAGAATCTTGTCTTCCTGGTGAACACACTTGAATTCACAGAATCCCTGAAAAGCTGGACATGGTGCCTGCATGTGGCCAAAAGAAGGATATTCATTGTCAGTACATCACATGACATAAGTCCAATATTATTTGTGTAGCCCCTATTAACTTAACTAAGCCCAGTCAATGTGTTGGCTGATTATTATTATTATATTATTTTTCATAGCTTTTCTGTGTGTTTTGACCTTCCCTACGCATGTAAACTGTGGGTTAAGTCTCTAAAAACACCAAATTTGGAAAACAACAATGAAGACTTTGCTACTTGTTGACTTGATATGATTTTGAGAGCAATTAACAGTGAGTTTTTTGTGTTTGCATGTGGTAGAAGTTGGTTTTGAACCTCACCAGAGCAGGTATTAAGGTACAAATGCAATTTGTACCTTAATACCGGTGGAAACACACCATTACTTTCAGTTTCAGTTTCACCAGTGGTGTTTCTTGTTCGTAGTAATCTCTAAATAATTTTTCTGCGCTCCTGTTCTCACTATGTTTTTGTTTAATTATTCAGTACGATGATGTGCAACATCGGACAGAAAAAGACTGAAAAAATAGGTTCACGTTGTAGCGTTTTCCAAACACCTTTCAACACCATGTCATGGCTTTCATCAGTGGAAGGTGTTCGCTCGGCTGTCAACAAGGACAGTCGTGCAAATTGCTATTTTCCAGCTCATTAATGAACTCCCTTTTCTAGTATTAAGAGAGAAAGAGAGAACAAAAGAACGTTTTGTCAGTAAACTCAACAATTGTCTCTAACTCTTTTTCAGTCGGCCATGATGGGACTGTACTTGACCTTCCATTAACACACTAAAGTGTTGTTTAACTTCTTTATTTTTGGCAGCTCCTGTGTTGTTGTTTTTTGGTGCAACCCTATGACGAACAGTCATAGTCATTTTCTGCTGTAAGTGTTCGGAGCAATTACTTTTTACAACTTTGGACAGCGCTCAGCTATTTCATCATTTGAATGAACTGAAAGATCAATTGAAAGAGGAACCACAGTAAAGAACAAGATAAGACAAGATAAGTTAATCCAACCACAACGTTGTCGTTGGCAGCTCTGTGGTGTTGTTGTTTCACAATCAAATGGTGGTAATCACGTTTTTAAGCGGGTTCAGTTCACAAACCTGTGAAAGAGCTAAGTTGTGGAAGATGGATGTCAAAGAACTTGCACCAATCCGTCCAATAGCTGGGGAGATATGGATGTCCACTATCTAGTCTGCGGGTGTGGATCCATCACAAATATTTACAGGGCCTCCCACCTATTATCTTCTCCCTCTCCCCTGGAGCAGCAGTGTTGCTGACAGGAATGGAAAAGAAGGTCAGGGATATGTTCAGCCTCCCCCCCCCCCTCCTCCTCCTCCTCCTCCTTCTCCTCCTCCTAATCACAGTCCTCTTCCTGCCCCGCTACGCCCCTCACTGACCCTCACTTTCTTTGCTTCTATCAGCGCCCTGACTGACAGACAGCCTGAGAGATGGTGGAGGAGGTGGAGGAGGAGGCGGGTGGTGCAGACGGTCATGACCTCAGCAGTGCAGTGGCTCGGCCTGTGTATGTATAAAAATCGCTCCTTCCTCTTCATTTGTGAATGAGGAAGACACTGCTGTGTGTGTGGTGTTATGGTGGTGCATGTTTAAGATTCCAAGATGGATGAACAAACACCGCTTTTTAACATCTTTTACAATAACTGCCTAATTTATACTTCATATTTCATCTCCGTCACTACCTCAACATACCCCCCCCGTGCGACTTCCGAGTTGCATTAGATGCATTAGATTGACTTTGACCAACTGAAACTGTGCTAATTCAAAATTTCACAACTAACTAACACGCATAGATAATGTGGTACGAAGCTAATTTACCATTGAATGTATACGTTCAACCTGAAACCTAAAGTGACATAAGCACGTGTTGTACAGTTCTGCTCCCCGACCTCTGACCCCCAAATAACAGTGTGTACCAAATCACTTTGGAACACACAAGAAGAAGAAGACAACTGAAGATTCTGGACACAGTTAATTGGTATATTTCAGCGACAACCGTAGTTCGACTGTGGATGGAAACATAGTGTGTGTGTGTGTGTGTGTGTGTGTGAGTGCCTGCACATGAGTGAGAGAGAGCAAGAGTGTGTGGGGGCGTTACGGAGGCAAAGGTCAAGGTTTGCGAGGTTCACTTGGCTGAAGCTTGTTTCCTCCAAACCCCCACCAGGCAAATATGCTGTCGTTAACAAAGTGAAACTAAACACAACTTTATAAACAACTGCAACAGCAGCCAAATGTACTATATATCATGTTTTACAAGCGCACACAAGAGCAAGAGGGGCAGGGAAAAGAGAGCAAGCTAACATGACTATTTGTAAAATAATCCCCGGGAACAACTTCTGCTTCTCATTTTCCTGGAACAATTCATTGGAGATGTCGTCAAGAAACAAAAATGCTTTGGACAGAGCTGACCTCAGTACTTTGTACCCACTAATAACTGCCCGTCCATCTTTTTTTCGTGGTACAGTCTGTCACTTGCTTTTGTGTTTTTTTTTGTTTTTTTTTAAAAAAACATTAACTATCTGCTCTGTAACATTATCGGGCTGCTTCTGCTCCGAAACCTCACCAAGTCTTAACTGATAAAGGCGGCAGGCCAAGTCAAATGAGATACTGTCCAAGTTTACTGGACGCTTACGTCCCAGGAGGGTTCACTCAGAGTAGACAGCTTTACTTTCGTTGGACGGTTCCACTGTTATGACATTTTTCGACCCCTTTCCTGATTAGTCTCTTACGGGGTTTTAAGTTTTTGTTGTTGTTATTTTTTTTCTTTGTTCTGGGACCTAAACCTCTCTGAATACACTGGCTCCTGGCCTGGCCGACCACCGTACTGGATCTCTGGGATCAGAAGATGATGTTTCAGCCACATCCTGACAACAAACATAATCACTTCTTCTTTTGTGCAGCTTCAATGTGCAGATTCCATAAATCACGCTGTTGCACATTCAAACGGGGTCAAGAAGAAACTTCTTTTGTCTGTGTGTGTGTGTGTGTGTGTGTGTGTGTGTGTTCTGGGGCTGCATGCATGGACTCAGATTTTCCGAGGTGGAACGTGGACGTAACTCACAGTTAGCGTGTCCAATGAAGTGATCCAGAAGTGAAAGTGACTGCGTGTGTCAAAG
Source organism: Solea solea (assembly GCF_958295425.1). NCBI lineage: Eukaryota > Metazoa > Chordata > Actinopteri > Pleuronectiformes > Soleidae > Solea > Solea solea. The sequence continues at coordinate 11,834,270 of NC_081136.1, forward strand.
CTGAGTCATCAGAGGCAGCAGCGATGAAGAAGACAAATCGACTCAGATTTCCTCTTTCCTCTTTTGTGATTAACTTGTCTCTTTTGCGCTCTTTTCACTTGTCTCGTCCCATTAAGCTGTGAAAAATGATCATATAAAGCGATGGAATCCGATCATGTACGGTTTCCAGTGATTTTATCGAGAGACCGGTTCATCTAAGACACATTTGATTCATGTATGTACATAATAAACCTCTCGTTTTAAGTTCCCTGGGCCTGTATTGTCTTTATATAACGATTGAGAAACTGGGATTACGCTCAGTGCACTGCTTAAGGGAGTCTCACTGGTAGTTGTTGGGGGACTGGAGAGCATTTTACGTACGCTTTACTCACTGGTTGAGAATCGAAACCAACAACCATGAATCCTGTTTGGCTGCTCTCGTAGATTCCCAGTGCTTCGTTCTCCTAATAGAGAAACAAAACCAGTGGGCTTTCACATGATTTCTTACAGACATTGTTTTAAAGAAAGCAGAGCTTGTTTGTCTTCTTGTAACTCGGTTTATTGGAAGCAAAGTAAAGTCTTGGGGTCATGAGCACAATTTGCCCTAAAAATGTATGTTGTTTCCTAAAACAAACATATCATGTGACGTACTGTAAAAAAGAAAAAGTGTCACAAATCAGTTTACAACATTGACTTTTTGTATCTCTATTGATATATGTCTAAAGCCTTAAGATCTTAAAGCTACAGTGTGTAAATGAATGTCTGGTACATTGAAGCCAAATCAGTGTGATGAGTAAGTGTGACCTTAATGCCTGAGGAACTGGTGTAAATCCCTCATACAGTAGCTATCATAATGAAGTAGCCTATTAACCGACATTGCCTTTACTCAATGAGGTCGATCGTGTCAGAAAGGAGCACTAGAATAAATATATAATAAATCACATTACGTTCATGGAGGAGAAATGGTGAGCAACATGCATTTGGAGGCCTTCAAAATGTGGAATTTCACTTCATTCAAGCCCACTGACATATTTCACTTCTAAGAATTCCCCCCGGACAATGTCACATGTTTTTCAGGGGACACTTTCCGAGTATAAATACAGGCACGAGGCAGCTGGGCTGCTTTTATGCTTTTCATAACATAATGCATCGAGCACATTTCCAGCGCTCATGATCAACTCTGCTTTTTTAATCAAAGTTAAATACCCAGAGGCGAGCGCTGATTTAAAAAGATGGCGACGGGAAACCGAGCCAAGTCCGCGCAGATGGGGACTCGTATAACTTTTTATGAAAAGGCTTCCCTCTAGTGAAAAGGAGAATGGAATGGGGCTGTGAATAATCCTCAGCAAAGTGATTTCGAAAGTGCTGTGGTCGCAGAGCTGAGATCTCTCCTCGAGTAACTGAGGGAAAAATGCTGCTTTTTGATTTTCACATCTTTCTGGCCTTGCTGTTTCTGCTGATAACCATCGGGGTAATGGATTTACAGGACCCTGTGATTGTGAAAGCCCATAATCGAGCTCCATTACAACTATATTAAAAAGCTGTAAATAATATGTAAATAAATGTGTGCTGCAGATTGATTGCTCCTTATTAGAAATTGCTATCGCTTATCACACCAGCGCATCACAGGGGCTTTTCACTACACTTTAAACTGCCGGCTTTTATTTCAAAAAGGTAGATGTTACCAAGCCGCTGTGGTCAAGTCGATCAGATCATATTGCTTATTTTCCGATGTCTGTTTCAAAGCTGCCGAATCGCGTGCCTGCACACTTCTCACCCCGCGTACGTTCTGGCAGCTTGAACTCACAGTGAACTGCGCAGGATGAGGAAAGGGGAAACGTCTCCTTCCTCATGCCTTCATTTCGCCTCTGTTTCAAAAGAAACACACGCTGCAGTTCCCCTGACAGTCTGCTAACTTATCACCCTGTCAGTTTTCGACTCTTTCTGTTGTTTTTTTTAAAGTCAACGCAAGTCCGGCTTTGAGATGTTGTAATGACAGTCATGTGATAAAAGTGTGCAGAGTGAAGGTGTCCTCTCTGTCTCTCTGTCCTCTCGTCCACCCCTGGGACAGACCGGGACGCCCCTTCCCTCTGCTTACACGAGACGCCTCGCACGAAACACACCAGTTGATTACTTCATGACTTTTTTCGTCTTGTGATGTTAACTGAGGGAAAGGTTTATCATCGTCAGTGGCTCCGACTGTTGCGATTATTGAAAACATATACAGTAGGTATCACCTTATGGTGAGACTGATGCAAGGCCACAAATCCAAGGCTTATTTTAAGGCCACATTTCAAAGGGATTAGTGGACAAACGTATATTCAACTGCCTTGTAAATGTTGCACATTGGATCTTTAAAGTCGCAAAAATGCAGACGGGACACGTGACGTGGGACTAACGGGACCATTAACGCGACCCTACTCGCCTCGGCACTGCACGGTTAGGCTGGGGTTCCAAGCGAGCTGAGCCGATACTACGTGGTTGTCAGGCAGCCGTCACAGGAAGAGACACAGGAATCAAAGTGAACAATGCCGAACTGCAGATGAGTTTTAAAAAAAAAACAATCCTGAAAACTTGCGTTAATCTCCACCATTGAGCAAGGAAATGTCTAAAACCTCATCATTTAACAGAGGAGTGTGGTGTATTTAGCCTCACGCAACTAATCTTTAAATTAACTGATTCTAATGATTCAGTTACACTGAATACAACCGCTTTACAAGTCACTCGTCACTCGTTTGTGTGCGTCATGGCAGTTTCATGCAGAACATGCTGTGATGACCCCGCCCACGTTGAGGAGGTACTATATTGTAATGGCAAACCTACACAACCGCGAAGAGTCGATACTATATAGTGGAAAAACACCATTGGTGTAGTGGTTAGCACTCTTGCCTTTGAAGCAAGAAGACCCAGGTTGGTTTGTGCGTGGGTTTTCTCCGGGTTCTCGTTTCCTCCCAGAGTCTGAAAACATGCAATATGAGGATTAGATAAAGTGAACACTCTAAATTGACCATAGGTGTGTGAGCGAGAGAGAGTGTTTGTCCCTATATGTGGCCCTGCGATGGACTGGTGAACCCTGTCTTCTACCCTTCACACCTTTCTTAGTAAGAAGTAAAAGAGTCACCTTCAGCTGAACACGATGAGCTACGTTCCTGCCACTATACGGCACAGCTAGTTGTTTGCTTTGTCCATTGCTGCATTCAAGCGGAATTCGTGATCTCAGACTAGCGACCTCAGAGGTCACGAGACAGAATATTCTGAACTTCTGAGGTTTCACAAAATGTACCGTTAACAGGCTGTGAATACGAGTTCCAATGAGCTCACCTTGTCAACTGTACCCGGCACAGTACCCGTATTTTAACCGATATCTCGCCGCCAAAGTCAGCACTGCAATCAACGGTGACCTCAGTAAGTCGTCTGTGAAGTTTAAAGCCGGTCAAGCGACAGTTGTGAGAGAGACAGACAGGTGCACCAAAAACAAGACAGCTCATCAGATAGTTGCTTTAAAAAGCCGTTAAACAGGTTTGTCTTATAAAGTGGCTGGTAAGTGTATTTACTCACTCGTCGTATTTGTTTCCTGAAACCTTCGCAAAGCTCAATGTTGTCACATGTTTTTTTTGTGTTTTTAAGTAGAAAATACAGATTTCCTGTTTTTTTTTTTTGTCTGGCAAACAGCCGAGCGCTCATGTCTCCATTTATCGACTTACTGTCTCCTCACCCGTCTGACATTTGACCCAGTGTCTTTTAACCCACCCTTCTTTGTCTGTCACTGGCTCTCGCTCTGACTGTGCTTGTGTGTTTGAGGAAGTTTCAGCCCACAGACGACTTTAACACTCAAAACGGCACTTAATTGGCTCACTTTCTCTCTCATTTCTCTTTGCCGTCCGCAAATCTGAAGATAAAAATAATTCCCCATCTTCCTTATTACAATTTCAGCCCCGCACTTGAGAGATTATGAGAATCTGCTCTCGCACTTTCTTGCCACAGACATTGAACGACGGACAATATATTAAAGCAGATGACGCGCATGTAGTTAGCAGTATGTAGGTCAAATCCATAGAGGTAACGCAGATGGAAGATATATTTCCACATGAGGACACGGATCTTTCTTTCTTTCTGTCTCAATCTTTCTTTATTGTTCAGCCACAAGCTTAAACAGTCAAGTAAGTGGATTTATAGACCTGAGGCTTAAGGCTTAGTCGTGATTGTTTGAATTGGCCCTGTTTCTATTTAAATAAATGTTTTTTTACTTCTCACGAGAGAGAGAGAGAGAGAGAGTGCAACATAGGAAGATTGAGATTTAAAAAACAACAGGAAAAATCAGAAGCAAAGGGGCGAAACATGACGTGATTGGGATGAGCCTCGAGGAAGCTTTAAATCATGTGTTTGAGTGTTGCAACAGCCAAAGTTGAAAACTTGCCGTCATTGAGTTGATGTGACACCTCATCTGTATTTAAAGGGTGATACAGTAAGAAGCAGAAAGAGGATGTGATTTCAATACTTGTACTTGGGTAGTCTCTGTTTTGTTTTTAGTTCAGCTGTAAAACATTTGAGGAAACTTTATGCTTCCCCATTCAACTCCGAATATATCTGGAGGTTCTTTGCCGACGATAAAAAAAAAAAAGGGAAAGGAAAAACGGTTGGGGGCAGGATGAGGTCTTCGTCTCTGTGTCTTCATAGTGCGGGCTGTGGGCCAGACACACTCTCATGCAAAACCTCATCCCTGCAACTCTTCTCTCTCAGCTTTTTTTCTTCTTCTTCTTCTGTTTTTTTTTTTCTGTTGGAACAGTGAACCTCCACAAAAATGAATTGCACATCTGAAAAAATTGAGATGTGTTGATTTATACAGTGTACACAGAGGAAGATCACATCTGCTTCTTTCTACGTAGAGACACGCTGATGTAGATGTGCACACAGACACTGGTGGGTCGTCTGTTATGGACTGAGGCGGCCAGAAGTCAAGCAAAACTATCAGACCTGACCTGTGTATACGTATATGTTTTTTGGAGCAGCAGAATTCACTATATGCACAGATCAACTTCCGCTGAAATATAAGCCAGCTCTTTAACATCTGCTTGGTTATCGCTAAGGGGAAACTTGGACTTTTTGAGGTCAGTGGCATTTGACAACATCAGAGTGCACCGGCACCTCTGTAATTGTATTTAAATACCTTTGGTAACTTCTGCAGATACTGACTGAAGAACACCTCTGCATCTATGGCTGACAGCTTACTGGAAACAGCCGGCCTGGCTTATTGAAAAATAGGAATGGAAAATGGTTTGTATTTATTTAGCGCTTTTCTAGTCTTGATGACTACTTAAAGCTGTTTTACACTACAGTTCTGTCATTCACCCATTCACCAAGGACACATCGGCATGTAGACTAGCAGAGCCGGGAATCAAACCCACCCCCTTCAAATTGAGAGTTGACTCGCTCTACCGTCGTCCCCAAGTAACCATGATTTTAGTCAGTTCATTTCTGAAACTGTTCGTGGACACTTCTTGGTGTTTTCACTCATCTCGCTCAATGTTGCTATTGGCTGCATCCTGACAAAACAAGTCACTTCCTGTGTGCAGCGAGGGGTTGTTGCCAGGCAAAGCCTTTTAATATATTCTTTTAAAAGTTAGGCTCTATGGTTTAAAAACATGACAAAACTGCAGGATATTTGTTTTTGTCCTTTTCATCAACTTGCCATGAGCGTGGCGGTTTCAAAAGGCCTTCACCTTCTCTTTGAAGCTGTAAAAAGTAGAGCCTCTTGTAAGGTGAACAAAGATGCCAAACAGATTTAAATGAAGGCTGTGGCAGAAGACAACACCACACAATGGGATGGAGACCTACATGAAGGTTTACGGCTCTCTGACCTCTCCCAGATAAACAAGAATGACCTGACCTATTTGTAGTGGGGATGGAACACAAACTTTTGGAGATGCTATCTGACTGGGGGAGAGCTTGAGGCAAGCAGGCACAAACAAGAAAGGCTAATAAAGCTCATGCCACATTTCCATGCATGATCACGCTCAATAAAAGCCTCCCTTGTACTTTGACTGAGTCATGGGACTCCCAAAATGTGATGGCAATGCACTACTGTGCTCTGCTCACATGTGGCCACGTTATTGTTTCCAAATTCTACACAGAAAGTGCAATGTTACCCTATGGCATTGTAAATGTGGGGTGCAGAAACGCTCCCTTAATTCCTGCTTTAATTTTAAGTCAGCGTGTTCTTTCAGTCTCATCACTTTTCCTGCTTGTAATTATGGCTAACTAATAATTATTTTCATTAATGGGTTGATAATTTTTGAAATAAAATGTCAGCAGATCAGTGTTTCCTGAACCTCAAAATGACAAAATTGCTCTCCTTTTGCCCAGAAATGAAATATATTCGCTTTTTCTGTTTTTCTTTGTCAGAGTAGAGCAAAAATAAATTGTCAAATGAGTTCAGACAATGCTGATTAGGATTCACGCCTCTTTGTCTGTGTTTGGTTTGGCAGTGTTTAGATTGTGTGTCACCCAGCGACATTCCCACGCTGCACACAGGAAGAATATTTGTTTGACGTCAAGACAGACAACAATGACAACATTGCGCAAGTAAAGTGAGACAACTGCAAACAGCTTTGGGGTATGACTGGAAGGAAAAAAAGACCTGATTGTCCAGCAGTTGGATGGGATAATGGTTCTTGTCTCCGCCTGCCTTTGTGCTGCTGCTATATACACACAAGCGCTCCCTCAGTCAGGTGTGATAGTTTTGCATGACAGATGAAGCAAACAGAGACAAATATCACCAAATATTACACACTGCAACTTTAAAGAGCTAAAAAAAGAAGAGAGATTTTGTTATTATTCAGTTAAAAAAAACACTCAAACAGACTATCAAATTACTATAATCAATAGTTTAGTTGATTCATTCTCTACTTGTTATCTCTATTAGAGCTGCAATGGACAATTATTTTCATAATCAATCGAGTAATCGTTTGGTCCATAAAATGTCAGCAAATGTTCAAAAATGTCGAGCAGTGTCGATCCATTAACCAAAATGATCCCGTTTTAACGATTTCTTTGTTACATGGAGCAAAGAAACTAGAAAATATTTACATTTAAGAAGCTGAAACAATCAGAAATCCTGTTTTAATAATGATAAAACCCTCAAACTGATTATCAAAATAGTTGACCAATTTAGTAATCAATTAATCGAATAATTGTCTCAGCTCTAATCTAATCTTTATAGCATTGGGAGGTGATAAAGGTGATATTTTGGCTACAGTCCTGCGGCTGCTGATGATGAATACTGCAGAGACCATAAGGAAACAGGATGTAAGCTATAACGTGTGCATTGTTGTGTGTATGTGTGTGTATGTTCTCTTTAGGACCTTTTCTGTAAGAGACAGAACCACATTTATGTTGAACTGGTTAAGTTTAGGGCTAATATCTAAATTGTGGTTAGGTCAATGTTAATTAGATTTTCTGCAAAAACGTGTGTATGTGTGTGAGAGAGAGAGCCTGGGAAAACCGAGGGTTTCCTCACCACTTGTATTTCCCCCTCTAAACCTATCAGAGCTGTAATTTATTACCTGGTAAACACGTGGGAATAGTATCTCAGCGCCACAAGATAAACAACTACTACGCTTTGACGCAACATCTCGCGATAGGCGACGCTCCCTCTGTGCTCGCCTATTGTGAGAGTTTTCCAAGCCTCGCGTGATCTTGGAAGTTTCCCACGCCTGTTGTTGTGGCGTCTGCCCTTCTCTCTCTCTCTCCCTCTCTCTGTTGCTGCTACCCGCCGCCTCCCCCTTTTCTCTGTCTTCCTCGCCCACCTCCTTTCTCTCCGTCTCCCTCGTCCCCACACCTCCAGTCTGCTTCTGTTGTCTCGGCGGATTGTTGGGCTGTGGGAGAAGAAGGATATCGCGAGTATTGGAGTTTTGGTGAGAGTTTGTGGAAGATGGCGCCTGTTGTGACAGGGTGAGTCTGAGATTCAGGGGTTGGTAGTGGGGAGCGGAGTTGTGGAGAATATGAAGTTAATGCTGTGAAAATGCTAATTTTAAGCCGCTGTGCTATAGCCTGGTTACATCGCACTGTTTACGCCACTGCTTTATCCCAAATAACTCGTTTGTGTGTTTGCGTGCGAGTGTTTTTCCCTCAGCACAGTTATCGTTACTTGCCTGGGCTGACTGTTGCTGCAGTGTTTGGCGAGCTAGCCCCAGCTAAACGATACTTCACCCTCGGTGGTCTCCTTTTCCCCCAGACAACGGCAAGCTGTTAGCTAGCAGGCTAACCAGGGAGCTAAACACAACCAATTTGGAAACAACTCAACATTGACACGCGGGTTTCCTTTTCATTGCACAGAAAGCACTCGTACAAGCCCCCGTTCTTGTGTTTGTTGGCGAAACGTGCTCACCAGTTAGCCGGGCAACACGTTCATGAGTCGGGTTCCCCGACTTAATACGGCTAGCTGTCCGATAATGGGCATCGGCTAGCGATGTCTCACTGAAACACGTTGCGGCTTTGTGGAAGAGGCAGCACTTATTTAGCCTGTGTTTTTTAAACCCAGCCAGTTCCGCTACACACGGCGTAAATACTGAGAGCCAACACTACTACAACACAGTGAGTGAAGAGCGTGTACTGAAACAACAGTAGCTCCGCGAGTAACGTTTGAGATAGAGAGAGAGCACTGCTGGAAGTAGTATTTACTACACGAACAGATCTGCCTCTGACCTGTGTAAACAGAAGGTTGATGAAAAAGCACATCGTAACACCGAGTGCATCTAAGGTTGAAATTCACGATAAACATCCGCTGTGTGCTTTATCTCCAAAACACGATTCTGATCTTCAGCCATTGATTTGATTTGTCACTATTTCTCTCCAAGTAATGATTCTGACTTTTCTTTGCTGTTAAAAGCATGGAATTATCCTCATGGGTCGTCCATAATTATTAGACAACCGACAGCAAACACTGAACTGGTTGCATCCCTTAAATTGTTGCATTTTCTTCTCTTAAAGTGTGTCGTTATAGCTGGTGCGCGTTCATTAATTTTGTCTGTCTGCATTTTGTTCGTCTTAAGTGTCGGTAAAGGCTCTAAATGGGATTATTAGTCTTGAGCTATCACTGAATCGTTTGTTGGACAGTGACTTGATTTCTACTGTAATGGTCCCGCATTTTTATTTACAAATAGAGTTCCAAAACATTTGGTTAAGGAAAATGTACATCCATACGAATCGACAGCTTCTTTGCACTTGTTCAGCTACTCCTATATCAGCTCAAATATTTAGTCAGCCAGCCATATGGCAGAGCTTCAATGCATTTTAGATATGTAGACATGGTCAAGATGACCCAGACAGGATGTGGTGAGACACACATTTCACAACCTTCCCTGACGTAGAATTTGTGGATGGGACACATTTCATGATACAAGCCATCAGTACTAGTTCACTACTGTCATGCACCATGGGGAAAGCCACCACAAGTTTTTAATGATAATGCTATGCATTCCAAAATGGCAACGTGACAGTTATTATGATGTTCAATGTTTGCGGTACAAACCCACTGAGGAACTGTCTCTGCTCTGGCTGGTAGTCAACATTTTGCTGTTGTGATGTTGACAAGGATATCAATGGGCGTCCAGGGCCACTGTTTACATTCTGCTTTGCATACTGATTGGGTAGACGGCTTGTTGTTGTTGTCACTTCTTGCGACTAGTGACCACTTGCACATTACTATGTATTTACTAGCTGTGCATACGTTGGTGTGGTGCCACCAAAATTAGTAAAATACTAGCTGCAAACTAGCTAGTAATTCTTAAGGCTTTAATTACTAAATCCTGAATTTAGTAGACTAAACCCCACCCAGGTCACCACATAAATGATGTGAAGGAAGAGCTACAGTCGCTCTGTATATGTGCTCGTGTTTTTTGACACTTTTCATTGAATAATGTAGTCATATTTACATTTTACAAAGTCAATGAGTGTGGTTTCCGTATCAATCCATGCGCATCTCCCAGTGTTTGTAATTTTTTCATTAAAAATGTGGAAGTGAAAGTTACATTTCAGTCACATGATTTCTAAACTTTATTGACTCAGTCTGTTAGTATTGCTTTTTTCTTTTTCCTTATTTATGCAGTGTTCTAAAGATTTCCTTCCCTATGTTTTTTTGTTTCTATTTAGCTTTTAACCACTAATATAGTGTGCGTGTTTCAAACCAAATGTCAGCGGTTACATCTCCTTAATTTTATTACATCAGTAATGTAACTATATTATTCAGTATAAATGTATATACCTTGACTTCAATGTGTTCTAAGTGAGTCTATATTTCCTCATCTGCTTTGGTGTCGGAGAACTAAACACTGATACATTATTTACCTTCACATCTGCTAGAAACAGACCTATTTTTCCCCTGTCCTGGCAATAATCCCCACAGACAGCTCAGTGGGTGACAGACTTTTGCTGGGCTTGTTGGAGGTGTGTGTGTGTGTGTGTGTGTTTGTAGGAGGAAGGGAGGTGGATTAGAGTGTGGTTTACTATGTATGTTCCTTTGGGGCTTTCCAGCAGACCTGAACTGATTTCAGTTGGGCTGGGGGTGTACAGGGGGTGGGGGCAGAGGAGGGAGGGAGCAAGCAAGAGGGCAGGCGGGTCAGCTCTGTGTGGCTGGCCACCTGTCCAGATGATATCTCCAGATTCACGTTTGGCTGTGTGTTTTGCAAGTGGGGAAGAGGTGGGGGGTTGGGGGGGGGTTAGTATGTGGGACGATGGGGTGGGTGTGCTTGGGCCAGAGAGGTTTAGCTGAAAATTAGAGTGCCATAAGGGGTCTTTTTTTTTTTTTGCTGATGGCAGGCCATGTTCATAACAACAGTTGGAGACATCTCAGAGGCTGACCACAGCCCAGTGCCCCCATGTACTGTTTAATGGTTCTGGCTTTACACAGGGAGGGGCTCCACAACCACAGGCTTGTTAATGGTATTATGACCAAGCAGCAACAGAGAGGCTGTAGTTGTATGACTTGTCTTTAAATTGTAAATGGACATTTGTAGTGATTTCCCCACCCTTCAGTCACTTGGGTCTGCAGCTTTTAGCATTTCGTATCAAACCATAATTTTATATTTATGTGTTAAGTTGTTCTTCTTTACGGTTTTGGTTGTTGCTGGAATGTAGTTTATCAACAAATGATTTTTAGGTGAAGATTATCCTCATGTTTGTTTGATACATTGTTTGATAATGTAATGTAATACAGGAAGTGCAGGGTTCTACTTAGTTGTTACCTCAGTCTGACCATTTTCAGTAAACATTTGCTATATGAAGGATTGTATTTATGCATGTAGCATGCTAGCAAGCAAGAGCTTTTCAGCATGGACTGAGCTACTCTTTATTTCAAAATTTTGAACACTCACAAAATGTTTTGATGACAAGTACAATTTGGTAGTTTGATCCATTCTTTCAACAAGTCAAGTATAATATTTTAAACCCTATTCGTTCCATTTATTAATATTTAGTTTTAAGTGCTGCTTCATATGATTTTAAAGCTCTAAAGGAAGCTGCAAATGAAATCACAGTTGCAATAAATGTCAGACAAAATCACTTACAGTTACATATTTAACTTACATTGTTCAGCCATGGCTGGCAATATGAAAATTTAAGTAGCTGAGATTCACAACTGTTCCATCAGTTTGCATTTAAAGTATTGTGTAATAAAACAGTTATTAAAATGGCTGCTGATTAGTTGCCACTCAGTTGTCTTAATGTTTTAGCTCTAAATGACCACGCCTAAAGGCTGTACACCTGTATTCTAATGCACCTTTGGCATGTGTAGCAGTATAAATTGCCACATTAACTCAAATTGGCAAAATATCCAAATAATTATCCATCATGAAGGTGAGGTGAAAAAAGTGTGTTGCTTTTGTATTTTTTCCCCCTCCACACTGCCAGAGAAACTGATTGTGATCGCTCAAAGAGCCGCACTGTTCACCTGGAATGATAAAAGCATGAATCACTTATTTCAACACTGCTTTGCCTTTGCTGTGCCCCGGAGGGACAGGATTCCATTTAGCTCAACCCTCTGTGTCCCTCTGCCAAAAAAGGAATGATGGAGTCTTTCAGACCAAAAGCCAAGCGTCTCTGTGCTGGAGTAATGATACGACTGAGCCTTTCTTTGAGACACAAACCTTGTGTTCTTGTATTTGTTAGAAGGAACGTGTGGTTTGAGCTCTGTTGCTGTGTTGCTGCTGAACAAGTCTATGTGTTAATGTGTGTGTACGCGCGTGCATCCATTCCCCAGGGTCGTCTCTTCTTCCCCGCTTCCCTTTATGAAAGTAGAGGTTCAGAGAGAGCAGCAGATGTCAAAGCACTGACCTTTATGGTGGCAAAAGCTTAGACCAGAGTTAAAAGACATGCTGAGTTGCACCCCCACCCCCCCCACAGCCCTCAAAGCAGCCGCCCCATGTCCACCCACACTCGCATACACTCTCAGTCTGCCACCTTAGCCCCAGTGCAAATTTATAGATAAACGATGGAGATGATAAAAGCTTACATGGTCCCTGTGTCACCTCAGGATCCTCTGGCCCTCGAACGCCTCCCCTACATCCACCCAGAGCTGTGAAAACCTTCAAAGTGTACACCGTGCAGGGGTTACAAGCCAGGGGGTTGAGCTGTACAGAAGTCACGGGCAAAGTACTGCAGCGAATTTGCCACCACCAGACATCTTTTGGGGGATTTATTCTCTTGCCTACAGTAGCCTTTTGTTTTGGAAGTTTATGCATGCCCATTACTTCACATGATTGAAATATCCCCTAAAGCTTATGGTTCCATCCAGGGTTCAGATTCAACTTGTTTGGTGGAGTGATGATGGGGCTTTTAAAGCAACACACGCCCTCGTTGACTCAGTTGTTTTCAGTATCTTGTTTCCCATTCATCTTTGTGTCCACGTGTCTCAAGGGAACAACCACAGGAGACACCCAGGGGGTTTAAAATGCATGTTTTTTTGTAATTTGCCTTGGATCGGGGCCCGCTCGACACTACTTATTGTTGGTAATCAGCTGCATGCTCAAGTGTGTAGAGAAATACCATCCTAGTATGCCCCTCTACCTTTCCTCACATCCTACTTATTCACAGCTAGATTTGGATACTGAAACTCCGTGCTAATATGGCTTCAGTATCTATATGATCGGTATCTACCGGACTGGGTCACAACATGATACAAGTCACGAAAAAAACTCCTTTCTTAAATGTATCCATGCTTTGCAGCAGTGTAGCCTCGCCCACTTGCTTACATTTTCTATTTGATCCAGCCTAAATATGTTACAAAACTGTTTTCTGTACAATTATTGCAACTTGGTTCTGTTTGATTTATTTCGTCAATTTGTTTGAATACATTTTAAGTTATAGATTCAAGGCAATAATGGAGTTTACATTTTCCTTGGAAATAAAAAATAGGCACGTTTGAAGCACCACCTTTTCACTTCTGTTGCCAAAACACAGCTAGACATGAACTGAGCTTCTGCAGTGAGTGACCGAGAAGCACGAGTCAGGCCGACGAGGATTAAGATGAAGCTTTTCACAAGTGCTTCGTAGCATTTTCAGTCAAGGAGGTGGGCAGTAACATCAGACTTTCCCCACACCTCAGGTGAGCCTGCAGCACTTTCTGAAAGGACGACCCCAGGTCTCAATGCTGTATTGCTTTACTAGCATCATTCTGTGCAGCACTGAAATCTCACTAGGTGACACAAAAACAAAACATGACCATCTTGAGAAACACGGACAGAATAGTGTGGAGATTTTAGGTTTTAGTAACCCATTTGACAATAATTTGAATGTAAAGGGCATTTTTGTATATTCTAAGGCTTTGCACTACGGCTTTAATATTGTTTGTGTTGTACTAACAAAAAAGTACACTGTTTTAAGAACTGATACCATTTTGAAAGTATCAGTTTACCACTGGTATTGGAAAAACCCAAATGATACTCAAGCCTACTCTCAGTAATCAGCTCTTTTTATTGATAATGTGACTGAGTGACTCTTTTCATGTAGCTTGGAGGAGGGGGTTGTATTACCTAATTTCTCAAAGCCTGGGGCCTGATTAGAGGGTTAGATATCACACACAAGAGCCACAACAAGGGGCCATTTATTTACTTGTTCAAGGCTTGAAATGCATTCAGGCCATACTGTTTTTAATCTCTTGCTTTTCCTGAAAAAAATTGCCTGCTGTTTTCCTCAAAGGGGATGGGACGGGACATTCTGATGAAAATCTAACGCCAGTGTGGTTTTAAAAACAGCCTTGGCGTCATGTTTGATAGAGGCCCAAGTCTTCTTGGTGTTGTTGTTGGCGTCAGCTGAACTGCTTAGCTAAGACAGACAAGCGGACCAGAGAGACTGAAACCTAGCACAAGGCAAACGTGACAGACAGTGGAAGCATGTCCCTCTCCACAGGCTCTTGTTTTGCATTTGCTTGTCATCTTTCTTGCATTCCCTCAGCATTTCCTCTGTCTGAACATTGCCTCTTCCCTCCCCTGTTCTTTTACTCTTTGTAAAGATTACATCTTTGCCAAGGGAATGGTTATTTCTACTGTGTCAGCAGTTTCTGCTCCCACTGTCCCTTCACATTCAGGATGTTTCATTCAGAAAACACAAGCTGATTCCCCCCTGTCTGACTCCTGTTTGCTTTCATTCAAGTTCAGTGAACAAACTCTTACATACCGCTGATGTTAGAGCAGCTGAAATCAAGAGGGAAAAATGTTGAGAACAGAGCACTGTTGACACAAGTGTGTTTGTTCCACTCTCCCCTTTTGTTTTTCCTTATGATTGTTCATTTGTTTCTCCTCAGGGATGGCAGAAGGGATCTGTATTTAGAAGTTGTCCTTTTTGAAAACAGGAGGCTCATACCAGGCCTCTGATATACTGCAAGCAAACACAACTACAATATTCTGCTTGGATCTTTCAGGAGAATCCACCAGAGAGCCACACTCATGAGAAAAGCACTATTTTCTCATGATATTGGCCCAGAAAAATTGCAGTTGTTATTCTCAGATGTGGTGTTGAGGGCTCTGAAGCATTGTTTGTCTCGTTCTGTCTCTCCTTCGACAACCACACAGAGTCAGTTCATCCATTCAGAGGAAGGTTACAAATATACACAGGATCTCCCGTGTTGGGAAAGCCCCTAACAACACCACCTCCCATGGCTGTAAGCAACTGCCACTATTACTGTAGTTGATAAGCAGGGAGTGGCAGGCGGTGAGCCAGCAGTAACCCATTCCTGAAAGAATTGTTGGTGCATCTTTGGGAGTGTTAATGAAGGACTCTGCAACAGAGCAGTATATGAACCCCACCTTTTCAGACAAATGGGTCATGACTGCGCTGCTGACTGATCCTTGCTAGCTATGTCATTGAAGGTTAAAATCAGACATTTGCTCCTAGCCTTGCTGTGTATGATATTTAGTAGGGATGAGCCAATTCAATCATTGGTTTCAGTGTCAGTCAGGTACTAGCCTAGATACTGCAATTGTGTGAAGGCTGCAAATGTCAAATATGTTATTGACAGCCAAGTTCTTTACACGAAGAGAAAGACCGTAACAAACAGATCATATAAAATTGGTATCAAATAGTATCAGTAATCTGTACAGAACATTGTTATTGATTCCAGCCCTACTTCAGGGACACCTGCTGGTGTTTACCCAGACCCAAGTGCCATCACCCCTGGTGACACAGGTTGCCCAAACCCTTACTCCAAGAGAGAGCAAGAGAGAGAAGGAACACAAAGGGCACAAGAAGGAGTTATCAAGTGTCAGGAGGGATATTCGAGGAAAGGAACATAAATTGCGGCTGGGATTCCAGGAAAGGCAAACTAACTGTTATCTTCAAATGTTTCTCTGCATTGTCTGCTTGTTTAACTAAGGCTGCCGCAGAGTTTGAGTAAAGAATCTGCCTGGTGGCATTCCTGTGGCTGTTGACGTCAGGAGGTTTTGGCCTTTGCTTAGAATCACAATGAAGTAATAGACGAGTGTGTCATTGTGTGGAACAGTTTATTGATTGCGGTTAAGCAAACAATGCTTTTTTCCCCCCCCTCTTGAAGAAAGGGTTGTTCGTGTTGTGGCTGATCGTCTTGCACTTGTGGCCGCAGTTTGATGTTCTCTGCTGTTGCCATCACTTTGGACACACTGCCGAAGAATGTACATGAGGTTTCTCATGAGCTCATGGAAGAAAGCTTACTTGGCATTTAATATCTAATCGTTTATCCAAAACAACTCACCAGCAATGTGTCTTTATCACCCTATGGGGTTTTTCCAGGATTGAACCTCAGCCTTTCAAAGCATCTGATAGACAAATTAGTCAATTTGCCAGCATTCAAATTGTGCTCACAATTCTCAACTGCTTCTGTGGCTAAGGTCTAGGAAGTCACCTCTTGCCTCTTGCCTCGACTATTTTGGAAAGATAGCCTGTTTTTGACAAGGAACAAGTAGCAGGAACAGCTCCCCATCCCTAATGATTGTGATAAAAACACTGAAACCAGGCAACATTTCTTTGCCTAGTTTCAGTCATTGCCAAACTGCAAACACACTCAAGTGTACCGCTGTCCTTAACATTTGGTTTGGTTTGTTGAGGATCATCTCACAGCATGTGAAATAAAGGTCATGTTTCACATTTGCTTGATCTGACAGATGTGTACCTTACAAGAAAGTATGTGTGTGTATGTAGTGAATCTAATTTTGGGGTGATTCATACAGTTGGTAGTATTATGTAAGGCACTGTTGCTTCTTAAGATTATATTTTTCTTTTATACTTTATCTTTCATTGTTAGTACTTTTACATATTATTCCACAAATTGATCGACTCCAGTTCACTCCCACTTGTCCCTTAGGGCCCATAAACAGACGAATTTGCAAATCTTTTGTGTTCTATCCGCTTTTTATCCACATGGAACCAGCGTTTTGGGAGTCCTAAAACAGTTTTTTGTAAAACTGGTGCCTGAGTGAAAAAATACCAAAACACCATGCTTGTATTTTCATGTATACAACCAATATGCAACTTTGGGAAAACAGTGAGGTCATAGCCCCTCCTCTCTTGCCCTGCATCTGCTGTTGCCATATTTGTTGTTGCCGGCGTTATGTTCTTCTTGTGTTTGGAGTTGCACACAGTGTACAAGGTTTTTGTGTATGATCCATGCCATCTTCTCTGTTTTTGGTGTATTTCTCTGGTAGTGTCACATACATGCCTGCATATATACTGCTACAGGTTATAAGAGGTAAAGTTCTGTTTCTGGGTAGATAACACCATAGATTATAGCTGGCCACAATTTAATATATCCTGTCGTAGTCTCTTAATTATCCAAAAAGCAGCAAAGGAACGCAATCCAGACTAAAACTCATGTCGCCGCAAAAGGGCTCAGGGGCGCCGGCTACCAGGTTAGCCATCTGTCACCCCAACCAGAGACTATTCAACATTTTTTTATAGCATTAATGATCCCCGCTTTGCGTCACTGCCTTATTATAGACTTTTTTCCAGCTCTATCCATCAGGTTCTTAGTGTCCTCTGCAGAAAGAGAGACAGACTTCAGCATTAACCATTGTTTAGTTCTTTCAGTTCAAAGTTGTAATAAAAGCATGCAGCACATTTTAATAACCCTGTGCACTACCAAATCATATTGCTGTGCTTGTGCCAGGAATTGATCTTGACACCCAGCGGTGAAATTGTCAATTTAGATACCAAAAAAAGCAAGATAAGCGAACTGCTGCAAGCAGCCACACAAGCCATAGCATTTAAGTAGGACTTTGCAAGACTTTTTTTCTTTTCAAAATTCAAGACGGAGAAGGTTGTCACTTTGGTTTGTGGTCAGAACTGTGTTTGAGCAGCGTTGTCTGCACTCAGGCTAACACAGCACCACTAACCACTACCTGCTCCTTAACTGACAGACTGTGCTGTGCTTGAGCACAATGCTTCACTATTGTTGCTGTAGTCCGTGTCGACTTTTCACGATCCTTCCCCGTGGATTCCCTTTCGTTCCAGCATCGAGTCATCGGCTCAGCAGAGTGAGAAGGGAGCGAGGCAGTGTGGTTCATTCAGGGTTCAAGGCTCCCTCGCCTCACCCCCTCTCAATCTCTTTCCTGACAGTTTCCCCCGAGCACCTGACCTGCCTCAACCCCAATCCCCAGCCGTTCTTTGCTGGTCTTTGGCTACAGTCACACTTGTCACTTCACTGCAGTTTTTTTTGGTCACCAGTGTCTAATTTTGGAAGATTACAATGCTGCACGTCTTTGCGCTTAGCCTGAAAATGTGTCTTGTGTGTCTCATGTGGCTAACGAAAACCTAAAACTGCCCACACTGCACTGCACTTGAATTGTTTTTTTATACTGCTACTTAAATGTGAGTAAAGCAGACTTGCAAATCCTTCAGACTCATTGATTTAGGATGCTTGTTGTTTCCACCAGGTCATTTTATTTTGACTTTGTGTTAAAAGTGAATGCTGTTGTGGTTGGATTTTTGACCTGATTATATGTTTTCTGATCCTATATGAACTTCCATTCCACTTCCATTTTAGTGTGCTGACATGTTCTAACTGCATTCTGGTATGTTCATACTGTAAAACCATGTTGTTGTTGTTGTTGTTGTTGTTATGTTTAGGGGTTCTGTTTTCTACACAGCAACAATAATATTTTACTTAAATTAAAATACGATAATGAAAGAGGGTTGGTTGCGAGTGATGATGGAGACATTTTTGCGAGCATGTGCACACCAATGGCTATATTTGGCATCTCATCTGGTTTGAGAAGGTGATATTTTGCAGTCTGTCTCTCTCACCTGTCTCAGGTGTGATAATGTGGTGATGCACATCTCTCAACCGTTTCCTCCGTTATGTTTCTGCTTAAAGAGAGAACAGCAAGCCCACTCATGAATTTTTCCCCACAATGTTTGTCCTTCACCAGCTTTATTTTTTCCATTCATGATCCAGAGCTCAAACTTTAGTAGGCAATGGAGGAAAGGATCTAACCCTATGTTAAGTGAAACCACGCTCTCTATTGATTTTTTTTGTGGAATTGAGACTCATCAGTTCAGGGATGACCTCTATGTAGATCTCTAGGTGTCAGACTATCTAAATTTAGGGAACACCATGTTAACCGAGGACTGAACGGAGCCAGGTGGCAGGCAGTATAGACAAAAGAGTCATAGATGTGGGATTCTCAAAGGAGACTTCATCAAACTTAGCGTTAAGGGACAGGATGTTAATGATTAACCATTCGTCAATGAATTGCCATTAGGAATGTTTAATAAATCAATGTAAAATCTGTTGAGTGTCAGAATGCAAACTCACTAGTTTAGTTTATCCAAGTTAGGTCATGTCTGTATCACACGTAGTTTTGTTACGTTAACTTACTGACATTTTATTTCTCAAGGTCAGACTAAGATGCCCAGATGATGCTGTTGGGAGTCAATTACTATTGCATGTATATGTTCAAAAGGATCCAAACAGGCATGTGCACATTCCACTGTTCCCGCCCTCAAGCTTTGACCCAGAAGTAATAGAAGAAAATAACAACAACAATAATGTGGCAAAATCCAGGCCGGTAATTTTCAGAGATTATGCAGTACCAGTTCACAGAATTAAGTATTTTAAAGTTAATGGATGGGTGGAAGGCTATGAATGGCACTCGACATACTACCATCCAGCCATAAACTAGAGGAAAGTGTCTAATACAAGCTTTAACAAGGGCATCTTGCCACCTAGCATAGCATAGTGTTTGTATACTGGCTGTAAGATAGTAGACCAGTTAAACAGTGTAGACTTAACTGTGCATGGAAGTGTACTGAATGTTTTATTTGGCTCATGTAACTTATGTGATGCTAATGTACAATGTTTTAAATTTGAACTAAAAATCGATTCTCACTGTTGTTTATTAACTACTATTGTTTATGAAAATTGCACGACATTTGCTATCCCAATCAAGAGAGTGTATGTATTCATATCATATGCCAAAAAGTAATGGATTATGTACTTTCTCTGTATGCTCCAGCCTCCACACCAGATTACACACGTTAATACACATACAGTTGTGTGCAAGTGTGAGTGCGTCTGGATGTCTTATTGATTGTGTGCCAAGCCAAGACCAGTTTTAAAAAGTCTGTCCAGAGCGCTCCATATGGAGCATTGATGTCGGAGAGTGCGGTCAAGAGGGAGAGAGAGATGGAGGGAAGGAAAATGAGAGAGGGAGAGAGAGAGAGAAAACGGAGAAGCCTTTTCTTTGGCTTTTCTGCCTCTGTCATTAAGCTCTCCCATGTCAAAGACAGATGGAGCTGGTGCCTTGTGTGTTAGCGTGCGTGTGTATGCAGGCACTTGCAAGTGCAGACTGATGTGATCCACCCAACTTTACACACACACACCACCGAGCCCTGCCCTTGATTCTGCCCCCAGTGGGGCGTCTCAGAGCAGCTACCAGACCTGCCATCTGCAGTCAGTCAGCCTTGAGGGTCGGACAGCTCATCAAGAGTCAGTTCTCCTCATCCGTGCTTGTATCTGCTCATGCAACATTTAACTTTTATTTCTAATAAAATATCTTTCTTTTCTTTTTTTCTTTTGGCTCTTTGTGATTCAGATCACACACCACCCTGCATTATTTTGTTTTACCTCTCTCTTCTCTTGCAGTGTAATTTCTCTGGCGGGTGGCCATACAGGGTGGATTAATGTGAGGGGAAAATGATAGGAAGTAGATTTAGAGGAAATGTTCTTCCTACACTAATGCAGTAACTCATTTTTTTTCTGTGGCTTTGAGCAACAACCTCAAAATGAGAGATATTTGAAGGTTTTGTCACTCATGGAGTCAAATGAGGTCAAGTCCACCCATAATAATTACTATTTCCAGAGCCTCTTTTTACATTATGGTTGAAAACACAAACCAAAGTAGTATGTAAATAATCAGCTTAATGTTATCACTACCTGCTTTTGTGCCACTGAAGGCGCATTGGATGGCTGGGGTTGGTTAATAATCTGTTTTTAATCACAAATGTCTTAAATCTGGAATTACGGGTATGTGTATTTTGGGCTGCAATTGCTGATTGTTGTCAGTATTTGATTGTTTTCTCAATCAATTGAGACTATTTGTTTGAGTCAGAACATGTCAGAAAATTGTGTAAAATATCGATATAAAATTGCAATGTCCTTGAAGGTTTTCGTTTTGAATTCAGTTTATTGTCATAGAAGCCAAACAACTGAAAACATTCACATTCAAAGGTCCAGTAATTATAAACTTATACAAGCATGCTAATGGTTAGTATATTCCATTTTGGCCATTTCTCCCCAATGTTACACACTGAACCTGTAAGAAACTGAAATCAGAAAACATTAGACTTAGACTTAGACTTACATGTTTGTATTCTTCAAAAACACTTGCATTGTTTTATAAATAATTAACATACTAGGCAATTTATTTAGTATTCAATTACTAATTGATTAATGGTTGCAAACATAGCGTATTTGTAGGTTAAGCAGAGGGAGTGGAGTGACTGTGCGATTGTTGGCATGTGCCAAGCACAGAGCAAGCTTCCATCTCGAGCCACTTCTCTGTTTTCGTGGCCACTGTCTTGGAGATTCCTCTCACCCCAATTAAGTCTTTGTCATTGTCCTTCTTGCCACCAACCCCCACTTTGAAATGCTTGTCCAAGGTTGACTTAGGACACCAGTTAAGTGCCCAAACTGGGTGTGTTTGTGTGTGTGACACCCTTGCTGAGGCCACACACAGCATGATACCGCGCTACCAGGGGAAGCAAGTGTGTATTAGACAATTTCAAGGCTGATGCCTGTGCTTGATGTGTGTTGTTGCTTCATAACAGTGTGTGTTGGGGCTGTGACATCAGTATGCAGGTATTTTTCAATAGGCTGCCAGGGCTAATGTAGCCAGCAGGCTCAAATTTCCAAATTTCTCTCACTTCGCCTGAAGTCCCCTCCACACACAAACACATTCACTTGCTTGGTGAGACATGTTATTTCCACCCATTTTTCTCTGTCTGGTCTTGACGGCTTTGAAAACACGTCACCCAGAGGTAACTAAGAAGCAGCACAGTGTCTCGATCTGTTTTTGTCTTTCATATCGTGCTGATTTTTGGCAGGACTTCACTGAGTAAGGCTTGAAGGCTTGTTGGTACTGCTCAAACTTCTTTTTTAAGCCCCTTAACTTGTTTGCTTGGTGACGACGGACTATCATTTAGCAATCCTTATTGTGTCTGGCATATATCAATAAGCTTGTTGACAAATGTTAATTATTATGTATACAATGGATGCTTGTCAGTTGCCTCTTGCCTTCACACTTCAACATGAACCTCAGGCACCTGACAGATGAAAAAAAATCAGCTCTGCAACTAACGATGAGTCTCATAAATGATCCCCCCCCCATCGAACTGGATGTGAGAAACGATCAAAGTCAAGCATCTTTTGAATATTCACCATGTCAATGTGATTTCCACATTAGTATTACCTCACAAGGTGCCACTCTATACTCTTATGCAAGTATGACAGTTTAAAGAATCGCTTTCAACGTCTATGTGTACTATCAGAAATAATGGGACTTTTAATTGATAGTAGCCCTGTGTCAGATTAATTTCCCAGTGTAAAAGCAGGATTGGTGTATTTGGTGTCACCATGATGGCCCATGGCTATAAAGGCCAGTAGAAGCTGTGAGGAAGCATGATGTTGATAATAAGGTGTACAGCCACTCCAAGGAGTTGTGATATTTGCTATCAGCCCTCAGGCTGGGAAACTAGACCCCATTTTATAGGCCTAATCCCTTATCCGCCCCTCCCCTTTTCATCACACTTCTGTGTTTGTGTGTGTCCACACACATTCAGTACTTTGGTTTCATATTCAGAGTGTGTGTCTCAGAGTGCAGATGACCCACCCTGGATGACAGATGTGTGAAAAACAGGTTAATTACATGCAGACCACTCCTAGCAGATTTTATTTTAGGTTATCACAAGTATATTTTAAGTATATTATAAATTAAAGACTCTTGCTTTGTGTGGTAATTATAATAATGAAGAAGAAGAAGCCTTCCACTTCATAATTTTAAATCAGCAGTAGGAATGTGCAGATAAGAATACAGCTGCAACTAACAATTATTTTCATAATCGATTAATCTGTCAGCTGTAGTCTTTATTAATTGATTAGATGTTTGGTCCAAAATATGTCAGAACATGGTGAAAAATGTTGATCGGTGTTTCCCTAGGTGGTAAGCTTAGTAGTTTTCTCAATAAACCGGAGTCATTTAAAAGATGTAAAAAGACTGTGCTGGACTGATATCGGTGTCAGAAGATTCTCAAGATTGTGATAGCAGTCTGGTATTGGACACAAAAAAGTGGTATCAAGCCAACTGTAATTGTCTACTTTATGGGACCAGAATATTTGTTACACTGCCTGAGTTTTATATTTTAAACACAACTGGGACTGATATTGGTATTGTTCGATTCTCCAGGCTGTGCAACAGGTATTGGTCCCAAAAAAAGTAGTACAGAGCCGTTCCTAATCAGCAGCCGTAGGCAGAGCTGGCAGATGGCAGATAGCAGATATTGTCCATCTGCATAGAAAAGCTTGTGATTATATTGACGATTTCTCAGTCAATATTGAAATGAATTTGTTGATGACAATTTTGGACCACCCTTTTCTCACTCTGCATCTAAAACAAAGTCTGTTTTTATTTTTTGTGACAAACAGAAAATGTGGACTAACTTCAGACCTCTTTGACCCGTCTTTGTGTGGCAGTATACTCCGTTTCAGGTCACATTCATGCATTAACACTCTGCCTGCCAGTTGACCTTGGAGGTCACCCCCTAACCCTTGACCTTGAGCATATGAATGATGGCGTCTGGCGTTTGTGTGTTGTGTTTCAGGCCCTGGGGAATCACCAGCCTTACAAAAGATGGATGTACGTGTGTCCATATTTGTTTGTCGATCTAGAACCTATAGACAAAACATGAACAAGCACAGACAATGGTGTCAGTTCAGTCTTTTCCAGTAGAGCCTGTTGTGGATAAGGATTTTGCCCTGTGCTGTGTTACTGCCATAGCCACAGTAGTTAAAATTGCAAAAATTACAAAATCTTAGTTGTAAACACAGCACAAGGCCAGTTTAAGACCAAGTGACGCAGCAAATCGACCTGTCACGCACCGTGGCACTTTCTACAATAGTCTCCTTCCTACCACAGTGTTTCTTTTTTGTGATTAACATTTCCAGCAGGGCTTCATAATTAATCGCAAAATAATCAAAACTACAATTGAACTAGGAGCAATATCCAATTCAAAAGAGACAGCAATTGTTTGATGGAGAAGTGCATGCAGGAATTCATAAGCCCAGAATTTATGTTATTCAGATGAGAAAATATGTTTTTGCAAGAAAGTCATGGAAATTACAGATGAAATGCAAAAATGAACAGTTTGACCAATAATGAATTATATTGCAATTGCAATACCTGTCAGAAATAATCAAAATACTATTCTTTTGTCCATGGTGTGCAGCTCTAAATTTCCAGTGAGCTCTGTCAATTTACTTATTCATTCTTAGTGTTAGATTGTCATCAGGCTTTCACAAGCATTTCCTGTTTCCTCGTCTATTTTGTAATCTAATATAGGCTGCGTTTCGCAAACAGGTATATGTTAATGCCAACACCCAGGATGTTCATTTATAAGTCACTCATTCCTGAGCAACACAGTTACTACATTGTCCAATCTGATGCCTTATTTTCCCCCACTGGCTCACTTGGTCTTTAGATCAGTTTTACTGGCCCCTTGTCTATTTTCGTTGGCCCTTCAGACACAAAAATTGCAATATAACTCCATTATAGGGGCTCTATTTTGCAACACTTGTCGTAAAAACCATTCCCTCACAATATGACGTTAGAAAAATATTTACTTTCAAAGGGTGCAGTACATTACATTAATGGATTCTATTCGTATTTTCTATTTAGACAAGTCTAATTTATCCCACCAGAGTTTCTAAATGAACCACCACATTTTTAACACCTCTCACAATAACACTTTGTCATGACGTATGTTTTTGCTGAGAATGCTCTCATTTAAATGCTGTAAGTCGTGAAGGTTTTGATCAGTCAACGTCACCTCAAAGAGCAACAATTTTAATGCACTTCACAAATTTCTTGTATTCATATAGCCCATGTTGCAGTCTGTCAGAGCAGAAGCATCTGTGCCTTCTTGCGCGCTTTGCCTCTGAAAAAGGGCAACAAGGTCTGAAGTGTTTGCTGATGCTCCAGTGGCTCTCTATTCCTGAGTGCAGACATAATTTCCTGCTTAATTTCTCAGTTCCCTTCGAAAAGGAATGGTTCCTGTAGCTCTATATCTTTTTTTAGATGGTCCCACTAAATGTTTTTAATGTAAAAGCTGATGAGTCTTTGCTGGCCTGCTGTTCCTTTATTAATAATCAACAGACTGATTAAATAATATCCATCCAGTGCAGATTATTTCAAAATGATATAAAAAATTATTATTTATCAGTCGGCCAGTAAAATTTGTTCTCAAGAAACTTGATGAATTTTCATTAAGCAGTTTTTTTATTTAATAATATTAAACTGTTATATTTGATCAGATTGATGAGAAAAGAAAACAAATATGTGGGCCAAAGAAACTTGCATCAGTTATTGGCCATAGAAAACCCCAAAATAAGTCGACCTGTAGTTTGATGTATCACACATCGTGACAACCAGAGCAGAAAGCAAATGTGAGTTTCTGCACTTTAGTGCATGTGTGTGTTTTCAGCCTGGCGTGTAACTCTGAGAACATGTCAGGGTGTCTGTTTTGGTGTGTCTTCCGAGACTTCAGGTGTTGATGGGTGTTTCTTTTCCCCATCCCACAGCACTGTTTGCACTGTCACTCACAGCTGTCTAACACATAACTGTATGAATGACAGCCCGGGTTCACAATCCCTCAGTCAATTCTCCATGTTGCTTTCGCATGTGTTGACGTGCCTTAACAGTGTTTGTGCGTTAGCGCGTTAGAGTAGGTGGGTGGTCGATAATCTATACATAGCAACCAGCACCTCCCTCTCTTGTCACCTATACCAGTCATGTGTCATACAACATGTCAGAGAAGGAAGTGAGAACCTACTCTGTTCCCCAATGTGCTCCATGCAGAGGTTGGATTTATTCACTTAACACCATGTCACTGCATTGCACATGTAGTCGCACAGTATTTACCTTGAACACAGAAGTGATGTATTGATGAAACTGCGATTCAGATCCACATTTAATGGTCCATAAATATTTATTCCTGGGGCATGGATTGAGTTAAAGTATAAATGCGTACATTTTATATTACTGCCGCTGGAGCAGTGTGTGAGATTAAACTGGAGCCACAGTATTTATTTTTTTATTTTTTTGTTTCTTTTATTTACGGTATTTATTTTATCGGAATATTTTCTGGTTTCTGTGCCCCATATAACAAAGAAATAATTCAAACGGATTCATTTTTGTTTGTGGACTAAACTAACGCATACTTGATTAATTGAGAAAATAATCGACAGGTTAATTGATTATAAACATAATCGTTAGTTGCAACTTAATATTAAAGGCTATTATATATAATTATATGCCTGTTTTAATTTCCTTAAGCTTACATGTCACATTGTTGCTTGTCAAAATTGTTCATGCGATCACCTTTTAAATGAAGGAAAAACTTTATATGAGAGGAAAAAATCAGAGCTAGTGTGCAGATCAGTCTGTAATACTCATGAAAAAAGTGCTCCATTACTACTGAATGCTACAAGCAATGTGAAGCAGCTGGCTGAAATCCTGTAATCAAACAGAGACATAAGGTGTAAATGTGATGCTGTTAGGATGTTAATCACTCCAAATTAACTGAAGGTAACAAGCTTCTTCACCCACTTCACTTTCTGGATGCTGGAATATCTGTGCCTCATCCTCGTCCAGA
Source organism: Solea solea (assembly GCF_958295425.1). Classification (NCBI taxonomy): domain Eukaryota; kingdom Metazoa; phylum Chordata; class Actinopteri; order Pleuronectiformes; family Soleidae; genus Solea; species Solea solea. Next base: position 11,861,132 of record NC_081136.1, read on the forward strand.
TTTGACAGAGTTTTTTTCGTCTTCCCCCAAGACACGATGCTGACTTTGACTCGAGTATTTTGTGGTTGTGTATGCGTCTGTGTGTTCTGTGAAACAGGCCTGAGGGGAGGTTTGGTGTGGAGTTTCACTCTGTCTTCGAGTCGTATCTGCTGCTGGTTAGAGGTGTTGGGTTTTAATTAGCTACCACAAAAATATGTGGTGTATCTGTCACCCTCTGGCTGCTCTTGTGTTCAGCCTCTGAGAAATTAAAGTGCCAGTATGATGTCAATGTGTGTCTGCAAAGCTGCAAAAGTAATTTTGCGGTTAAAGTAAGGAGGCAAATTTAATTAAATAAACATACTGAAGAACCATGTTAAAAATATATTGGGCTTTATTGCTAAGAATTTGTAGCCATGCTTTTTATTTCAAAGACCACTCTGGTACGTCTATATACAGTAGTCTACTGAAATATATGAATCTCTCTATATATATATATTTCAGTCATAACATTTATTGGTCACTTACTAACAATAACATTATCAACATTTTATTTTCCCCCCCGAATATTGTTGTTGGCAGGACAGAGCAGGTTTTATCAATTTTCCCATGGCTCTCAAGCTACAGTTCTGTTCCAAACCGCACTGAGAACAGTTCTGGTGCATGTCATCCACTGTTACAAAGGTTGCATCAGAATCAAGCTCTTTTACACTGTGAAGTATGTTTCCTGCCCTGCGAGTTAAGGAATAACAAACAGAGGAGCACTCTTCTTCGTCCTCTTTAACTGAAAACTTGCGACCAGTCGGTAACACACACTCCGCAGTGATCCTCGCTCTGTCGGTCACAAGCCAGTCAGAGCTGTAAGAGGCTCTTCTGCCAGCTGCAGCCCATAAAATTAATTGGTAAAGAAACCCAGATTTAAAAATACAACACTAATAAAAACACATTTAGCTGTATTTGTACACTTGAATTTATCCAATTAAAAGATGTATACATGATATCCGTACGTCTACAAAGCCTTGAACTCCTGTCCTGAACTTGTGTTTTTTTGGGATAGAGGGAGCAAATGTGACTACAGCTGTATGTAACAGTCCTCAAAAGCATAAAGAAACAAAGTTAATGCTTTAAAAGCACTACAGTCGTATCGAGGAGTTTTAGGAGCCGTACATGAGAACACAAATGTCAGACTCAAACTCTACCCTGCAGAATCGGTGTAATGTACATGTGAGAATAGAGCTGTTTAGAGCAAGTGAGTGGAACACGATGAAGACCACCAACTAAACCAGATTATCTATTTGTATTAAAAGTATTTCCAATAGGTGAACATGTGTATGAAGTGGATAATCCTGGTACAAATGTGAAAGTGGAACTCTGGACATTGTCTTCAGTTCACATGCGACACGTCGTTCCTCAAATGTCCTGCTTCTTTGGCTCGGAAATTCGCTTGCTGCAGATAACTCATATTCATCATTACAGCTCTTTTTGGAACATTTCATCACTGATCTTCAGCAAAGCTGCAAAAGGAATAGAAGTTGTATTTTTTGGGGAAAAATTAATCATACGTTAAAACTTTTGCGAATCCTCCTAAACTTGTTCTCGTTTGTGTGCAGGCCCTTGAAGTATTTCTGGTTGATTTAAGGCATCACATTGGGTGATGTTGTGTAGGTGAAAAAATACCATTGGGCAGAACAACCACTGGCAATGGAAATTGTGTTAATCACCCTTTGATAGCTCATTCACAAATCCCGGATATACTTGCAAATTCTAGCGTGAAATAGGCTTAAGTAATAGCTTGCAGTCCGGGCCACCCTGCTTTTGTATTGACCAAATAGCACATTATCATGAGTGTCTTTCAATGACGTTGAAACAAAAGTGTGAGTGTTGGGGATTGATCGACTGAGGCTCTAAACTGCAGCCACTATCTGTAAGCCAACAGTGACGTCACGCTTACTTCCCAGTGAAAGCACGGTCAGGACATCCTCTCTCACACTGCACACATGTAAATGGCACAACTTTCCTGTCTTGTACCAGTCCATTGGCCTTGGCACACTTTTAATGGTTACACACCATTAGTCAATGTGCCAGGGTAAGCTAACAGCACATTTAATGGGCCTATCAGGTTCCTAATAGAAGATTGCCAAAGTAGAAAAAAAAGCCTCATTACAGGGTTCATAAACAGACCTTGAAGGATTGAGGAAAGTAAAGGAAATTTGTTTGATAGTTTATACGTCGGAAAAGCAGATTGGCCCGACACACGCTTGGATTTGTGCACCAGGAGGTGGTTCTCAGTTTGTTTAAACTGTCATTCTCCAGAGAACATGGAGCATTAAATTAATGTCTATGTTCTGTAAGAACAATGCAGCAATTGTGGTTTGGGCCACAGGTTTGGGTTTTTAAAATGACAATTAAAGTTTCCAGCAGATATTCATTCACTCTAAGGCATCTGAACGAAATGACTATTAAAAAAACTCTCATGAAAAACCCCAACTAATTTTAAAAGATGCTGGAGAAGTGTGTGCTTTAAACGCAGCTAGAAGCTTTTCTTCATTTCAAATAATTGCATTTTAAAATGCTTAATAAACAAGATCATGGATGGAAAACACTGCTTCCTCATATTCTCTTTTTATGAGTTCTGTGGCTGAAACTCAGCCAGTTTTACGTCATGTAGTTTTGAGATACAAGTCAGAATTTGCAATTGTTACCACGATTAATCATGTTTCCACTTGTGTCATGCTCCTTTTAGTAATATGTTGGATCACACACTGCTCAAGCTTTAAATGTAATTTATTTTCCCCTTTGCACATAACTGCATTGACATAAACATAAAAACAAGATTATAAGTTTTCTCTACGTCCTTATCGTGATCTATATTGAAATTGATAAATGAGACCTGTTGTGAGGTTAATGAACCTTTAACCCCTCTTGCAATCTGTTGTTTTGTAGCGAGCCCTATATGGTTTGTTTTCTCGCCGCGGTGTTTCTCTCCCTCATTGTGTTCAGTGGAATAAGTGATAGTAGGCAGGAGGTGTGGAGGAGGAGAAGGAAGGAAGGAGTGAGGGAAGGGAGAGTAGTCCTCGCGGACAGAGAGCAAATCAGACGAAATGTCTCTTCACACACAGCTTCCTTTTCCACTGCTGACCCGCTGACCTACACTCAGTCTGTCTGTGTTTGCATGAGAGGCCAACGCAAGGTCACAGTCGAGTAAGGTAGTTTTACTGATGTTGGGATTTGGTGTTGCAATGCAGGTCATGGGGCACCGTGTGATGGATAGGTGCTAGGTAAAACTTAAAAAACTTATATTTCTGTGACCTATTCGCACTGTAGGCTATGGGTTGTTCATGTTTTTGAATGCAACCAAATTAAGGCTGTCACGTTTTATCCCAAATTCATGTCTGTGTGAACTTGGGAGAAGGTTCAGACTTTGAGTTCAAAATAAACAGCCTAAGCTCTAAGCGCAGTGTAACCTCAGGTCCATTTTGAACACCCTCTTGGCCCGAAGATGAGACGGTGACATTATATTTCTCAGAAGTGGGGTTGACTTCTTCACCTCAAATGTGGTTTTGACACAAATGAGCCAAACTGTCCTCCCCAGCCGAGAATGACGACACCGGAGCTTCTTAAAAACAATGCGTGGGAATAGTTTGGCATGTTAGTAACATATCTGTGGACTCACCTGTAAATGTTTGCTCCATCTGAGTGAGGGGGTATATTTAATAATAATGATAATAATAATTTTATTTGTATAGCGCTTTTCATTAACTCAAAGGCGCCTTACATTAAAAGCACAAGAATGAAAAATGTGTCTTCAAAGGAATAGTGGTGGCACCAAATTAAAAAACTTGTGACCTTGAACTGTCCTGAAGGCTGTGGTGGTGGTTGCACTTGACTGTAGCCCAGCCTACCTCAGAACCTGCTCATGCAGCAGGCGACGTGCCTCTCTTTCAACTTTGCATCTACCTCTCGTGGTTTCCTGTGTTTGGTCGTGTTTTTTGTTGGTGTTTGTGCCTCGAGTGATCGTGCTAGGAGGTGATCAGAAACACGGACTGTGGTTTTTCACAGAAATTGGCGCCTCTTTTGCACTGTCTGACAAAAAGCACTGACGTTTGCATACTCGCCATTTTTACATCACTGTTTTTGTCCGATGAATGTTTCAGAAATTTGAAAATTTATTTTGTAGACACGTGGCGTCTCCCCTGCTATCATTTACCTTTTCTATCTGAACAACTGCCAGTAAATATTTGCACTTCTCTGCTTAGGACTAATTCTTCCTCTGTCCACAACACACTATCTATTTTTCCCCCCGCCTCATCTCGCTTCGCCTTCGATCTCACTCTACACTTTCTCTGCTGCAGTATCCCTTTCTCCATCGCTCACTGTTTGCACTTGAGGGGGGAGAGGTTTTGAAAGGGGAGGAGGAGAGAAAGAAGAGAGCCGTCTGGAATCCATTAGCCTGTTGAGGCATCAGTGTTTCACTGTGGGAACCTTATTGATTGTCCTCCTTTATAATTATTCCACCTCCACTCCCTCCTTCGGGCTCTTGCACCAATCATGTTTTTACTTTCCTGCCTTTTATTCCTGCTTTGCCTTGCTTTTTATTATTTTCATCCCTCTCTTCGTGTTTGCGTGCTGCTTTTTTTTTTTAATATCACATCGTCTGCCAAAACCTAACCAACTGGGTAACTCACTGTTTGTTTATTGGTGGCATGCTAGATTTATTGACACACTTATCTGCAGCATGCAACACTACCACATCCTACACCAGGAGAAAGTCTGGCTCACACTGTAGACATGCACACCTTTACGATCAGCTCCGCTTGCCGCATTCATTTAAGTAATTTACTTGCCATGTGCCACGAAGCGTTTCAGTGGTGTAACAAACATTGACACACATGTAGATTCATGCTTTAATTTCTAACGTACATTAAACATCTCAATAAATTACGATATGTAATGCTATGCCTCTTACATTTGTTGATTTACTGATTGTTTGTTGTGTGTGTCATGTCTTACTAAACTGGATCTCTTTGTTTCCCACAAAACAAAATGTTCTGTGGGAATCTCATCTTTATTTCAATAAAATTTTTTACAGTGTTCTGGCACTATTTAATTAGCAAATTGATACTGAAAATTATTGTTATTTGCAGCAGCTGTGCCTAAAGCCGCAGTGCATAACTTTAGGTGACCTTTGTTGCCGTTTGTTATCATTATTCCTCCGTTTGTTTTTTGTAAACAGAAGTGACACAGCATTATTTGTATGCTACATTCTTCAAATGGGAAAACAGGCTTTGTCAAGCAATACTATCAGACCTGACTGAGTGAACCTTTGTGTGTATACACCAGCAAGAAGGGACAAGACGTGTCTATCCCATCAAACTGACCGGGTTTTTTTAGCAGTAGTAATAAATTGTGAGACTTTGTTTTCAGTCATACTCCAACCCTGAAATGCAAAGTGAATTCTAACAGGCGGTGAAACTAACTGGTCTTGATGAAAAGGAAAGAGCAGAGCAAGTGTGTGGGAGTGTGATGACTTTTTATTTGAAAAATCTATCAAGCAATAATGAGAGGATTAAGACTGTAGTTCTGAGAGGTAACACATGAAAGGTTCAACTGACTGCAGTAAAGAATCTGAAGCGTGACTCGGCACAAAAACCAGCCCCGACTGACAATTTGAACAGGTGCCGTGGCTTAATAGGAGAAATGAGCCATTATGCTTTATCATCTGCCCAGTTTTCCACATAAGTGACACACGTCATCCTCTAGTTCTCTTGCTGCGTGGGGCCTCAGACCAGCTTTACATCCTGCGGCATTGCAGACGCCTGTAATGTCAGAGGCTGCGTTAAATACTGACCAGAAATACGGCAGAATAATTTAGGAAATAACTTTTTTTTGTATTTTATTAGTCATTCAAATTGGGATGATGAGATTAATATTTTTTCCCGTAATGTTATGGTATTCTTAATTAATCGTTTATTCAATTACTAATTTCATTGCCAGCCATTATGATAATCTCGTTATCGGTTTGAGTATAGTTTGTTTAATAATTAAAACAAGCTCTTGGATTTTTCAACTTCTTAAATTTAAGTATTTTCAGGTTTTTGTTAAGTATGTGTATTTATCCTTTGAGCATTTTGGCAAATGACTGTAATCTCATTTTGCCAATCTTATAGCTGTGCTTCCTGTGACTTGCTATCTATGAGCTGTAGATGTTTCTCCTGCACTTGAGGTCCTCTAATCACAACCATGACTATTATGAATATTATTTTTGTTGAAATTTGAAACAAGGGGAAACGTTGTGTCTTTTTCTCTTCAACTTGACACAGCTTTCCCAGGAATTAATTTGAATAAAGTTTAGTGCCTGTACCTGCTTTAACCTGCCTGCAGCCATGAGGACAACATGCACACACACACACAGAGCTATTTGTAGGAGACTTTGAAGGAGAATTGTCTTACATTCATTTCAGCAGCCTAATCAAAGCCTTATCCCATAACCATAACCACTTAATGTCTAAGTCTTACCTTAGCCTAACCACAATTTAAATCTAAATGAGGTTCTCCCTCATTAGGACCAGGTTTCTAGCATGAACACTGGTCTCAAAGAGGTCAGTGTAAAGCAGTAACAAATACGAATACAAACACATGCCCGGTCACTTGCCTCAATCACAGTTCCACTGTCAAGGCCACAGTGTGGGTGCGAGTGTGTTTTTGTCTGTGTGCGCCATTGTGTCATGCAGTGTTTACTGTGTGTGTGTGTTATGGTTGATAACCAGCCCACTCATGTTTTCTTCTCACTCTGTGTGTTTGCAGGAAGTTCGGGGAGCGCCCTCAGCCACAGCGCCTGACAAGGTGAGTGAATGCAAGTGCTGTAGGATACTCAAAAGTGTTTCTCGACATATCCACACTACCCTTTTCTCATTTTCTATGTGAAATTGCGGCAAGCTCCATTTTAGTTCAAAAGCGTTTTACGTTTTCTTCATAGGTTACATATAAAACGTGGGCGTAGTCTTATTATTGCAAGGCAAACTCCTGTTTTGAAGCGCCAAGAAGTATAATTTGACTGGAAGTCACCTGCAGCCAGGCTCCTATTGGACAATATCAGCTGTCAATCACACTGGTGTCCACTCATGTGCCGTGTTTTATCGTCTATTTTCCTCCAAATGGGAAGGTAATTTACGAAACTGACGTCATGTTCTATCGGACAAGACCTCAAACTAGTGATAGAGACCATTAATTTTGCAGGCCAATGTTTACTGATGTTATAAATCAAGTTATTAATCAGGTGAGTCTCACTCACCCTGCTAAATGGAAGATAACGTCAGACTATGTACGGACTATGATTTTAATGTGGATTGACAGAAACGGAGACAATGAGTTACCAGCATCCACTTCCTGATTGGTTCTTATCAGTCATGACTCTAAAATCAACCATGAAAAAAACAACAACACCACTGACACTATCGCTCAGTTTCGCCTTGTTGTCGAAGGAATCATTGCTTACTTGTTGCCGGTGTAGTTTCTGATTACTTTTTGTAACTAAGCATCCTTACTTCTACTACATGGACTGTTGTTATCTATTGATCCGTGTCACGTTACATCATATTTGTTATGCTCTTGATTGTTTATGAGTCAGATGTCTGTCGTCTTTCACTCCAAAGTCCTCTGGGGTGTGCTTTAATATGTTGAAATAAACCCCATGGCTCGCAGTTGTTTGTGGAGAAACGAGCCAGCAGGGCAATAATTCACCCTTTTCCAGGGACTCGCAGTCTAAACTCTGTTTGCACTGTGTCGTGCGTGTTGTATTCAGCAGAACTGGGACGAGGAGTGCTGCAAGTTTTTGATTATTCTGCTCCTCTTATGTCTGTTCCAAGCCATTTGCAGAAACATTTTGGGTGAATGGAGAATGCCGATGGATGTTGTGGCTTGCTTCTGGAGGTCTGTGTGCGTGCGTGTGTCGTGGGGTAAACGAGTGCATGCATATGCACTTGTTTGCTTGTTGGTGATTGGGGGGGGCGGGGGTTGGTGGTGTGTGTGTGTGGGTGTACATGTGTCATGTTGTGCGCGGGGAAAATGAGGGGTTGCATATTTTCTGGAAAAGCCAAGCTTGGTTTTGGAAAAAAGGGGCCCCAGCACCTTTTGATGTGTCCCCCCCTGTTCATGCATGTGCTGCCTGTCCTCTGTTTCCAGTGGCCCCTGCATTTGTCTGATGGTTTCGATGCCCAGGAGCCGAAAGGCACAACCCCTTCTGTGTGTGTCTGTCTATGTACCCATTTGTATCATGGTGTTTTGTTCTTTCTGTGCGCAGTGTCCTCATGTTCACTCACTTATCGGCCCCCTTCCTGCAGCAACAGCAGCCCAGTGCTTTTTTTTCGGTCAGGCGGTGGTACAGACAGCTAAAACAGTGCAGAGTCCTGCAGGGTCTTTTTACGGCAGCTAAAGCTCCGGGTCCTGCAGGGCTGCCCTGTCAAAAAGGCTACTCGACTGGAAATACAATGCACGACACACACACACAGAAAGACACCCGCATACAGACATCTTTGATTTAGACAGATACACGTGCACGTACAATCTGGAGAAGCTGTGTTCTCTGTGAGAGGAGACGCCCCTTCAATTGTTTACTCATCCAAGCAACGTAGGAAGAACCCAACGCCTCAGATGGAAACACTCAATAGACAGTGTTTTTTTTTTCTTTTATCTGCTCCTTTGTCAGAAATTCTTACATTCAGACCGCGATATGACCCACAGTAACGGTCGGTTTGGCCCAGACTTTTGTTAAATCTAAAATCACATGCTTGAACTTAAATTTTTTCCTTTTCATTTGTGAATGATTTTCTTTTGATGATGCATTGTTTGCTCAATTACATCTCGGAATCAGCGTCATGTTCCGTTCAGATTTCACTGTATTGAAAATATTGATTTATTTTCCCACTCATTGGTTGTTGGTGCTGTAGCCTATTAAACTGCAACTTCTACCAAGTAGTACAGAGTAGTTCAGCTCACCACAGCAGTGTTTGGATGGGTAAATCCTGATCCGGCTTGGTTTTTCTTGGTGTTGTCTAGATGGCAGGCGGCATCAACTCTGTAAATAACATGACTTCATACCAGCATGACACCAATAAATCCAAGAACATGACACACTAAATAATACTGTGCATTGACACCATTTGTGTCAAAAGAATTATGAGCGGTCTTGAATCCTCTCTCTGTTGTAATGCACAGTAATTTCAAAAAATGATGTAATGTTATGTAACATTGAATCAGTTCTATTAAGTTAGTCAGGGAACATTTCTGGTGGCCAGATATGAAGCATTTAACCATTTAACATGTTCTTGGCTGTTACTGGGTTTCCTCACAAATTAAAATTACCTATTTATGACTCAGACTGAGCAGTTTGAAGTGGCTGAATACGAAAGTCTCAACCTGGGGCATGACAAAATGGATGCACACACATACACAAGCACACACGCACACACACACTTACTGCAGTCAGCTCATACTAATTGAGCTATTTCACCGCACACGTGTTTTAGTGAGCCTCGTCTCCCTCATGCTCATGTTCACAGGGGGTCCCGCTTTGCCGCAGTCGCTGTGGCAGATGTACAGGACAGATGCCTGTCTGCTCTGCTACATCTGTAGCCGCGTTTCAACTAACCCCCCCCCCCCCCCCGTTCTCTTTCTCTCTCTGTCAAACACACACACCCGACCCAGCAACACCTGCTGTTGCATTTGGCTCTTTGTAAATTTGTCTGGCACATATTTGTGTCACCTCTCAAGTAGGTGAGACAACTATTTTGATAATCAATTCTTTTAAATATTTTCTGGTGTCTTTGCTCCTAAACAAAACTAATTTTGGTTTGTGGACAAAACGAGATATTTTAAGAATATCATAATTTCTATGTGTCTGAATATAGACAATATATAGTATTCGATTAATTGAGAATATAGTCGACAGATGAATCAAATTTTTAGTTGCTGTTCTTTTCTCAACCAATTCCTTTTCTCTTTGTTTATATCTCTCGTTTTGCACTAATACATGCTGCTGCTGCCTGCATTCATTAAAAAAAAACATTGTTCCATTTAGCATGTTTTCAGTAAGTGGAGTAAAGTGGTAGTAGGCTGTTGGGCAATTAATCTGCTGTTGACTTTTTATTTTTATACATTATTATAAAAGTCTGCTATCAACCTCGAGTCTAACCCTTGTGAACAAAATGTACTTGGTTTGCTTAAAACATTCTACAAACTGAACCTGTTTCTTGGACGCAGTGCTCACATTTGCGGTTGTTGGCTTCTTTAGCTTCTTCTTTTTTTATTTACCTGCATGTCATTGCTTATATGGCCTGAATAAATGTGTGCATGTGTTGTTGGTTCAGTGTAACAGGCAAGTAAACAACCTCCATCTACAACACAAATCTGCTTACACTGCAGTGGCTGCTTAACCGCGTTTTTTTTTGTTTGTTTGTTTTGTTTTGGTTTTGCTCTGTTGCACGGCAGCTTTGATAATACGTGTGTGTGTGTGTGTGTGGTGGGTTCAGTCAAGACTGAAATTGCTGCCGCTGTCAGTTCCTGTCTCTGATTAAATCAGCTAAAAAGAGGTGTTGAATTTCCAGTGAGTGGTATTTTTTTGTCAATTTCACTAGACTTAATATTAAAATGTAGCATTTATTGGTGAAGTTGCATGTCGCAGCTGAACATGCATCACCTCACCCTTCCCTTCCAAGTGTGTTGGAGAACCTATGTAGCCTTCAGTTAGCATCAAAACTCAAAAGAGGTTTAGTTCATACATGGGTGATAAAACACTTGACAATTGTAAAAATTAGTAAATAAGTATAATAATTTTGTAACTTGCGTACTGACACACTACACGATCTAAGAGGACAGATACAGACCTTACAGTCACTTTCATGTGCTTTAGTGTCATGAATGTCTGCTGCTTGTTTTTGCCCTTTGGGAAATACTTCACACAGTCTATAGCACTTTATAGGATGTATATTTTGAGTTTAATCATGTTTTTATGGTTTGAGTGTGAACTTCCCCATTCATATTCAAAGGGATATCCAATTTTTGGTAAAAGAAGAAAAGTTATGTCAGCTTGTGTGTCTGCAGGCATAGGAAGTAAAGCTGTGCCCTGGTCACCATTTCTCTCACTTCTCCTTCCCGTCATCAGTTTTCAGGAAGAGACCTAATCTCTGAGTGTGTGCGTGTGTGTCTGTGCGTGTGTGCGTGTGTGCGTGTGTGTGTGTGTGTGTGTGTAGGAGGTGAGTGATTAGTCAGACGTCCCACTTGTTACCCTTTGCTGCCATTACTCCCTGCTTTTATCACAAGTTTTTGGTGTCCTTGCCACCAATTCCTGTTTATGCAATTGACTTTACCCACTCCTTTTTAAATATGCTTTCTAATTTCTCATATCTGGATTGTGCCACCTCTCTTACATCTTTTAGAAAGAAAATCCCACACTATGACATTATCGCATATATTTTATTGTATTCAAACCAATGAGAGAAGATTATTAGACAAGTATTTCATCGTTTTATACACCCTTGCCCAAAATCCATCCTGAGATATTTAGTGTCTTTTAAAAAAACAAAAAAAAACCGTTGTGCTCCTCACTAGAATTTATTATGAATTTGTGTGGTTCTGAACGTTGCTTGGCTACACAACAGAACAACAAACATTTTCAAAGACAGACCCACCACTGGGTTTATGCGACACACTTGATTACTGACACATGTTGGCCATCTTTGTTATCGATTCAGAGGTTATTTTATGGACCAAGGGTGGATATCCGTGCCAAAGAAGACGTGACAATAGCAAAGAGCCACTGTGAGTGAAAGCTCAATCTTTTGCTAAAGTGTGTTGGTCTTGACAAGGAACGGTCTTTCCCCCATGTACTCGGCGACAGTGGAATGGTTTGGTAAGCACTGAAACATTGTTAACCACAAGCCAAAGCTGTCGCACGAAAAACCTCACTTACACAAGAGAGATTTGAGTAACTAGCGTATGTGGTGGCACAAGTATGTCATGAATGTAAAATGACATAGATCATAAAACCACGTCGCAGATTCTGTGTTGAGCCTTTTTTGAGGAAATTCCTATCACATACTTCAAAGAAAACCTCACAATTTTGAATCAGCAGCATTTTAGTAACACACTAACTACATCAAGGTGGGGTATTGGGTAAGACATTCATTCACAATATACACAGTCTGAATGTTGCGTCTCATTCATGTGTCTCCATGTTTTCTGCCTGTACATCAATTATATAATGAGGAAGAAATTAGATTAAAGAATTACATTAAAAAGATTGAAATGGTCGTTATTATATGCAGACTGCTTAAATATTATTTCCTCTGTCCCTGTTTTCTTTTTTATTCTTTTATTCTGGCCTTTTTACTGTGCCGTAAAAAAAGTATTTAAAAAAAATATATATATTTTTAGCAAATTTCATGCAAGGCCAGTGTTTTTGTCGGTCAACATGAAACAAGGCAGACACTACGTTTCTATTGCTTTAGCAACTCTTGCAGCAAGTCAGCAGGTCTGACGAGGCATGGGACAGTATGAGATTCTGACAGCAGGATAATCTTTAATACAAATCTTTTGTTTAATTTTGATACCTTGACACAGGTTATCGGCCCATACCTATGACAGACGTTGGTCTGCTTCTAACTGTCTATTTCTGACAGCCCCCTCAAGCACCACATGCCAGGCACACTGACAAGAAACCACTATTATATGTACGCAAGTAAACTGGCTGAGGAAGTGGATAGAGGTGGAAATGCAGCTCCTCCAAGTTTGCACTTGACAGTTTTAGTGACATTTTCAGTTGCACAAATATGGTGATGTATCGTCCTGCTGCACTGTGGTATGAACTTTATCGTTAGCCATGTATCACATGAGTTGAGATGATATCTGTATGTAATGAGCAGAGAGATACTGGCTGTGAGTCATGAATAAGAAAATGTGTGTGTGTGTGTGCGCACACGCTGCTTTATCTGTGATGTCATCCTTCCCGTAAGACCAGCAGGTCACAGTCAGCGTCACAGGCGTTGGGTGACACGTGCCCTGCAGGCCTCACATCAGCAGATTCAGAGTGTGTTCTTCACACAATTAATCAGCAAATAGCTCAGGACGTCTCCCTGGGCGAAGTTTGTGTTTGTGTTTGTACTTGTGAGTGGATCATTCACTTCAACCCCAGAGGAAGGTTATGTCATGTAATGTAAACAAAAGAAAAAGCAGCACATCCATGCAGATCCGGTAAGCTCTGAAATGTTTTCGGGTGAATGAGTTTGGCTGAAGTTGTGTGGAACATTGTTTTCTCCATATTGATATAATGTTCTCCATGTGCTGCTGAGCTGGTGTGACAATGCATCCGATCAGTTAAATGGCCTCAAGTATTTGGAGTTCTAACAAATATTATGTGATGGGCTATACTTCAGACAGTCTGATGCACTTCTAGGCTTTATATTTAGGACTCAAACAGGGTTTTAAGGTTCAAGGTTGAACGGTGCATAACGTGGGGTTGCTGTGCTCATCTACACTTTCTTTCAGCCTTCTCCTCTGACCCCCCATAACCCACGCACAGACACACACAAGTTTGTGCAGCTATTCTTCTCGGGACCCTGCACTGTCCTCCCTTCATTTGGACAATCTAAACAAAACGTTATCTCTAATCATAACCATAACCTGTTAATGCCCAACCTTAACTTAAAACCGGAGTTTAAATCGTAGCCTCATTAGGACCTGGTTTTGGTCTCCATGAGGACGACAGGGTCAGTGTTTATGCCAGAAAAGCTCCTAACGAGGTAACAAATACAAGAACTCCCACACACACACAGACATACACACACTAACACTTTGAGGGCCCCTTGCTTTTCATAACAAAAGGCCCTGTCTACAGCGAGTGTGCAGCACTCTTGCATGGCAGAGTGGGAAGCCCTCGCGTGTCAGGTGTCACGGACATCTGTGCATGTGCGTGTTCCTGCGTGTGATGCGTCTTAATTGTGCATCTCAGCCTGATCTTTGACACCCGCCCACCCCCCTCCTCCGCTTCTCCTTTTTTTCCCTTTTGTTTTTACTGCTTGCCTGACCAAAAATCTAAATAAATTTCGACTTGTTTGTGTAAAGGAGGTGGGCAGTTGCAGGAAAGGTGGGAGGGTTTGTAAGTAATCGGAGCTCAGACGTTGCAACATTCTGACACGGGATGAGGAATCTTTGCTGGTGAGCTCAGTGCTCTTGTTTTTGTTTTTTCAGCTCTGGTGTTTTTGTTTTTCCCCCCTTTTCTTTCTTTACCTCCCTTCTCCCAATCCCATCTCTTTCTTGGCCTTCTCTTTCTTTCTCTTTCTTCCCTTTCTCCTCATTGTCCCTCTGAGCCAGCCATCAACAGTTCAGCTCAAATGAACCCAGCTGGGGGAGAACATGTTTTTTTTGCCTCTGAGGCTCTGCAGAGGTCATTGCGACTGCCGGGCTAAGCATATGCTTTAAGCCTCTGAGGTGTCGTACCAGAATTACCTAATTGACACACTGATATTACCGGGTCTGATGGATCAAAGTCCAACTCAAACTTGCAAAATAGACATGGGTCATTGAAAGTGCTTGAATTTTTTGCAAGAAACAAGTTAAGGTAAATGTGTCCTGTCGCCAATGCGCCCTTGTTTGTTATGACATCACCTACTCTTTCATGTGCCCTGCATTGCTTGATGTACGTAGACGAGGCCTACACAGAACAAACGTTGAGTCGTAATTACTAGCAGTGTTGTGGACACTGTACACCGTTGACATGAGATTCCGTGCAGAACAATGAGCGAGCTACTTTAAGCAAGAGCAAGCATATTATTTGATGCCTTGGAAATGCTAATTCCAAGATATCTGGCTTACCAAAGAAAATTACAAAGACTGGCTTGCCCAACATCCCAAGGACAATCACTAGGCCAGATGCAGATTGTGCTGCAGATCAATAAAAGTGGACGGCATGGGCGAAGCAACTCTTACGCTTCCCTACAAGTTGCCCTCCCATCTTAAGCTGTGTCAGGACATTCCGTCCTTGAATTTTAGGGAATTGGTCCTGGAAAATCCTTGAAAAGTCTGATGTCAACCAAGGTGTGGGGACCTTAAGAAAGGTTCCTACCTACAGTATCTCTGATGTTGAATGTGCCTGTGTGGTTGCAACACACTTTATATAACGTAACCTCATCTGTCGGATCACAAAATGACCTGTGAATGAACTTCTCTTTCTCTGTGTCCCCTTTTTTCTTCATCCTGCAGAGAAGCAATGAGGAATTACCTGAAAGAGCGAGGCGACCAAACTGTCATGATCCTGCACGCAAAAGTTGCACAGAAATCTTATGGCAATGAAAAAAGGTGAGTTGTTCTTGGAGTCTCATCCAATTGTCACTGTTTCTTCAAACTTTGATTTAGAGGTTCATAGATGGGAAATGCACATATTTGTATGAGAAAATCATGATTTCTCTGGACAATTTTCAAATCTCAGATTAACACCACACATTCAGACTTATTTCTTATGGCTCTCAAAGGAATATTTCATCATTTTGGGAAACTGGACTCGAAGAGAGATAGTTGTGATACAAGTGAAGCGGTACACTCTGCAGCTGCTTAGCTTAGTGTAGCAGACTGGAAAGTGAGGAAAACATCTACAATGGCCTTGTCCAAAGAAAACAGAGCCCAGCACATTGTTATCTCACTTGTTTAATTTGAACACAGTGTAAAAACAACAAGTTGTGGTTTTGTGGGTTGTTGTTAAGTTCCCCCCGACTTTTTCTTGGAGCAGGCTAGCAGTTTCCACCTGTTTGTAGGCTTAATGCTAAGCTAAATAAAACAGATGCAGTCTGTAGCCTCACTTTGACATTTGTGGGTGTGATGTACTACTGTGTCTGACTTTGTGTTGCATGTCTAGTTGTTTAGTGCAGTTCTGTCAGTGTGTAATGTTTGAACTGCAGATGAGAATTAGTGTTAAGCTAACCCTACAGTATTTATACTTGATATTATACATGATCACAGACCAAGAAAATGTCTTCCAGAGAGATTGTGGTGGTGATCTTGATGATCTCATCCGGCTCTCAAAAGGTTCAAACAAAACAAAGGAGCTTTTTAAAATGTTATATTGAAGATTAGGTCTCACTTTATTGTATTCTTTGTTGTCTTAACTAATTTGGCAATGGTTATGAGCAGGGTCAAGACGTTATCCCATCCAACTGCACATCAACCCGTTTAGGGAGGGGGTTTTAGCCATAGAATTCACAAATTCCAACTTGTTTGCAGCCGTCTCACTTTCCTAGTGCGATGCTGCTGTTGCCTTTGTCTGTCTTGACATAAAACAAATCACTTCCCTTGTTCAGTGCGGCAGTGTCACTGGAAGACACGACCTAACCACTGCTATTCTGAGAAACAGAGAGAGAGTTGTGTGGAGCTGATAGACGCATCCACACCAGGACAGTCTGGGGGACTCGGTTCAATTGGGCGGGGAATGTTGAAAAATTTCACACCTTCATTTGTTCACTTTAACACTTTTGTAATCGAACCAAACCACCTGGAGAACATCACGCAGTTAAAACAGCAGCTGACCTGGAAGAAAATCAGCTTTTCTTTCCTGGTGTAATGTAACAGATATTTGTTAATATTTAAAAGTAGTGCTGCATGCTTAAATCTATTCCCTGGAGAACCCTTTAATCCTTGTTCATCTTTGAGAAGACAAACCCTTTCATTGCAAGGATTTATGGCCAGGTTAGAAAGCACAAACACGTATTCCAGTGTGTTTGTCTTGACCTCAGTGACCTACTGTATCAACGGAGGTCAGAGAAGGAAACGAGCACAAATCCCCTGTGTGTTCAGGTGAAGGCTGGAGAGAGACAGAAGGAACAGGAAATGGGAGCAATGGCAATAAACGAGATCAGACACCAGGGTCAAACGGTGCTCAGGTCAAGGACAAGAGCATGCGGGTCACAGTGCAACTTCACTCCTATCAGTCATGCTTTCATGTACTTTCCCTGCAGTGGGTGCAACCTTTCTTCTTCTTTTTCTTTCTCTCACTTTTACTCCCTTGAACTCTTGTCACTTTTATTTTCTTCCTCGAACCCTTCCTGTAAACTCAGCTTTAACCTTTCCACCTCTCACTCTCAAACCTTTTATAGCCTCTTCCCCTCCCCCGGCTCTTGCTCGTTTTGCAGCTCTCTTCAAATCTCTCCATCTTCTGCCTGACTGCTCAGATCTCATCAGCTTCGTCTCTTGGTAAACCAAGCCAGACACCTTTAGAGAGTTGGAGCAGAGCAGGGGACAAAGATGGGGACGTGGGGAGAGGTTGTGACAGAGAGGAATTCCTCATAATGTTTGTTGGGGAACATTCAAACACTTGTACATGAGTACATGTCTGTGAAGAATCAGTGATCAGTGTTACTGGTTTGTGAGTTGCTCATTGAAAAGGCTTTAATTATTGTTTTCTGTTCAATTACGTAAGAAAGTTCTTTGTGACGTTACAAAATGACCATATGTCATTACAGATTAAAAAAATGGAAAATTCCAAAGGTTATCAAACCTATAAAAAAACCTCACTACCCTTCTCAAAAGCATCTCAACCAGAGTAGAAGGAAGAAAAACAAGATGTGTTAAAGATATAAATGCCTGAAAGATCACGAAAAGGTTACATTTCTATAAAAATAAAACAGACTGTGGGGTGGTTATATGTGTATATGTATATATATGTATATATGTATATATATATATATGTGTATATATGTATATATATATATATATATATATATACACATATATATGTATATACACATATATATACATAGTGTATAGTGCAGCGCTTAACTTCAGTATTGTACAGTTTCCGCTTTAAACTCTAAAGGTCGCTGCTGTACATATTGTACATATTGTACATATTTCCCTGTAACAGTCCCAAAGGGATTTCTACTGTATCATTGTCACAATCTGATATTGAAGTTTCCGCCACTACTGTGTGCACATGAGTCCTTCACCATCCCCTGCCTTGCAGAAAACCCCTCCAGTGTTTGGTGTCTGTCTCTCACCTCTGATTACTCCCCTCTATACAGTAATAAGGGAGCCCACAAAAGTGGGCACAAGGCGAATGCAAATGTACCGTCTCCCCCTCCTTTTTTTCCCCTTTTTTCTTTTTTCTTTCTGTCTGAGCTTTTTATAGGAGGTGAAAGCAGACAAACACCCACAGAGACAGACGCTGCTGTTGCGAAATAGGTCGCTTTCCAGTTCCACGCTGACGCACATGAATTAATTTGAAGTGTGCCGCTTCACCAATGAGTCGATTTCACATTTAACCAGGCCCAGGTTGTGTCATTTTCCTGTTATGGGCCTATTTTACTGACATTAGAGACAAAGTATTTCAAGGGAAAAAAAAACCCCAGCTTGTTTGTATTTCCCAACAAATCATTGTGAGCTGGACTGATCATGGTAACATCTGTTAAATTAGGTTTAGCTGGACAAAAGAAGACCTAGATGGATTGTGTTTAAAAATATATTGATAAAGGTTTCTGACTGTCTTGTTGAAGTTTGGTGCAGGTCTGCCCTCTTCTGTTGGAAATAAAGAGATGCACATTGTTCAGTTGGTGCTTCCTTTACAGTTTTTCCTGTTGAGTCTGCTCCTAATGTTATGTGTTATGTTATGACTCGAAAACTATGTCAGCTCTCCAACAAGTGGATTAAACATTGTTTTATTTGCAGTTACAGCAGTAAATCAGGCCAGAAGCTTTTTTTGTTATGTTATAAAACAAAGTGATGAATATATTCTTCTCCCCATGTCAAGGTTCTTCTGCCCTCCCCCCTGCGTGTACCTGATGGGCAGTGGCTGGAAGAAAAAGAAGGAGCAGATGGAGCGAGACGGCTGCTCAGAGCAGGAGTCGCAACCATGTGCCTTCATCGGCATCGGCAACAGCGACCAAGAAATGCAACAGCTCAATTTAGAGGGCAAGGTGAGAGAAGTTTTGCACAGTTGTCCTTTTAAGGGCTCGCCGTCACTCTCTTATTTATTTTCGCACATTAACTAATTATAAAGCCATGTTTCCATCATGATACAGTATGATTTGGAATGGTAAAGCCCTCAGTCAGGCTTGCGTTTGAACTGAGAACAGTACCTTTACTTGGTTAAAACTGATAATTGATAATGGATTTATAAGTATAGTCCCTTTGTGTCTGTATTTGTACACATCAGGAAAAGCTGTGAGGAATGATAAAAGTCCCCCGTGTAAAAATGAGTGACATCTTTTAGTGAAACTGCAGATTATAGCAAATGGTGAACTCTTCCTCTCACTCTTCCCTTTCCCAAGTACGTTAGAGAACTACGGTGGCCTTTGCATACCGGAAAGGATTATGTTCTTCAGTTGAAACGCAGACACGTAGACCCAAAATGGTTGCCCCCATAAAGCAGGACCCTTGGCTTCACTTTAGAAACTGTATTAAGGGCTTACTCTAAAGCCTGGTTTATACTCTATTAAATAAGTAACACAATAAATAAAACCTAACAATATTGTTAATTTATGCTCCTTGTAAAGGTTCCAGTCATCTCTGTGTTACCGCAGTCCTCTGGGCAGCTCTTTCTGTTTCTAGTTTAGGTCCTGATCAGTAATACATGTTGTTAAGTTTATGTGCTGGTTTTGGTCTTAATATTGGATGGATTTTAGAATATTTTGAATTCAATTTGACTGTGAGGACAATGGGAGCAAATGAAACGGAGATGATCAGTGCATCACCGAACCAATCAAGAGAGCAACAGGGAGGATATGAGACTGATCCCTCCTAAATGTTATACTCGAGGAAACGTTTTGATCTGGTTTCCTTGTCTTCTTTCCTGTCATCTTTCCCTCCTAGAATTATTGCACAGCGAAAACCTTGTACATATCCGACTCTGACAAGAGAAAGCACTTCATGTTGTCCGTCAAGATGTTCTACGGCAACAGCTCTGACATCGGTGTCTTCCTCAGCAAGAGGATCAAAGTCATCTCCAAGCCCTCCAAAAAGAAACAGTCCCTCAAAAATGCTGACTGTAAGTTTGCAGTGCACACATTTATCTATTCACTCATGAGGGTGTACACTTGTGTTGCGCCGGAGGGAGTTTCCTCATTATTTCGCTCCAACAACTGTTGTATGACCATAAAAGTATATTACCAAAGGATAATGGATGCTATTAATGAGCAAATGTATTCACTAGGGCTTCAGCAATTATTCGATAAATTGATTATTCATCGATAACTAAATGAACCGTTAACTAATTGTGTTTTTTCAACAATTAAAAAAGTTTCTCTTGACTTCTTAAATGTGAATATTTTTGCTCCATATGAGAAAATGAATCATTAAAACTGAATCATTTTGGTTTGTAGACAAAACAAGACAATTGAGAACATCATCACTTCCAGGTTTGAGAAACACAGATCAACATCTTTCAACATTTTCTGACATTCTATGGCCCAAATTAGTGCTCGATTCATCGAGAAAATAATTGACAGATTAATCAGTTATGAAGAGAATCGTTAATTACAGCCCTAATTAATCACACTACTACAGTATTCTGCAACACCACATCAGTTCACAAAACTTCAGACAGTTTGTTTCTTTGTTTTTATTAAGATCCCCATTAGTATCAAATAGGATAATCCTTAATCAGTCCCACAATGGGGAAATGTACAGTGTCACAGCAGCAGAGACAGTAAAGTAATCAATATTCAACATGCATTTTGAATGTACTTTATAGAAAGGCTATTAAGATTATAAAAGTGAAATAGTATACACATGAAATATCCATATATAAACGGTATAAAATATCAATAAACGTGAACATGTTTGATTAAGTTATATCCATATAACTCATAATATTTAGAAATTATACTAGCTAATTAAGTTTTTATTACACACATATTTGTTTGAAATCTTTGTGTTAAATGCTCTAATCTAAAACCCTTCTTTCGAGCAGTGATGTAGTTATTATTAGTATCATCACTGATGATCATTTCTAGCCACTAGAGGGCAGCATAGGTCCACGTGAGTGTGTGTGTTGTTACCCCAGTTCTGTCACATGTGTCACACCTGTACTCCTCAGCTCAGACTTGTTATTTCTGACCTCTTGTCACACACTGCTGACTCAGACGACCTGAGAGCAGAGGGTCAGGTCATGTTTTGTCTCACCGTCTCACGCGTCTGCTCTGTGTTCTCGTTCTTGTCCGTCCACAGTGTGCATCGCGTCGGGGACCAAAGTGGCACTGTTCAACCGGCTGCGGTCCCAAACGGTCAGCACGCGCTATCTACACGTGGAGGGCGGCAACTTTCACGCCAGCTCCCAGCAGTGGGGCGCCTTCTACATCCACCTGTGTACGTTTTTTTTTTTTTATACGTGTGGCCTGAGGTCACGCTGTCTGCATCACAAACACAACATGTTGCGAAAAGAGTCAGAAGTTCTCACTCTTACGGGGCCGTAATCTCAGGTCTCACAATCTGCCTCTGTTTTTAAGTGCCCTCTTTTACAACAGAGAGCAGCAAATTATGCCCTGAATGATCTCCAGTCTCAATTCTAAATCCTAATCCCTGTAAATGACATGAAACAGATTATTACTTCGGAGTATTAGGGCCAAACTGAAGGGAATAAAGTCGTAATATAATGAGAATAAAGTCGTCATATTATGAGAATACATTCATAATCTTTTGAGAATAAAGTCGTAATATTATGAGAATAAAGTCATAATCTTTCTAGAATAAAGTCGGAATATTATGAGAATAAAGTCATAATCTTTCTAGAATAAAGTCGGAATAAAATGAGAATAAAGTCGTAATATTATGAGAATAAAGTCATAATCTTTCTAGAATAAAGTCGTAATATTATGAGAATAAAGTTGTAATATGAGAATAAAGTCATAATCTTTCTAGAATAAAGTCGTAATAAAATGAGAATAAAGTCATAATCTTGCTAGAATAAAGTCGTAATATTATGAGAATAAAGTTGTAATATAATGAGAATAAAGTCATAATTATTATTCAAGAAAAGTTATCTTTAACATCAGGACTTTGAAAAGATTGTGCAAGAAACTGAGTTTATTTGTAAGAAATTAGTGGTCGACGGCAGGCTATCGCTGGTTACATCTGCGTTCTGTTGCTTTTTTATAATAATAATAATATTAATGATAATAATAATACATTAGATAATGATGAAAAAGGATCTCATAATATTTCGACTTTGTTCTCGAAAGATAAAAAAAAAATTCTCTTCAGTTTGGCCCTAATACCGTCATAGATTTTAAAGGATGTAGTTAGTTTCTCATGTTATTTGTTGCTGTTGAAGCTGTTATGCATAACTTTTAAATGAACACATATGTCTGCTACATATAAACCATTGTCAAACGGGTTCATACAGCATTGATTCAGACTCTCTGTGTTTCTCAGTATAGCATTATTTGATCTCCCTGTTGCCCGGTGACATTTCCGCAAGAAAAAAAACGACAAAGACAGTGATTGATTGCTCTTATGTGAGTGGGTAGCAGAACTGACTTCTCTCCTGCGGTTGTTTTTCATTTCTCAGTGGATGACGAGGAGTCAGAAGGAGAAGAGTTCACTGTGAGAGACGGTTACATCCACTACGGCCAGACAGTCAAGCTGGTTTGCTCTGTCACTGGCATGGCCCTGCCCAGATTGGTAAACCCAACACATAATAGTATACTGTTTTTAAACACAGTTTTCTGGTTGATGAGTCTAAAATCTAAATTTTAAGCAACACTTTTAATGTTTTTTTGATTGTTCTACCAGTTTAAATGTAAATGTGAGTGATGGAAACAATCCATTCTACCCCTCAGACGTCTAATCTGTCACTTTCTCTTATTCCAGATCATCCGAAAGGTTGACAAGCAGACGGCGTTGCTGGACGCAGACGACCCGGTCTCCCAGCTCCACAAGTGTGCCTTCTACCTGAAGGACACAGAGCGCATGTACCTGTGCCTTTCCCAAGAAAGGATCATCCAGTTTCAAGTCAGTATCAAGTCTCGCCCCCCAAAAAACACTCTTTACCTCAAACCCAGAGACAAAGTCCTCATTTGCTCTTCCCTTTGAGTCAATCTCATTTCCCCCCCCCCCACATATGATTGAAGAAGATTGCTTCACTGCTGCAGAAGTAGACGGCGATCTCTACACCTTAAAATGAACAGAACTCAAAGGGAGTTTGAGCTGAATCTTTTGCGCTCCCTCACCTTTTTATTTCACTGTAATGGCGGTAATTTAGTTCAGGATGAACAGTATGTGCCCCACTCACCTCCATCTTTTTTACCCACTCAGTCAGTGAGTGTGGCATTTGATGGCTGCCCTGAAGATAGTAGTGGGCGTGATTTTTGGTAGTTATCTTTTGCTGCTTGTGTGCATTAAAGTTCACGTCTCTCTTTATTCCTCCTTCTCTCAGGCCACTCCATGCCCAAAGGAACCAAACAAGGAGATGATCAATGATGGCGCCTCCTGGACAATCATCAGCACAGACAAGGCTGAATACACTTTCTACGAGGGCATGGGCCCTGTCCACTCGCCTGTCACCCCCGTGCCTGTAGTAGAGAGCTTACAGGTGCACTGAAGACACACACACACACACACACACACACACAATCGATATGATTTCACCTTTGTCTGTGTGAGTTTACCTCAGTGTCTTCTTTATCTGCAGCTAAATGGTGGTGGCGATGTCGCCATGTTGGAGCTCACAGGACAGAACTTCACTCCAAATCTTCGAGTCTGGTTTGGCGACGTTGAGGCCGAGACTATGTACAGGTGTGTATTTTATTTTCTATGGTATCTATGACACCATTAAACCTGCTACGAACTGCCCTGAGTGATCTGATCACGTGCCAAGTGAGATCGGTCTGAACAATCTCAATCTGTCCCGAATGCACGTACATATTCAATCACAATATTGGTTATTTAATGACCTGAGGATTAGACTCAATCATCTATTTTTCTAGCAAACCTGCCTTGTGCAGCTTTAAATGTCATTAACCAGGCTGCTTGAGGGGCACTTTTCCCTTTCTTGCATAAAATGAGATCCACCGCCCGCACAGACGCAACCACTGTGGCGAATTTGAATCATCAGTAACGACTAAGTGAAGGTTTATTTTTATCTTGGAAGCTTCAGAGGACGATTCGCTTTAAGTTTAAGGAATATAATGAAAATATAAGTAAGGTATTAGTATTCTAATCCAAATTGATGAAAGCTGTCACAGAGTTCTCAGTCAGATTTAAAGCTGCAGACACCGCGAACGCCCTGTGGCAGAGTTGCCTAATGCTCGTAATAAATACTCATGTCGTGTTTTATTCAAACTGTACGAGCATCATTTTTCCTTAAACCTGTGCTCTCCTTTTTTTGTGAGTGAGCCAAAAGAGCGGAGAGACGGTTACGCTCCAGTAAAATGTTGAGTTTTATAGATGGATCAGATTTTATGTGTGTAGCTGTATCAACCCCAGCAACAAACGTGAAGTTAGAGGCATGGAGGAAGGACAGCGATAAAACTGCTGAGATTTTGTGAGTGAGGTGCCTTGCAGATCAGGGCTGCTCAACCTTCTATTTTGAAAGGTTCTAATCTGACGAGATCTACTGGTTCACGAAGTCATCGCTTGTCGACAGCCTTTCCTTTACATAATTACAATGTACGTGCATTTTTCTACCTCGGTGCTCTGGCACTGGGAAGAGGAAGCTAGTTTCTTGTAGTCGGGGCAGTAGGAGCTGGTTGGCAGTCAGTCCACAAGGTAGTCATCTGTCATTGTGGATCTGTCACAATGACCTGACAGTAGAGTTTAGATCGGGCCCAAAAAAAAAAAACAGACCCCGAGCCCGTGCACAATCTTTCCCGATCCATTAACTGAGCCTGAGGTCAAGTTATACCCGACGTTTTAACCAATAGCGTAGGTTTGCATATGGACAGTGTCCCCGCCAATGTTCGGAGAGAGAGAGCGGGAGCGAGCGAATTTCTTCGTAGCGTCAGTGAACGCATCACAGCTGAGCAGTAAAGTCGCTGCGAGTCATGGCTCCTCCATGACTCGCAGCGACTTTACTGCTCAGAGTAAGAGAAAGAGACACGTGATGTGTTGTTCTGACAATGCAGCAGTGACTTTTTAGGGCCGTCAGTGCAGACCTGAAACACACAGACGTGGCTCGGGCAGAGATTCTAAACTCTACCTGACAGCCACAACGGAGGTGGGGGCGTGGCGAGAGAAAAATATGACCAAAGAGTTTTTAATAATATATTAACGGTTTAATTTACCGTTGTCAAGGCTACATCTCGTTGGACTCCCAGGTTGTAGATACTGCATGTCCCGTCACATGCTGTATGGTATAATTGCAGTTTTAGGAGGCTGGCGGGAAAAGAAATTGTGCCTCAGCTGATGTTCTTTATTTGGGCTAAATATATATGTCATAAATCATAAATGATTTAATTGGCTTGTGGCTGTGTTGGAAAGCGTGACGCCCTTCCACTCTAAGTGAGTGAGAAGAATTTCTGTTGAGGCCTCTACCTCGTACGTGTAAGTCGGCCGTGATGCCACTCTTTAATGTTTTTCTACATCCGTATATGACGGAACTGAATTTGTATTCCTCCATCACAGGTGTGCGGAGAGCATGCTGTGCGTGGTGCCCGACATCTCCGCCTTCCGCGAGGGCTGGCGCTGGGTGCGGCAGCCCGTCCAGGTGCCCGTCACGCTGGTGAGGAACGACGGCATCATCTACTCCACCACACTGACCTTCACCTACACGCCGGAGCCCGGGCCGCGGCCCCACTGCAGCGCCGCCGGCGCCATCCTGCGAGCCGGGAACTCCAGTCTGCTGAGCAGCAACAGCCAGGAGGCCGGCGCCAACATCTACGGCCCCAACAGCTCATCCAACGCAGGAGTCACATCCTCATCCTCCACCGCCGCAGCTGTGGTCTCCTAACGCACACAGGAGGCCACTGAATACAATATGCCTTGAGAGCAAATATACCTGAGGGTATATAAAGACTATGGGAAATAATAAACAAAAACTGACTCACTCTAAAGTGCTGTGTATTAATTTTTTTGGATACAAAGAAGCTGAAGTGGAAAATCAGTGGGACAAAGGAGCAAACGCAGGGGAAATCTGAAGAAGGAGTAACATCACGACGTCGTCAGTACAGTGGGAGCAAAGGTGCTCCCTGACACGCCCCTTCATCCTTCCTTCCTCTCCCCTGTGGTTACTTTTGGGACCCACCTGTCCTCGTCTGGTGTTTGGAATGAGTGAAGTTCCTGCCGGCTCAGAGCACCAGCACCTTTCTACGGCTGTGAGAATGGAAAACCACAACAACAATACATCCACCGTGTACAAAAGAAAACAAAGTCGTCTATTTTTTGCGCTCCCTTGCCCCTTTGCCTCATTTCCTCCCACCACTTGTTTTATAATTATTCCTTTTGGGTTTTTTTTTTTTTTTTGTGTTTCTCTGCATTAATTAGTGTTTTCCGAAAGGGGGCTGGATGTATTGTTGTTGGATGCAGAGGGACGCACATAAATCGTGACGATTACATAGTTTTTATGGACCAAGGATCTTGTATAAGCTTTAGTAAAGGTACATTTTTCTCCATACCTTTTTTGTATTAAACATATAGTACACTTTTGTTACCAAATAGTTTCTATTCTATTCCTCTGAGCTTGGGCTTTGTTTTCCCCCTTTTGAGGTCCAAAATCCTGACCTGTATGTTTTTGCAACCTTTGCGACAGACGTGTGCTTTTTTCAGTCTTTGGATGGAACTCTTTGTTTTGATACTCTCACTTCTTTTTCTTCTTTTTTTGGGGGAGAAAAAAAACAAACAAATCTGAAGTCTTGGTTGTTTATTTACATAAGCGAAGGTTGTTTATTTGTTTGTTTGTTTTTAAATTGGGGAATAACCTCAGAGGGCCTATTTTTTATCATTGGTTTTTATGAAGTCTTTAAAAAGAAAAGCTTTAAGCAACGCCTCTGCCTTGCCTGCAATACTCTATGTGCGCTATGTCTCTTTGGAAAATATACGCATCCGTACATCTCACGTGGAGCCATAGCAACGTTTGCAGAACACGTTAAAAAAAAACAAAAAAAAAAAAAACAAACAAACATAGACTTCCATGGTTGCGACCACAAGTCGGTTTCAAACTAATGTAATAAGCGTAGTCATTGACTTACAAGGGTAGCCTTAGTACTGTATATTCTTACTGTGTACACAGTCAAACCAGTCACATATCTAATACTCGTATCAGAACATGTTGTGAAAGTAGTCTCTTAAACCTGCACCGTGTGAGCGAGGTGCGTTCAGTGTGTGCTGTAGTTTTCTGGTGGCATCTTAAAACTCCTCTTTGTAACTTTTCCCCTCTTTCCTTCTCATCCCAAAAAAAAAGAAAAGAAAATAGACAGACACTTTTAATTGAATGTGGCCTTAATGAAAAGTTAAAGAAAACGAGAAAAAAAAAAAAAAAGCTCCACCTGTTTCTTATCTGCTGTTTACTCACCTTGGAAGAACGTGTTGTGCACAGCACAAAAAAAAAAAGGAGCTACTAACGCCTCGCTTCTCATCAGCCGCAGCTCTGAGAGCAGAAGCACCGTCTTCTTCCTCTCGTGCAAAGCGAAAGCAGCCTTCAAACCCCGCCCCCAATTTTCTATTCTCCTCTCACCTTTGGTACAAAGTCTTTGCGAGCGCTGTAAGCTCCTTTCAGTCTTCTTTTTTTTCCTTTTTTTTACAAGAATCTGCGGGTTCGCAGAAACAAAGCGCGTGTACATTTCGTTAACTCACTGTCCGAGTAGTTGCACTCATCTGTGTTCATGGCGACCGACCGACCGCGAAAAGGCCTTTTAAATGTGTTTTATTGAAGAAAAAAAATGTTGTTTTTTTTTCCAAACAGAACAGCAATATTGTACAGGTCAATTCATCATGTTTTTGTCTGCCTGAGCACTACTTCACCAGCCAGCAAATATCTGTGTGTGTGTGTGTGTGACTGTAGTATGTAGTGGCTGTAATGGAATCTTGAGTCAGACTCGCTCCATTTCAAAATCTGCTCTCCAAAAAGAACCCAAAAAAACGAACTTTCTAAGATTCATGTTTTTGTTTTTTTCTCTCTCTTCTTTTCTTTTCCGTCTTCCACCTGAATCCAAATGTCCACTCGTTGTGGGCAAGCGTTCAAAGGCAATACTTGTGATCTTCGTCTTACAGTGTGACTGTAAACACTGAAAAGTGGGTGAAAAGGAACAAAACAATACTGTAACGTGAATGTCTGATTGACTGATTGATTGATTGATGAAGAATTTTTCTTACAAACGAAATGGGAACATAAAATGGGATTCTCTTGCTCCCCCATCGCCACATGTCCATGTAAAAAAAAAGAAAAAAAGAATTAAGTTATGCCCCGATTTCACCACCTGTCCGTCATTAATGTAAAATATTTTATATTGTAATATTGATATTTTTTAAATTATTGGTACAAAGTCTCCCTCTTGTCTTATGTCAAAAAAGAAAAAAAAGTAAAGTGCATTATTGCCCATGCTGCCTAGATTGGCCTGGGAGTTTTTTTTTTTTGTTTTGTTTTTTTGTTTGTTTTTTTAAAGAGCCCACTTCCTGTCTGCCCTGGACGTCGTGGACGAGTTGGTGCTACAGCAGCTGTCGTGTAGCATCTCCAAAAAAGAAAGAAAGAAAATGTTTTTCTTTCGCGCTTCTTCATGCTGAACTGAATTAACCCTTTACTCTGCAGGATGGAGGTCACAAAATCTAAAAAAACCCTTTTTTTTTTCTACGTTTACTATAACTGTAAATTAGAGATGGCTCAATATCACTTTTTCATGTCTAATACTGATGTCTTCAAAGCCTCGAGTATCTGCCGATATCAGTTCGGATACAGTCTTGTTACAAAATAACTGTTTTTCCTTCTTCTTCCATTTCGCTGTGCGTTCACAACCAGCACAGTCTGAAATCTGTCGCGTGACAACATTACGTTACAAAGTCAACGTCACCCCGTAACCGTTTGTTACCCCAAAGCTCTGCGACACTATTTTTACTTGTATAACTTTAGTCATTCTCCTCTGGCGGAAAAAAATGGTACAAAATTTGGACCACTGTGATAATGAATATCATATCAGACCGTTACTAATGGAGCTTTTCCACTATACAGTTGTAGCACGGCTCCACTTTACACTACTGTTTTTTTTGCTTTTCCATTAGCAATAGTACCTGGTGCTTTTTTTTTAGTACCTGCTCTGGTGAGGTTCCAACGAGCTGAGCAGGTACTAAAATGTGACGTCGACAGACTCACCGATGAGTCGGAGAATCAAAGCGAACAATGCCAAACTTTAGATCAGTTAAAAATCCCGAAAGCATGCATTCATCTTCAACATTTAGCACGGAAATGTCAACAATCTCAATATTTAACAGAGGAGTCTGGTGTATTTAGCGACACAAGTGCTGAAAGCTGGCGACCGCGAGCCGGATCACAACCCACTCAGCCGCCGGTGCTTCTGTCATCTTTTTTAATTGGCTGATTCTAATGATTCAGTTACACTGAAAACAACTTCTTTGCTCGTCACTAGTTTGTGTCGTGTGTAAAACAACATCATGGCCGTGCTATGTCGAGCCCTGCCCAGTGGAAAACGACGTGTCTGATACCAAACCGAGTATAGAGTCGAGCTCGAACTGTTTAGTCGTGCCATAAATATCATATCGGGCGGATATCGTATTGGACTGATATTGAATATCATATCGGCTCATCCCTTCTTTAAATTCGCAGAGTTTTTACCGTAGCCTCTACGTTAGCCCATCCCACCAAGCGTGGGCACAATATTGTCTAGTTTATTGTTTGTTTCTTCTTCTTCTTCCTTCTGCATTTTTCAATATTGTTTAGATGTTGAGCCGCCTCCTTCAAGCAAACTGCCGCAACAGAGCAGCTTTGTCAAAATGACATGAGCTAATGGGGGGAGGGAGGGGGGAGGGGGTGGATGCATGCGTCGCCTTGACAATCTGAGCTGGTTTACAGTTTTTCTTCTCTTTCTTGAAACGTCTGGAGTGTCCAGAGACTCGATAACAAACGTCCCTCCGCGATCGCCGAGCGGGCAGACTTGTCAACAAAGGGGTCAAAAGCGTTACATGCCTTCGAAAATGAAACGTCCGCTGCGTTAACCTGGCGACAAAGCT
Source organism: Solea solea (assembly GCF_958295425.1). NCBI lineage: Eukaryota > Metazoa > Chordata > Actinopteri > Pleuronectiformes > Soleidae > Solea > Solea solea. The sequence continues at coordinate 11,891,252 of NC_081136.1, forward strand.
TTGAGAGAACGGGGGGGGGGGGGGGGTCATCACATTTTTTTATTTTTATCTTAACTGGTTTCTTTCTTAACTGGTCATCAATGTTTTACTCTTCCAAAAGCAGCTGTTTGTTTTTTTTTTGTTTTTTTTTTATAATGAGCTCTGAACAATGTATGTATCCTCTAATATGCCAAATGTCTTTTTTATAATGTAGTTTTCATGCACTGCTAAACGAAACAGGGCAGAGTGAGAGGCAGCTTTAAACAAACCGAATAAACAAAGTGAGTGTGGAGCCCCTTCTCTGTCGCACTCAGCCTTACTTCTCCTTCAGACTATTTGGCTGTTTGCACTACAGAGCGCGAACCTTTCTTTTTCTCTCTCACACACATTTCATCCTCACTCTTCATCACTCATCTTTATGTGCGTACGTTGTTTTTTTTCTTTTTCTCTGGGTTTACCATGTAGCCTGTTGTGCTTGGCTTTGCTTCAGTCGGATCACTTCATTTGTTTTTGTTGTTGTTGTCATTCCCCCGTTTCTTCTCCTCCTCCTTCACATCCTTCCACTATCGTTCACTCTCACTGTATCTGTGTATTATTCTAGTAGGTGGTAAGCAGAGGTGTCGTTGTGGTAGTATACTCAGTGCTCAAAGGGTTGCTGATGGTAGGAACCTGTGCCGTTTGTAACATTTAGCAATAACGTCAAAAACAAAAAGGGGGGAGGTTTTTTTTTTTTTTGTTTTTTTTTTAAATAACATGCGTTAGTTTGGATTTTTTTATGTACATATTGCAGCTCCAGATCATGCTCAAATCTGTATGTCATTAAAAAAAAAAGAAGAGGAAAAAAAAAAAAACTTGCAATATTGGCATAAAAATGAGAAATAAAAAAAGTGATACAAAATCAGGCTTTGTGTATGTGTTTTTTTTGTTTTGTTTAATCGAAGCCAAAGCATGTACATTTTTATTATTGTCATACACTTTAAACTCCCGAGCTCAAAGAGCATGAATGAATAAGCGGCGACATTTTCCCTTAAGCCAGTTTCATTCTTTCTTCTTCCCATTCACAGGTACACATTTCCCAGCGGCTGCAGAGTGAAGGCGGACCGACGGTGCCTCGGGCGTCCACAAAGCCCAAATGGACCTCTTACCCACAGATTTCACCCCCTTTCATTTCCTCCACTTTTCTAATCCCTAATGCCTTCTGTCCTTTTAGAGCCACTTTTATTTAAAGAAGTTAAAAGCGTCCTACCTTGTTCTGCCCCCAAGTCCTAGCAGACGCTCTTGCACAGTGGGCTTTCAACGTCTTTAAACTGTCAACAACACTTTGGTTTATTCGTAGCTTTGTAAGAGAACAACACAATGCCGCCGTTTCCAGAACTGCTTTTAAAATGTGCACTAAAATTGGCGGGATTCTTTTTTTTTTTTTTTTTTTACATTCAACTATGTTCCCACAGGTCTAACAGGACTTTCTAGGCACATTGTCATACAGTAAAACAGAAAAGGCCCAGTATGTAAGGATTAAGGCCCTGCTATACCTCTGCCTGGCTGATACCCCGACTCCCCTGTAGGAGAACGTCCTGTTCCCTGCGTCCAGACTTGTACCGCCGCCCGATGGTGAAGTGGGATCCTACGGGACCCTGACGAGTACCAGGGTGCGCACAATGAGAGCGGAAGTACACCAGGGCCTTTAGTGACCTAGTGATCTAATGGTGAGACAGCAGATAGCGTGTCATGGAAATACAATGTCCTCTGCATTGACAGAAAGGATCTTTTTTTGTTTTTCTCATGCAAAATGGAACGTGCTCTCTGGCTGCAGTAGAAACATGGCGGCACAAGATGGTGGCCTGCATATAGAAGGCTTATTCTAAGGCTACAAAAACCAAACAATTTGTACTTTTTAAAAAAATGATTATACACCGATACAAATGTACACATGGGTAGTATATTTAGTTGCTGCCAATAAACCTCTTTAAAGGTCATACTGGTCAGTACTTTTTGAAAAATGCCGAACGTGAACACAGACTTTAAGTAAACATCGGATGAAAACGCGAATAAAAACAACACACACACAAAAACAATCACGCAAAACAGCACACGGCGTCGTTTAAAACTGTCGCCGTCTGTGAGCGGATGGCAGTTGAGTGAACACCTAAAATGATCAAGTGATCCAAGAGAAGTGAGTTTCAGGTTTACACTAAAAGCAGCTTTTCTAGATTCAGTCCTGACACGAGGAACCTGAAGAGCGAGTCATTGGATCGTGTTGAACATTGAGCAGACGTTCTAAATGTTGCTATCTTTGAATTCCCTAACTCCTGTTTTCCTTCTATCTCCCAGCTTGCCGACAAGATCTCGTACGGACATCTGACTTCACGTGTGGTCCCGTGTGATTTGGACGACTTTGTTGTCCCGCCCCTGTCTTAGAGATAGAGTCCTCTACATTTTGTGCCTACACTGACTGTGTAAGCACAACAGTGCTCCAGTAGGTGGCGCCCTATTGTTTTGGTAAAGAGAGACAGAGACAAAGAAGAAGAAGGTGGAGCTTATGTGAGGAGGTGAACACATCAACAAAATCCATCGCTCAACAGGACAAACACACAGATATGATACTATTGATTGTGACATTAAGTGCACGAGCGAGAAAGCTATAGTGACCTTCAATTTAGTATGACTGGAACAGCAAAAATACGGAGTTACCACATGTAGACGAGGAAAGTACGACCCACGCCTTCATGTTACGCACACTGGACCTTCCTGTTCCAGCATGGTCCATGAACACATCAAACCTAAAAGTTACATCACGATATTTAGGTCATAACAACATATTGACACAAAATTGCTAAAGTGACACTGCTATTTTTAACAGTATGTGGAGGCGAGGAGGCGGGGCAATGCCAGGAATCCACTCTTTGAAGAGGAGGCTGCAGGTGTTTAAGGTCCCACACAAAGGATAAGGCTGCTCCAGTTCCCACCGCACACAAACAGAACAGAGAGGTCAAGGATGGACGTTTGTGCGCCGCAGGACTGATTTGAAGCCACTGAGTGAGGTTACATCACAGCTGCTGCTGCTGCTGCTGGACGTGACTCTGTGTAAACAGCCATATTAGTGATTTTTCACGTTGTCGCCAATCTTCTACAAATCAAGAGTCATTTATGTGAGCGATGACTTCCTTGTCCTCGGGTTCCTTTCCTGTGCGCGAAGTCAAATATTTGAGTGTGACAGAATCAGAATCAAGAAAGCGTTGACTGAAACAAAGAGAAATGACTAATCTATAGTATACATTGCTGTTTTGCTTTGGATTATACAAAAGCGTGGTGTGGAGAGACGGTTTGGTCCCTGCACAGGTAGAAATGGCAGCGTTCGAGATGCAGCTACACCGCGTTTGTGTAGAATGGCAAACGACATGAAATAGTATGGTTCATCACTCCGTCTCTTTAGGTGCATTACCACCACAGGAGCCAGGAACTAAATGTACCTTTGAGATTTGTCAGGGACCTTCTGGATGGAGCTACAGCAACTCAAATACCTTGTTGTGCTCCAGCATTTTTATTTTCTCGTACCACAACCCTGTTCCAGAACAGTTTGTGTTTGAATTGATAAATGAAAGCAACAATGGTCAGGTTCATGGCACTTAAGGTTCCTTGAACTATGTGGTGGAAACGCACCCTTTGTCAGATTTGAGGCCCTCCAGAGCATGGTATGATCGGGCGTCAGTCAGCCACCCTGGATGCTGCAAGCTTTTCGGGAAACATCTGGCTGTGTTGCTCTGCTGTGAGAGCACTGCATGTATACGTCAAACTTCGGCTCGCCACTCTTCCCCCCCCCCCCATGTCGTGCTCCACGATAAAGCAACACAGCTGCTCAAAAACTCCATCTACAAGCACTGCGAGGGCTTAGCTACGTTAGAACAACACTGCACAGATTCCCGACATGTCCTCTCTCGTACAGTCCCATTTAAGTCAGCTCGCTCCAGGCTGACGTACGGATTCCGGTGTAGGTGAAGTGTGTGTTGGCCGTGCTTGGCGATGTGTGACCGTTCTGCGTGTCAGGCGCCGCTCTTGATCGGCCCGCGTCGCCTTTAGGCGTCGCACTTTCCGCCGACGTCCCCGAGCCGCTGCTCCTGAAGCAGCTGCAGCAGCTGAAGGTGGCCAGCATGCCCTGGCGGAAGCGCTTGTTCATGAAACAGTAAATGATGGGGTTGACGCAGGCAGAGATGTAGGACAGCAGGTGGATGAAGGAGATGGGCGCGCCGGTCAGGCGGTAGGCTGAGCGCTGGTCGAAGGCCTGCCACGCGTTGACCACAAACACGGGCGTCCAGCACAGGAAGAAGAGGAAGACGATGACCAGGAGCATGCGGATCACACGTTTCTTGGCCATGAGGTTGGCTGTAGAGCTGGTGCCGCACACTCGGCCCGCCACCATGGGCTTGCTGCTGGAGTTAGTTATGCTCATTGTCATGCTCTTCTTCTTGGATGGCTGCATGTAGCAGCCATCACTGTCACCCGGCTTGATGCTGCCAGAGCTGCACTGTCTGTCTGTTAGGGTGAAAGAGAATAAAAAAGAAAAAGACTGGAGATTAAGAGTGAAATGTCACTGACATAAAAGTCCAGGAGCAAAAAGCCTCCATGACTCTTAAAGCAAAAGTCTGGCACTCACGATCCAGCAATGGAAGACATCCAAAAAAAACAAGTGTACTTTTTAAATATTAGGATTTTAGTCAAGATAAAACTTATGAGGCCATAAGTCTGATGAAAATTTGTGTCTCTGTTATTGCTTACAAACGAATGAAAAGAAAAACCCAAGGTGAGTTATTCCCTCGACCACGTACTGTCTGTCTGTGCAGCCAGAAAAAAAAACTGATTTGTACAAAAGGAATTAAAATCACATCAGTGAGTCACAGCGGTGCTCAAATGTTCCATTTGTCCAGTGAACAGTGTATTTTATTTTATACACTGATCTCACCAAACTTGTATGAAGCCACAGCTGAAACTAGTCCTCAGCAAATACATTCTTTATTCCTTTACATTTCAGAAGAAGATAAACAATAACATCCTGTCGTACCATTAGATGTCACTAATTCTTACACACTTCATTAGCATCTAGAAATGACAGTAGAAGGTCCGAGAGTCTCGAGAGATAAATCCGTTCATTGTTAACGTATTCTTGTTGTAATCCTTTTTTTTTTTTCTTTGTTTCTTTGTGTGCTGTGTTTATTTGCTTTCATACCTCGACTGGATTTCCTGCTGGACAGCTCAAAGCGGATGCCCCTGTACAGCTCCAGCGAGATGAGTCCATAGGCGGTCATCATGACGATCCCGGGGATCAGGAAGAGCAGCAGCAACAGACACACATACCTGAGTAAGTGGAAACAAATGATCATCTATTGTATCTAATGTGAATCTTTACAGGCCAAAGGCTTAACTATTAACGGATGAGCCAATACAATATTTAGAATCAGGGAGATACTGGTCAAATCCAATGGATAGGATATTAGTATAAGAAAAACTTAAAATCTGATTCAGCACAATCTATATCAGGGGTCTCCAACCTTTTTTCTTCTGAGAGCTACTTTGACAATAAAACTTGGATAAAAATGTAAGCAGGTTTATGTTCAATTAATGAAACCTTTGGCGAACGACCCACTAACCCTAACCCCCAAGGGACTGGGAGCTACTGGTGGTTTGCAAGCTACTTGTTGGAGACCCCTGATCTGTACAGTCCACGATATTGGACTCACATCGGTATCAGCATATGAAAAAGTGGCACTATCGAGCCATCTTTTTACTATTATTAGAACAGATTTCAAAGGGTTTTACAGCCTGTCGTTGTCTTTACTCGGCCACACCAGACTGAGGAAATCTATAAAGGGGCCTGAGTGCGTCGCACTGTGAAGGCAGCCCGGTGTAACAGTGACGGCACGACACTCTCCATTGCACTTCAGCTCACCAGGACTGCTGGATGATGTCATTGGGCCACACTAGGCGACACATGTGCCCCGTGCTGTTGTTGAGGCGGGTAAAAGGCTTGAGCGTGCTCGAGATGGGGTAGGGCAGCATCAGGATGAAGGAAGCCACCCAGGTTGCGGTGATGACCTTGGCAGCGTGGGATTTGGTCTGCCATGCTCTGGAGCTCAGCGGGTTGCAAATGGCACTGTAGCGCTCCAGGGAGATGGCCACCAGGTTGAAGGTGGAAACACTGACCGAGACACCTGCACATTTAAAAAAAGAAGAAAAAAAAGAAAAACAGTTATTGGCTGAGATTGTTTTAATCTGGTCAAAATGTTATGTTATAATATCAGTGGCATGCACACACCTTTCCAAATGAATATCACACATACTGTACAAACTACATATTGTTTTCAAGAAACAATTTAAAAGCATTTCGAGGAATTTGCTAATTTACACTTTGCTAAATATGATAAATACAGTCTTGTATAAAGTACCTTAAAGGGATACTTGAATAAAAGTTCAAGTATCTTACCACAAAATGACTTTGGTAGAAGTTGAAGTCACTTTTTATAATATTACTTAAGTAAAAGTCTTGAAGTACATGACATTTACTACACTTAAGTATCAAAAGTAATTTTCTGATATAAAATGTACTTAAGTTAGATACGTTAGGATTGAGCCATGGTAGCTCAGTGGTAGGGGGAAGTGTTTTTCAAGTTGAAGGTTGGGGGTTCAATTTCTGGCTCTGCTAGTCTATATGTGTCCTTGAGCAAGACACTAAACCCCATGTTGAAGCGTGTGAATGGCAAAACTGTAGTGTAAAGCAGCTCATCAAAACTAGAAAAGCTCTATATAAATACAGACCATTACCAACTCTTCTTCTGATTTTATTTGGTCGCAACAAGTAACAAAGATACTAGTTAGAGGAAATGTAAAACTTGCTAATATGTGAATTTTTGTGCTTAAGTACATTAACAAAGTATTTGTACTTTGTTGCGTAACAACACTGGATAAACATAAAGCTAGAGCCGGTTAGCCTGCTAACTTAGCTGGTCTAAGTCCAAAGGCTAACAGCAAACTTAACAATGTCTCTATAGCCCACAAATAAATAAAGACAAATTGAATTTGTCTTTAAAGAAGTAAAAAAAGAAAATGCATGGTGCTTAAGAGATGTTGGTTAATTAATGCTGGTTAGACTCGTCCTGGTACCTGACGCAGAAGCTACTTATCCTAGTTTAGCTTAGCTTAGCTTAGTCAATTGCATTACGTCCTCCTGCACTTTGTCTATTTTTTTCTTTGTCTGTTGATAACTTAATAACACTCCAGCATGATGAGCGCTGACAAAAACCATGGCCAATTAACGTATGGCGATATTATTGATATTATTATACACTCTGTTAATTTGCAGAGTCGTGTGACAGAGCGTATCCTGGACTATGTGTTAGCGCAACACGATTTACACACTCAGGAACAAAAACAAGAGGAACCATTCATCCATTTGTGTTACTATCACTGTGTTCAATCCAAGTGCAGCCACACATATATAGATGGACACGTGGACAAATGAGGTAATAATCCTGCAGGGCGGTGTGCTGATCTCGTCCTGTGGCTAAACTGAACGACAGGAAGTAAGAAGAAAAATGAAAATCATATTAGCCAGCGGAGTTGTAATTAAATGAAAATGAAATATCAGCAAAGGTGCAGCAGTGTCTCTAATGACTTTACTTTATTACAAATCTCACATGAGGAAGAAACCTGGTGCATTTATCCAAAGCACAGGAAATACAAAAATAATAATAACCCAGAGAAGCTGTAAATATGGAGGATTTCAAATGTAAAAAAAAAAGTAAACTTGAATAAAACGTGAAGAAGAGCTACAGAGGAGTCCAGACACAGTGAATATACTGGTTAAATTTGACCATTTCCTTCTCGATAAAATTCTTAATTACTTGACTGAAATCTCTAATCTGGCACAAAAAATCCAGACACTATTAATATCCAAATAGTTCCAAATAGTCACAATGATTTGCAATGAGATTAAGGGTGACACTCACATCATTCTGCCCAGTGACTCTTCAAGAATAATTCATAGAAAAATCCATTGACAGTCGATTATCTCTCAATGCTCACTTTGCACGATCCATCATTTCTGCACTCTGTTATTATTTGTTAATGGCACTTCGACGATATAAATCATCTGAATGTAGCAGCGGGGAAAAAGAGAACGGGTTCTGCAAACACAAGCCTCGGGTAAATCAACATTTTCCAATAACACGTTCACAAACAGCTGCTGTTTTAGCTCATTTTGTGGCTCGTGCTCATTAAAGCGTGAGGACAATTTGAACATCCAGGGAAATTAACTGATTACAGACACAATAAAACCCAATAATAATTACAACATGGATATTTTGCGGCAGGCATGATGGAGATATTAGAAGATGGAAATTAAAATCCAACTGGGTAACAGTGTTGCGGTCCTCGAGACCAGTCTTCTCATTAAGGACTAAGGGTTTTAATCCACTAACCACTCATGTACCACTCCCTCGCTTACGCAGACCTCTAATTCTATGAATCAGTGGAGAGCCTGCTTCAGTTAGGTTGCTTTGTCAGATTATAATCATTAAGGACATCACTCTGTTATTGCTAATTCTGAGGCCAAATACTGTATACAACCTTTACAAATCCTAGTGTCCGATGTAATTTCAAGCCCAGCACGAGACATGGACTTCAGTTCTGTTCAGTGTTACCCTAATACCGTTACAGGACATCCGTATATGATATTGATTTATGTGTGAAATCTGTTTGGTTTTTCAAACCAAGTAGCAAATAAAAAAAGGATTGCGGTTGCTATTTCACTATTTGCACTGCGAATGATTTTAGTCAATAAAAGATTACTGTTGATATGTGAAATAGAGCTTGGATATTACATACTGGAAGTGGTCTGGGCTTGTCACTTGAAGTATTGTTTTTAGTGGCTCTGTGTGTCTGTCTGTCTGTTTGTGTGTTTGTTTGTGCTTCCACACTTGCACTTGCCAATATGACCAACAGAGGCCACCAGAGGCTTGTTGTGTGGATGGGGTGAAGTCTGCCATCTCTGATTGGCTTGTTTTGATCTTGCACTGCCCTAGTCTTACTCTTGACTATGTCCCAGTCCTCAAAGTTCTAGATCTTGTTCCTGACTTTGTCTTTATTCCTTAAAAGTCTTGCTCTTGACACAGTCTTGGTCTCAGTCCTTTGAAGTCTTGGTCTTGTTCTTGACTTGATCGAGTACTTAGTCAGTTAGCGTGATATTTACTATGAAAATTTCAGACTGATTTGTAATGTTTTTGGTTTTAAAGAACAAAATGCAAAAAAAAAAAAGGTAATTGTAAGATAATTTACAATTCTTACATTTCCAGTTACTTTTTTTTTTTTTAGACAAAGGCTAATTATTGAACAGTAAAAAAAAAAGAGCCTGGCCAATTACACTCTCTATAGATTGCAGTGATCTTGACTTTGTCTCTGTTCCTGAAAGTGTTGGTCTCGTCTTGGTTTCGGTCAGTTTGGTCCTCACTACGACACTAACTGACAACAACTGCTGCTCCAAAGTAAAAACCAAGTCATTTAAAAAATATAATTTGTGAGTTGTTTTGTCTCCATGGACTCACCCATGAAGTACATGACCAGCTTGCAAATACCGGCACCAAAGATGAAGTCTCTCATGAGGTTGGGGATGAGGGTGAAGGGGATGCAGACCAGGGACACCATCAGGTCACTGATGGCCAGAGACAACAGGAAGAGGTTGGTGACGGTCCTCATGCGCCGGTTCCTCACCAGGACGGCGATGATGAGGCTGTTGCCTAGAACGCTGAGGAGGAAGATGAGGCTGTAGAGGACGATCCTCACTGTCTGGTTGATATCTGAGAGAAACACACACACACAAACAAACTGGGTCATTCTTAATATGCGACTTGACTCATCCTTTCCCCTCTCCTCTCCTCTCACACAGCTTTTACTCCCTCTTATTCTGATTATCCTCCTATCATTCATGCAGTATAGTTTAAAATGTGAAAGCGTTTATTGGTGAAGTTACACATTACACAGCTGAATCTCCCTCACCTCGTGCCTGTCGAGCTGACCCGTCTCCTGATGTAAATATAAAAGTCTCATTCTGGGCTGATGAAAAACAACAATTCATCAGGTCATTAAACACAGTTCATTTCTTTATAGCAAATGAACAGGGTGCTGACTGTTCTAATGTCGTAAAGGGAGGGGGCTCCATACTGGAAAATATTTGAAAGAAAGGCAGTGATGGTTTTTGTCACTAATGTAAGAAGGGGGCCGACAAGTTGACTGCTTTTATTAATTTCAAACACCTTTAATCAGTCTGGAGAAGCAGCTTTGTTGTTTTTGTGTCTGCCAAATTCTGTGATCATTGACATTTGGATTGGAATTCTATCACTGAAAGTCTGTCTTATATGTAAGCAAACTGTCACAGTGTAAGTGTATATTACGCTCAAGCATGCCTTGAATAAACCCGTCTTAATCGACCTTTTTCACAGCAGATTTTTTTTTTTCCGACGTGAAATAGAAAGACAAGCACAGGTTTTACAAGTGGTTCCACTCCAGTGTGGGGCTGCTGTTCAAGTGTAAGGGCAGGTCACACTAAACACTGCACTTTAACCTGTAGAAGCTGTTTGTTTTGCTGAATAATTAGAGACTTCTGCACAGTACTGTATATAGGTATATTCATATTAAATTACAATTTTTTTTTATTTCGCAGGACAACCATAAAGAAGAGAGTTTGCTGCAAGTGAAATAACTTTACAATCAAGTCTAAAAGAGAGAGTTTTGATAGAAAAAAACAGTAGATTGTATTCGCTCCCATGTTCTTACTTACATGCAGCAAAGTTTTATGCTCAGTAATTGCACAAAAATATTTTATTGCTTAGATTTACCACATAAAAAAGCCTACATTGAACATATTATCTGCTGCGTCCTGCTTTTTGAGCTTTATGCGCAAAATGGAACAAAGCATTTTGCTGTTCTTCATTCTGTGGCCATAAAGTGACGAACAAGCTTCTAATGCCGCTATGAACTGACTGTTTCCATGACATTAGCAGGAGAAGAGAGAGAAGAAGTAGAATCAGCATCGTGGAGGAGATGAGCCAGGTGCGTAATGCGCACTGACGCATTACGAAATGCCCAAAACGAGTCGCTCTTTTGGCACAAATGTTTTCATTTACATAAAAGTCAAAAGCAAATCTCTGAACAAAACATGTCTCTAGTGCACAGCAGGTTTTAATATATGGAGAGTGGCTTAAAAATGATTATAATAACTGTTATAAAATGTAATAAACTGACCTCGAGGCTCGGGTGATGGATCCTCCACCTCGCACTCGGAAATATTCTTGATCCTAAAATTGCAGAGAATCTTGTTGAGATCGGTGGAGTTAATGAGCATGTCTTGTATGGTGAACGTCTCCATGTCCATGTTTGTCTCCTACAGAGCCTCAAGTCTCACGCGCAGCATTCGTCACACACCCTTGGAAACGTGCGCCAAAGGCAGGAACACATCAACACTGCACATCAGTATTTTTTTTTCTCTTTAAATATAAGCAAACAACAAAAAAAAGAGAGAAATAAATGGATAATTATTATTCTAACAGCAGCAGTCTATTGCCTGTAAGTTCCTGTGCGCGCTCAGTGTGTTGCGCTGCGCTCCAGAGCAGCATTTACATCCACTGACAACATGTGGACTGGTCACATTCTTCAGAGCTCAGCCCTCCAACTCATCGACCCACCCCCCCGCCTCTCTGTCTGTGCAAATCAGCATCTCACTTTTTCTTTTTTTGAACAGCGCCATCATATATTATACTGCACAAATGGATGTCATAATTAACCTTCACAGACAATGCAACTTAATGCACTCTGTGGCCGCTTTATGTAACACTTTTCTAGACTTGATGACCAATCAGAGTGCCTCACACTTCACTTATTCACTCACTCATCCCCTCAAACATTCATCTGTTTGCTGCCCTTTATTAATCACACATCTAACATGTTCGTTCACCAACACAACTTTGGTTAAATTGAACTCTGACTTTCTAGCTTTGGTCAATGACTCGCTCACTGAACTGCAGCGGTTTGTTTATTCATTTTAAGTTTACTTACAGAAAGGCCTGTCTCACTGTTACTTAAAGGTCCAGTGTGTAAGAATTAGTGACATCTAATGGTGGGACTTCAGATTGCAACAAATCACTCACCCCTCCCTTTCTCAAGTGCGTCAGGGAACTACAGTAGCCTTCACATATCAGAAAGGATATTCTCCTTCTTTGTTTATGTATTAATCCTTAAGCGTTCCTTTAAAAAAAAAAACCTGATTAATTTGTTCCTAGTGGCAAAAACTGCGGTAAAAATATATGTTAATATGGTTTTAACTTTAAATTAGTCAATACTTCAGCCTAATATATACTTATCAAATATTAATATTACATTTGAGATTTTAACCCTTTAAACTTCCACATGTAAATGCAGCATCCTCTGTAAAGCAAGCCACTTTGTACATATACAAGGCTTTGGTTTAAAAAAGGCTTATTCTAAACTAAACAATTTTAAACTTAAAGCAATAATACACTTAACAAACATTCTTATGAGTAGAAAATTCAATTTCTGTCAATAAACCATCCAGCAAATGCTGAAGCCTGATGTTCAAGCTGTACCCAACGTCTGCAATGTTCTAGTTGTCTCTTCTTGTCACATGTTCATGTTTCTAAACATGATGTTGTGATAGTTCACACGATCATGTCGGCAGCAGTGTGAAAGCTCCGGTAATCAAACTGTACTGGTGAGATATTTGTGATGGCTGAATTGATGGAGGGGGGCCAAATCCAAAACAGCGCCAACTCCATCAGCTTATTTTGGAAAAATATCCTCAAGAACTGACTCTTGTAAGATAAACCCTGGACGCTGTTCACACATAAATAATTGGTTGTTTAAATAAAAATGCAGTGCAAACAATGCAAATACGCATAATTATTTATCAACCAATTGCCACCATTGCAGCCTAATATGAGAAAATTAAATAGAGTACATGCCACAGTGCAGTATCACTCAATAAATCCCAGTCTTATCAGTAAGAAAACATACTGAAAATGCCATTAGGCATGACTAATCATGTAGTTCTGTAATTGCTGTAATAGTCCAGAATGGCTTTGCTCATGCTCTAATCCACTTAGACCAAACAAAAAACATGTTGGGTAGAATTTGGATGATTTCCAGTTGAGTTTATGAGTCCAGATAAAACCAGATGTGACACTTTGCGTGAGTGATGTCAACACAGAGGCAGGAGGACACAGTTTTGATTGGAAAATATTTAGGTATAAAGCAAGAATTGAACAGGTTGACTTATAGCCACAGCATGAACACACTCAACATATACCCACTACTACCCGCTGTCTGGCCAAACCAAAGAAAACACAAGGGGAGACTAAATGGATGCCAAACACAACTGAATACTAAGCGTCATATCTCTAGATAGAGAATGGCCATTGTGGAATAATAGTTATATTGAACAGAAGGAATTCGACACTTACGGAAAAAAAGAAAGCAAAGTCGATTTTTCATTTAATGGATGGACACTTTATACTCAGGTCGAACAAGAAGCACTGTTGATCTTCAAAATTACGTTAGATTTGAAATATCAGTTATCAGAACATGTTAACCCTTTGTTTCTGAGTATTTAATGTGTATTGTTTATTTTCGTAAATGTACTGTATATTTATTCATAAATGTTCTTGATTGTGCAGTTCCCCTTGTGGAACGTTCATTTCTGTCGGAACATATTTTCAGACCGGAACCAAATTACCAGGTCCTTTGTTTCTGCCCGCGCGCTTCCTTCCTGACTGTCCAGCGCAGTTGCTAACGGTTACTTTCTATGGGGTCACTGCACTGCTGGAGGCTGTGGATGCTGCTGACGTTAGCTGCTACACTGTTTTAGACTCCAAAGCCGAAGAAAACTTTTGTTTAAAAGGATGAACGAGGGCAACGACTTATCACTGACCATCGCTCGCATCGTGCAGCGGCTCAAAGGAAGTCATTTACACTCTCAGATAGAGAGGCAAGCCAAAGTGAGTGGGTTAGTATGTGGCTAACTAGCCGGATGTTGTCAATCTGAACTGGTACAGTGATTCTACTGTAAAGGTCGAGTGTGTAAGATTTATGAGAGTTTATTTGCAGAACCTGAATAAACGTGTTTGTTTAAGTGGCTAATCGCTTTAAATAATGTTTAATCTTCCTTTGAAGATATATGTCTGTTATCTGCTGTTTTGTGAAAATGTGGTTTGTAATTGTGTTTCTGGGACCTCCATGAAAATGAAATGCTACAGCTCCAGGACTCTCGTTCTAATAAAATATAAATTCTAAATTCTAAATGTTGCTCTTTTGGAAGCTGCCATCGACAAAACAATTTTGAAGCATTTGTGCTTTTCAAGCAGAGGCAACATCCTTTTTTTGAATGAGAGGAGTGTATCGCAAGCCTTTTAAACATTTAACTCGCTGAGTTTGACTGGAATTGCCATTACAGACATCTGTGATGTCATTCTGACTAGTTGTAATTTCATTGTGAGTAGTGAATTGTAGGCATCTGTTTTTATTTGGTAGACAGGATAGTCACTACCGATATCTGCAACATCATTCTTACAAGTCAAAACAACTTCAATGCAAGAAATGGCACCAAACATGACATGTAATGACATGTAATGTAATGTAACATGCAACTGTCCTTTCTTCCCCTGTTATTTAGGAGTGTTTACATCAGCCCGAGATTAAATTGGAGTCTCTTAAGGAGGACGTGCGCAGTTTTCTCAAAACATCAGGTCTGTCACTATCTGTCAATGTGGTTATATTTGTCTGTTTGTGAGCAGTTTAACTTGAAAAAAGTAATGGGTTTTATTGATTGCTATCGCCCAAGAAAATGTATTATTATTCTTATTATTTAAGTTTTTGTGAGTATCTCTGCTAAGGCCGTAATGTTTTGGTTGTATTTGTCTGTTGTAGTTTGGTCTTGATTAAACTGTCAAGTTTTATTGATTTGGTAAAAGAAAATGTGTGTGTATTTTAATCACTCACTGTAGTTTGGGGTTTATGGATTTTGGACTTTTTTTAATTGAGTTTTTTATGATGTGTTGCACATGCAACTTGATTTGAGATTTATTTATGTTTTTAAAGTCAGCTTCAGTTCAAATTCTCCTTTGTAATAGATTCAAAATGATGATGGAGCATTACCATGCAAAACCATCAAATACATACAGAACCCCATGTTTAGATTTTAGTAGCAATGGAAACACAATCTTTCTTATTGGCTGAATCTGTTTCCATTACACTTGTTTGCATTTACATTTTATCATGTATCAAATTGTCAACCTTCCTCCATCACAACTGTGGTATTTCAAAAATATTTTTTTGTTTCCAGTCCTGTTTTTTGTGGTCAAATTGAAAATGAGCATAAACAGGCCCACCTAGTCTGTTTATAAACAACATCTCTCAAAAAGTAAAGGACAGATTTTGATGTATTGTAGTTTACGGCCCAGTGAAGAAATGATTAGATTTTTACTCACGATCCAGACACAGATCCGGATTCAGGATTTGATTAAAACTGTTGTTAACCTCATATGATAGGGGAGTGTACTCTGTCACTGTGGGAAACTGAGTAGCCTTGGCAGAAGTTTGTGCTGAATGTTTTTACTGGTTGTTGTTTTGGCTGTTATCATTTGATAAATTTATGTCTTATTTCACAGGCTGGGAGAGGAAGCTGCAGAATGCAGTGTACAGAGAACTTCATGTGTGAGTTATATTTTAAATTTAAAGCACTGCCATGTCAACAAAGCATTTGCATATGGGCTATATTTAATTACTGCGGGTCAGTTGATAATTGGTTAGTAAATACTCATGGGAAGCTTCTGTGTGAGACAATAAGAGAGAAACCATGCACGTGTACACATTTATTTAAAAGAAAGCATGGGAAACACTCCTCTTGGTCATTAGTCTGTTAGGTGTAGATTATGATAAATTATGTTAGATTATGATATTACTGTATTATGCAATATTGTTTTGAATTATTGCTCCTGATAAAATACAGCTATTAAAAAATAGTGGAAACTAAGGGAGATGCAAACTGCTCATTTGTCTTTCCAAAAAATACTTAAGTGTGTCTTTTAGATGTTTTCACCTGCAACAAGTAATAACTAAAAAAAAAGTTTTTAATACTATGCCTCTGTGCTCCCACAGCAGTGCAGTCTCTACTGGACTTCACATCTTGTTTCGTTTACCCTCTCTTCATTATTATTAGGTACATCTGTTTTACTTTGGGAAAAGAAAACTGACAGTTGACAGCAAACACAGCAACTGAGGCTCTCAAGAGATTGTGACACTGGGATTGACTTCAAACGCGGATAATCGCTCAATAATAATCTAGATTTATGTTCCCTTTTAGTTTGCGTCTTATCTTTATTAGAATCAAACAGGCAAACAGCAGGAAAAGTCTTTGTTCTTCAGGGAACAGCTTTAGTAAGTGACAGTGTTCTCTTACCTTAAAGGATGACATACCCCCGTTTCTCTCCTGAGGCTTACATTGAAACATATGATGAGCGATGTTTTGCAATCAAAGGATGACATTGACTAATGCTCCCTCTGTTTTCCATAGTCAGCCATATGAGCACTTATAGGTGTTTAGATTAGGTTGAATGTTGTTTAACACACTTCGTCCTTGAGTCATTCAATATGCCTGGAAAAGCTGAGGGTGAGGGACATAATTGGTGGCGTGTTTTCCAAAAAAAAAAAGGAGGAACATTTCATTCTCTTTCTGTTTGACAGTGTACTTCTTTTAAACACCACCATCTCACCAGGATTAGCTGTTTGTGTCCATATTGGCTTCACTCCCCCTTATTTTATTTTTTTTTTTTGGGTAAAAACAGTTTGGCATTTTCACATGTTTACTTGATCCACCCATTCTACTTCTATTGTATTGTAATACTCCTCACTCCTGTTCTTGTGTTTGCTTATTCTAGCCAGCTGCCCCTGAGCCATCCCATAGCTCCTGCAGAGCATCTCAAAGAGCCACTGGCCTACATGCGCAAAGCACAGGTTGGTCTGTCTCATCTTATCTCCGTCACTTCTAACTCTTTTCTCTTCTACTTCCATGATTCTTCTTGGCTGCAGAATTCAGAGATACAACTTGCCGTTCATGCCATTTGTAGCACAGTATCTGGAGAAAAATGTGTGTATGTGTTTGGATCGGGTGAGCAGAAATAGTCTCTGTTTATTTTTTGCTGCGGTGTGTCACGCATGAACAATAGTAGAGATGCCGAAACACAAAAATAGAGGTGCATTTCACACGTATTGGGATCACTCAAATTTGGAGGTCTCAAACTCGCGGCCCATCCATCTTCTACCGCTTTATCCTCCACATGAGGGTCACATGAGGGTCACAGGGGGTGCTGGTGCCACTCTTAGCGTGAAAGTCAGGGTAAACCCTGGACAGGTCGCCAGTCCATCACAGGGCTACATAGATACAAAAAAACACTCACACCTATGGTCAATTTAGAGTGTCCAATTTGCCTAATCCTCAAATCTGCATCTTTCTGGACTGTGGAAGGAAACCGGAGAACCTGAAGAAAATCATGATGGAAAATCATCATATAATTTAAACCTCATATTGCCTACCACTACAAGCTTTTCCCCAAAAAGTTAGACTTTTTTTCATCTGACCGGCCCACTCCTGTCCAGACTAGATGCTCAGTGACCAGATAAACCAGGACTTAAAGGAATAGTTTGGATTTATGAACATCAAGTTGTATGACACAGACCCCAGGAGTAGAGTGGATGCAACATTGTTAAATCATTTAAAGAGGCTCTGGTTCAGATCCGAGAAAAGTAGTTCTGGGAGAGAGTTTGGGACAAATAACTAACAGGTTTTAAACCACAAACATGCATGCATATGTTATGTTATCAGTTTGGCACTATTTTCTGGCTATATTACTACGCTGGGCAGCAGCGTAAGTCACAAGTGTTTCTGCTGTTTTAGTCAGAGAGAGTGAGGAAAATGAAACAAACAAACACGTCTGACTATGAAACTGGTGAAGATGAATCGTGATTAGTAATTTTTTACCAGGTATTGGACAATATTGTATTGGCTCATCCCTTGTGTGTGTGTGTGTGTGTGTGTGTGTGTGTGTGTGTGTGTGTGTGCGTGTGTGTCCTCTCTTCCACAGGCCAGCTGGGAGAAGCGTGTCCTCAAAAGCCTGAACAGCATGAGCTCAGAGTTGGGGGTGCCACTGGCTCGAATGGTAGCTACAACTTCTTCAGTCAGTCATTGCTGACTTGGCATAATTACATCAATTTTTAATCCAGGATCCCTGCTAGCAACACTCTGGCTTTTATATCATTGTATTTTTTTTTAATCATATTTTGTTTTGCACTTTTTTTTTGCAACACAAGGACTTTTCATCCTGAGCTGACTGATCCCTGAACTCAACAGTCGCGGATTGAAGCCATTTGCTGGAAGAGTTAGCAATAATTAATTAACTCAAACTGATTAAAAACAGGCTGTATTTTTTATTTGGCTTGTGTGCACACATGATTGCCTCTATGACCATTTAAAAGAAAAAGCACTTTTTTGATGTGACATTTTGTCTGCGTCTGTTTGCTCCACAGAGGCCTGCAGCAGAGCAGAAGGAGATCACTAACAAATGGAACGAGATGGGCACAGATGAACCAGGTCTGGAGACATTTACCCAGGGACTTTGGCCCTGAGCAATCTGCCTTTTATGACGGATTTGTGTTGATGTGTGTGTAAACTGCTGCGTCACTCAGGCACTGGTGTATTTACTATTGACTGACATCTTTCAGCGAGATCTACCAATTTATGTTTGCCTTAGTGTTTGGTATTTATCAAGGGAGGGTTTTCCCAAAACATATTGAACTGAAGTTAATACTAGATTTTCCAGATGCGGCTCTGTTTTAATAAATAATTTCTACTTGCACAAAGTAGGCACTGAATTAGAGGTAGACCAATAAGGGTTTTCTCTATGACTGATGCTGACCTTCAAAGGAATACTTTAGCTTTGTATTACTAGAATAGGGGTAAGTATTTTTGAAAAATCGTTCATCCCAACCTCAGTTTCCCCTGAGTCGAGAAATATCTTTTTTGTTACGTGCCCACCAGTGACACTTGGGGGACCTCATTCCCAGAATGTAAACAGTGTCCGCCATCTTTGCTAACAGTTACGCTAACAGGACCGAGTGTTACTGGTGGGCACTTAACAATGAAAAGAATGAAGACATTTCTCATCTCAGGGGAAACTCAGGGGAATAAAAGATTCTTGTGTTGAGCAAACTGAACCCACAGTGCTAAATATTACCTCCCAGTCGCCAGTGGTATATTCAGTGTTCCTCTTTGAAGTATTTTAAAAGAAGTTTTAAAATGGAGTGAATGCAGTCTATTTATATCCTACCTTGCTTAGTGTCAATGCACTGGTCTTATCGACTTTAAACTAACTCATACAAAGGACATGATAATCTTGTTTCCTAGCAATGCTATCACTGGAGATTTGCGTATAATAACATTTAGAACAGTGCGCTGTCTTGCGGCTATAAACACTCTGGACTGTTAACATAGAAACTGTCCAGACTCCTTGGATGTGGCAGCAATAATAATAAAGGAATCCTGCTTCCATCCAAGTGTTCCCTCGCTCTGCACGGGGAAGACACGAAACTTGGTTTTACTGCCGCTTTACACAGAAAGCAGATGGGAGTCCCACTTCAAACAGGCTGAATTAACCTCAGCTGTTCTTTTGTAGAAAGCTGCCACCACATATTGAAGTTATTTGCCACAAATGCTTTCGGTGGTTATACTAGCCTGATGAAATGTATGTTGTGGTTGCATTATGTTCGTAGTTCTGACTTGAAGCTGCTGAACCTGTTCTTAAAATTACATTGGTAAATGTCATGAAGATTGATCTGCTCTAGAGCTGTCATGTTTTATCAAAATGTAGTTTAGTGGAGGGCATAGAACCATTGACTGCAGATGGATGTTGATTATAGGGAAAGGTGAAGCAAAGCAAATGATATGATTAATGTTGGGAGAGTAATCAAGCACTCACTGACCTTTATTTAACAACAATTCTTGAAGCCTGTCATTATTATTCATTTTCATATCAGTTGTTAATCGATAATGACATAAATGGAGAGTTTCCGCTCCGCTGTATTCAAGTGTTTGTGTCTCCCTGCAGATTTAAGCCGCTTTAGGCCCGTCTATGCGCCCAAAGACTTTCTAGAGGTAAACACATCCTTTAATGCTGCTGCAGCTTTTTCGTGTTGAAATGTGAAGTTTTTGTGGTTGTACGTATCGCCATTCCTTCAACATTGATTTTGGTTGCTGTTTCCATGCACCAGCCTGGAACCTGGACACTTGCTCGCTGGCAGCAGTGACCGACAAAGAAACTTATTTTAACCACTTAATACAAAGTGACACCATATTAAATCTATGCCTGCTTAAAACTAAGATATCTTAATCATATGTTTGCTGTTTTTCTCTCACTGTGTGCCATGTCTGCTCACTTTCCGCACCAAAGTCCACAGAGAAAATCAATTATTTCAAATCACAGCAGGCAAAAGAGTTGGATCCGCCATTTCCTCCATCAGTAAGAGCAAATGTGTTATCTTTTGACTTCATTGTTTGAAATTTACCTACCTATGTGACACAAACTTACGAAATGAGGCAGCAGTAAACCAGCGGCGTCATGTCCCTGTGAGTTAAAAATACAGATTTTCTTTATGGGCTTTGGTGTGGGAGAGTGAATGGCTACTAACAGTGAGAGCAAGCGTCCATGTCTAGGTCAGGTTCATGAAAACATCTTGGCGAAGTTGGTGATAATGTGTCAATACCTCATACAACCAGACAAACCATTATGCTTCATCAAATCTTCCCTACACAGGTGTTGATCAGTTTGCAGAACCCCAACTATGACAGTAGTGAGGCTGTCAGCTCCAGGAGTCACTGGGGCCTCATACACTCTCCCCTCAATGTCAGGGACATCCCACAGCTGGTAGGGCTTATTCATCATCTCCATTTTCTGTCCATTAGTGACTTTAACTCAACACTATAACCTGAATATTGTCTGTGTGTTTTAGAGACGGTCGTTCTCAGAGCTCAACCTGACCACGGGGCAGTTGGGGATTGACGACCACGCACACATACATCCAGGTAGTCTTTAAAAGAAAAGTGCTTAAAATAACCTTACAGCAGCTTCTAATCTTAAACCTGAACAAACCCTTCTTTAGCTGCCAGCGATTCTAAATAAATACTACAGAAATAAATTTGTTTATCTTACAATGACTGGATTTTATTGGTGTATAAACCGCACTCGACTTCTCACCAGCCTTTCCTGTGCCACATGGCTGTCTGGAACCTCTGTGTTGAGTCCACATATTGACATTTTTACAGTCTGGCGTTTGTGGCTTAAATAAACTAACATTATCTCTTTGATTTTACAAATACAGAGTCACAACCAGGGCGCAGCTGATAAATCTGTTTTGTGCTATCTCTTTTTTTTCCTTGCACAGACTTGTTTGAAAGTGACTACGTACAAATTGGGAAGAAAGGTAAGTGTGTGCTGCTTCTTTTTGAATAGTTAAATGTGTTCATGTTTTTCCGTTTAAATTCTTTAATTTGCCTTTAATTTAGGTATTTAAATATGTAAATGAATTTACTTCAGAAGCTAACAGACAAACAGTTTTTCTACAGTGTTATATAAAAACAAATATTAATATATTAACTTAAATCTTTTCAAACAGAATAAAACCAAAACAAAGTTCAAGTTTGGTATTAGCACTTATTTTAGTTGCATATATGGAATATAAATCTATAAATCTAAATTCACTCGGCATTCTTTTAATGTGTCTTTTTGACTCAGTCACTGTAATAAATCCCACTCTTTGCTCTCTCTGGTGCTGTAATCAGAAAGATTGATATTTCAACTTTTAACTCATTGCTTTGCTATGAACCAAGAACAACAAACCTTATTATGGACTTTAATCACACACCAATCGATAAAGAGTATGAAAATACAAAATGGTCCTAGGTCACAGTTTCGGCCTCTGCCAATTGCGTGTTGGCTCCCAGACATTTATCTGTGTTTGAGCACTTAAATATGAAATTAAAGAGTTGAAGAATGTGTTGGTTTATATTATGGCAACTTAAGTCAAGGACCGTGTGTTTTCAGCCACTTTCACTGCTTAGTTGGGGTCAAATGGAGATGCAGTAGTTTTTCGGAAACTTAATATTGATGGATCGCTAAAACATTTTTTTATCCAAGTATTTATTTGACAGTTTGACAGACATTTTATTTTATTTTATACATTTTATTTAAATACATGAGTGCACTGCAGTGCAAGCACAAAATGTAGGTTGGAGAGACACACAGCATTAGTGTTTTTCAATAAAGGTTTATTTCATTGAACTATTTTGGCTATCATTTGTTATTATTAATCTTATAAAGCTATTAGACGGACGACCAACAAAAAGGTTGAACACAAGCTGTTTCGCCATGCTTTCAGTCTTGATGCTAACTAAACCCATCCCTGCAGCTTCATGTTAAATGGACAGACATGAGATTGGTATTGATCTTCTCACGTATTTGCAGCAACAATATGATTAGGTTTCTCCTTCTCTCTCTCCCTCCCTGATATCCAGTGGTTGAGGATCAGGACAGTGCAGCAGCTCAGCAGTACAGCAGGCGAGGCTGCCCCACTGGGCTCAGAGCAGATCTGTGGGCCCTCATTCTGAACTCCACCAACCAGCCACAGGTACACACAGACACTGTTCAGACCCAATATCAACAGCCACCCTGAGTGATCTAAGTCCATGTCTGTACGTCTGTCCCATATGTCCACAGATATGATGACAAAAACCACATTTGAGGGTGGTTTGAGGACACACGTGACCATATTCCCGAGCTGCATGAATGCAAATACCTTCTAACGCTGACGTATATTTTTAGTCTAATCAGTATAGCTTGATTTATTTCTTGCCACTGCCACATTATTAACACTGATTGTCACATACTTACTTTTGTTTAATAGTCAAAATCTTGTTTCATGATTCAGCAGGGCGAGTAGGGTAGAGCATTGATTCATCCATCTTATCCTGACTCTTTTTTTCTTTCTTTGCTGTGAATAGCACAGATACACACACACAAACACTTTGACATCATGAAGTCAGTGTGTATTTTCTATAAGAGGCTTGGGAAGCCAGATCTGATCACATGCAGTTGTAGGAGAGCACACATTTTAATGCCAGTTGTAGAGAGCTGTATTTAGCTCTGTCCACATGCGATCAGATCAGAGGACAGATGTGAATACCAAGTCTGAACTGGGCCACAAATACACGACTGAGTTGCAGGCTTGTGGCGTCTGTCAGTGTTTGTTAAAAGGATTCAAGGAAAAAAAAGCAGCAGCCGTGCACTCACAGCTGCATCGATTCCCATGTCGTACTAAAAGCCAAAGTTTTCAGCTGCTGCTAGAGTCAGTCAGTTAAAATCAGATGGCTGCCATTTAGCACAGTTAGCCCAAACAGACCGACGGCCGGCCTGTGAGGCAAAAGTGCTGTCTCCTGTCGAGGTCAAGTCAATAAAACAATACTTGAGATGGGAAGATTGATTTCTGAGGGAAAGTAACAGAGCAGCTGGCTGATGTCGAAAGATTGTCAGCGTGGCTCTGAACAGCACAACGGCAAACGCATTAAACAGTCCGACATCACACAAAATTTAACATGCAAACACTTATTTCATGCCTCAATTCATATTGAAATTATTCATTAGAAATACACTCAATAGCCATTGACACTTTATGATAAGAAAAAGGTTTACAAAGTTCACTATAACCTTGGTTATCATGAGTTGATGTTTGAGTTACTGTTGCATTTTGACCATTTTGAACCAGTCTGGTCATTGTGGTTGTGGACTGCCACTCACTGGATATTTTCTTTTTTTGGTCCGTTCTCTGTAAACTCCAGAGATGGATGTGATTGAAAATCACTTTCGATCAGCAGTTTCTGAAATACTCAGACCAACCAAAGTCACCTCTATCTAGGGATGAGCCAATAAGATAATCAATGTCAGTTCCTGTCAGATACTGTTCAAAATCACTGGATCAGAAAAGTCTAAAGTCTAAAAGTAAAAAACCCTGTTTTAACTGTGAAATGAAACAAAATATGCAAATTAAACACAGGGTGGAATAAAAAGGAGCTAGTTGAAGGCTAGAGTAAAAAGACAAAGACATCCCTACGTTGATCACTGTTCTTCCGTATTCTGATGCTAACTCGAAATGCGTTGAGTTGCTGTAATGTGATTGGTGGATTAGATATGTTACGCAGGTACCTAATAAAGTGGCCGGTGAGTGCATATCCACAGTGAACTGCTGTAACCCACGTTTTCCCTCAATAGCAACATGATAGAGTTCAAATACTTAGTCAAAGTTTATTTCATCCTCCCATTGATTTTTTTTTTTTTTTTTTTCCACATTCTTTTTATTGTCAGCTGTCAAAATCGCGATCTCTGTTTCTGTTCTCCTCACATCCGCAGTGCTGATCATTGTCAGGCTGCTTCCCTATATTTTTTTATAGCTCCATCCTCACCGTTGCCTGCTCTTTAACTTCATTTATGATTACCTGTTCAACTCCGGAGACACATTTGAGTTTTACCAAATGGCCGGAAACGTGATACCTAACTTTTAAGCTCGGTTTAATCCTGCTGTCAAAACTGTTGGATAATGTTGATGTAAAGGTGATTTGTTAAAGTAATAAAATGAGGGAAAACTTAACATATTCTTCAAAAATCATGTTGGATTTTTGTCTTTCTAGGATGTCATGCATTATGAACAGCTGAAGGCCGGCGTCATACAGCATGACCTGCTGGTGGACAAACTTATCTATAAGGTATGGGTCATGTTTGTTTGACCGCACACTCTGCCCAGGGTAGGACATTACAGTCATACATAAAGCTTATGTTTTGGGGTGAATTGTGTCGTCCGACCACTAAAACATTTATCCCGCACGTCATACACATCTGATACCAAAGTTGTACCGTGGAATCTTTTTTTGTACTGTGTTTTCAGAGAAACGTCACTGTGTTTTTATACATTTATAGTCCTGCCGAGTTATCAGCTGTACAGTTAATGTACTTGTCCTTCCATTATGAAATTATGCACTAAAATTACCCATATCCTGCTCACCAGGATGTGAAGCTCACCGCCAGTAATGACGACTACTACTTTGTGTTTGAAGACTTCCTCTATCAGGTGAGCATCGTCATACTCTCGTCAAAATTCTAAACTTAGATTACTTTTTTTTAACGAGACTCTGGGTGTGGTTTGTTTAGATTTTTATGACAGTTGCCCATTTTTTATATTCTGTCACTGTTGGGCCTTTGTAAACAGAAAGGATGTTATTATGATAGTAGTACCCAGCATTATTTGTATGCTGCTACTACTATCAGTACTACCTGACTGGGGGAGAATTTCTGTGTTTGCAGCCGCCTCGCTTTACTAAATGTTGCAGTTGCCGCCATCTGTCTTGACATGAAACAAATCACTTCCTGTGTGCAGCACGGAAATATCGCAGGGTAATGCAAGCTATAAACTGTAAGCTATAAACTTATTTGACATGGTTACTCATAGTTTTACATTTGTGTACAGTCACACACGACCGTTTTAATTCTAGTTTATAATAACATCAAATTGAATTGAAGCGTAGTCGATTCTTGCTAAAGTGGAACTTTAACTTTACCTTCTTCCTTGAATGTATAACCACTGAGAACACAAACACATACATACATCTTAACGTATAGATTGAATTACTAAATCTAACTTTGACTTTTATCAATATGCTCATGGTAACTAGTCAGCGCTGTTCATACTCCCTCTCTGTAAACATGACATTTCTTAACGTTATCTTCATCAGGGAACAGTAATAAATACAACCTCTGTTTAATATAAACACTTTTAAACTCTTGTCAGTTCAATGTCACATCAGGGCAGTTAATGTATGACAGCATTCCTTTATCTACTGGTAGATTTTCAGCCCCAGACAAGGATACGGATACAACTTGTTATTATTAGTTTCTCTGTTAGTCACTGCTCTATTTGCCTTTGGTGCACAGCTGATACACATACATGCAGCCGGTTTATTCAGCAACTGTTAGCAAGTCGTGCGAGTGTGTGTGTGTGTGTGTGTGTGTGTGTGTGTGTGTGTGTGACAGCTCCTCTGGTGGACACCCACCAGAATTTTATAGATTTTTTATTTGTTCAAATTTGGCAACCGGTTTATTCAGCGACTGTCAACAAGTCTTGCTACTTGGTAGCTGAAGTGACGCAAGAACAATCCACAGCCTTAGTAGTCAATATTGACCCACGGTAAACTCATTTTTAAATGAAAGAATTCTGAAGAATTCTGATTGAACATTCAGTGAGCGTGGATTGCCACCGTTGCTGTTATGATGTTAAGATGTTATCCAAAAGAAAATAAAGGGAGTTTCTTCTACCTATATACTTATATAAGGAGAAAAGAAAATAAGTAAGTAAATAACAATAACAACATTAATAATAATAATAATAATAATAATAATAATAACAATTAAAACAAAATACGTATCAAAATACGTGGAAACTAATGGAAAAGATGAATCAATGAATGAATAAGTAAATAAATCAAAAGGACAGGAGTTTATCCCTCCTCCGCATCCAGAGGTAGGTCACGGGAGTTAACAGATTCCAAGAAGAAGGTGTCATGTGTCAAGAAATACACACCTTACTATACTATGCTGTAGTATTTCTACTACAGCATAGTATAAAAACACCCCACTTTGGTCCCCACTAAAGTGTATAAAACGTTTGTGTGTGTGGGGCAGCTCCTCCAGTGGACACGCCCCTAGTGTCTTTAAGCAGAGAATTTTTCTGAATATTTAAACACTTAGTGACCTTTTTATTCACTCAAATTTGATCTCTTTATTCAATGCCTGTCTGCAAGTTGTACTGCTTGGTGGGTGACAGATGAGTGCACAGGCGACACAAGAAGGTGGTTAGTAACACATTTTCCTGTGGGGATGACAAAGTTAGAAAAAGAAGTCTGACAGTAGCATTCAGAGGACACCTTGCAGTATATAATCTATCCAAACAGATTAAACCTCTCCACATATGACTGTAGACCACCCACTTTCCATAACCAAGGTCAGATGGGAGCTGGTTGAAGCACACACTAGAGTCCTCATGTGCTGTTTGGCCAGACGAATGATTTTCCCCTCCTCTGTAATTCATCTTAAGAGGTCGGTGGAAATGGAATCTGTTCTTCAGAGAAAGATGGAGAGATTGGACTGTAATGGAAAGAGCCACCACTTATGTGGTCATTTTGTGAAACAAGAAGCCACTTGAGGCTCGGTTGCAGTCTGGCTCCAGGTGTGCTGCTTTAATGGGATTCTTACCCAAGAGGGAACCGTGACTCCTCCAGGCCAAGACTGACTTTGAGACAAATAAGTCCATTAGCTACTTTTGCTTCTGTCGCATGTCACCAGACATTGATAATATTACCTGTTGAGCATGTAATCTATATGCAGTCAGAGGCGTTTTAATGACTTGTTGTGCCCCAGGTTACCTGGGTCTATGGTCTATTGACAAACTACCTTTGAATCGGCAACCAGCCCGTTTTCTTGTGCTAGCACTTTTATACAATTATCTGTTTGTATCATTGTATAAGTACTATAAAATAAAATCTTTGATTGTTGTAGCCAAGAAAAAGCCTTTTATATGCACTTTAGGCAAGGACCTTGCTTTACAGAGGCTGCCATCTTGCACCATCAATGTTTCTACATGTTTCAAATTTTGAAGCGGAAGCTAACCACACAAACATGTAGCATGTAAAATCTTATACAATATGTGTGTTCAATTTAGTTCAGAGGTGTGTGTGTGTGTGTACATGTGAGCCTGTTTAATCCCTGTCTGTGTTCCCAGGTGTTCCTGTGTTTCTCCCGGGACACCGCCGTGTTGGAGCACTTCAAATACAACAGTGCCACTCCTCCTAAAGCCTACGTCCAGGGTGAGATGATGCGTCCTTCGCCAAGGACACACACACACATACACACCATGACATAATCACACGTCTGTGACAGTGATGATTAAGAGAGCACACGCACATGCTGTTCTTCCCCTGTTTGTCTCCCAGGGAAAGTGGATGACGAGGAGTGTGCTGTTGTTTATCCTCCCAACGGTAAGCCTGCACTTTACCATGAGCATTATCTTTAATGTATTTATACATTAAATATGAAGATAATAACTAATGAGACTGGTACCTACAGCTGCACTCTATGGTCGGAACATTATATCGTGATTATTTTGACAGATATTGTAATTATAATTTGATTCATAATTGGTACAACTGATAATTGTTGCATCTTTTTTCTTTGAAGAAAAACTATTAAATCATGATGATGTGACTTTTCTTCATCCATAAACAAACCGAAAAGCTCTTTTAGTTGCAGAATTTCATCATAATGCAGTTCCGTAGAACAATATCACATTCAACTCCGCATTTCACTTGGTCCTGACCAGGCTGCATCACATCTCCTCTTAGTGTCTGGGTGACAGTGTAGAAAAAATTTCTTAAACAATCTTAACATGTGCAATGTGGCTGTCCGCAATGTAATTTGATGTGTTTCTTTTCTAAAATAAATGTCTTAAGCTCAAATTAGTTTTCCAGAAAATGACCCATAACTGCCGACACTGCTCCTCCTCAGTGAATCCACCGTGTTATATTACATTTAAACAAATTCATCATTTAGAATGAGGATGACATTCCTAATAAAGTAACAGTAAAAAGAAAACGTAGTGACGGAGAAGACTGCAACGAGATGTGCGGCACACCTCAGTCGTCGTCGTGTGTGTGTGTTTTGTGAAGCGCGGGTAAGTGTTGGTGGTAGAAATCTGATTAGAGCCACTGCGTTCAGACTGAGACACATCTGAAAGAACCTGATCTGAATCACATTTCAGACCACCTCCAAATGTGGTAAATTAGTTTTGAGATGATTAGATTCCATATGTGTTGCTTTCCACACAAAAAAACACTTTTTCTGGCAGTTTGAACAAGACCTTAAACATTCGTTGCTGAATCTTTTGATCGCACTGATTTGAAAATATCATTTAAACAGGTGTGATCCCGTTCCATGGGTTTTCGATGTATGGTGAGTACATTTTAATTCTATGAATGCGCTGTGCTATGCTAATGCTACTTTTCCATGGAAGAACACAGAATGAACAGTGTTTGTCTCACAGTGGCACCTTTGTGTTACTTGTACAATGAGCCATCCAAGCTGTACAGTGTCTTCAGGGAGATGTACATCCGCTTCTTCTTCAGATTACACTCCATCTCCTCCTCTCCCTCGGTAAGATCCTTGGTTATTGTGCTCGGCTGCTCAATACCAACAGAATTTGAATTGTACAATGCCTTGTACTTACATGTCACGTACACATGTGCTCCTGCAGGGTATAGTGTCTTTGTGTCTGCAGTTTGAGCGGCTGATCCAGACCCACCTGCCTCAGCTGTTCTACCACCTCCGACAGATCGGTGCACAGCCGTGAGTAGCTGATACTGTAACACTATACAGACATTAACTTAATCTAGCTCACAACAGCAATATTACTGACAAGAAAAACCAAAAGAGTAAAATGTTTATTTTCATTGTAATTATTATCCATTATTGGGAAAATGTTTTTTTTCCCTAAAGCTGCAGTGCAGTGTTGATGTTATGATTCTTCCGCTGTTGAATTGTTAGTATGATGATGTGTCCTCCATCTGGGAATTAGACTCTGTCAAACAATACTATCAGACCTGACTGAGGAAGTGTTTGTGTGTATGCAGCGGTAGCACTGGAGGTGGGAACGAGCAGAACAACCTTTTTTAGCAGTAGAATGCACTTCAGAAACTTTTCCTGGGTAATTAATGTGTTTTCAGCCGCCTTGCTTAGCTATTTTTCTTGTATTTAACTGCAATTAACCAGTTATAAAACTTACTGAGATTCTACATCTCTTTCGTAGGAGTCTCCCAGACAAAACAGGCAGCAGTATATAAAGGTTTTAGACAGGACAGGGCTACTTCTATTCAAACAGACCAAATACAATATAAAAACATACAGAATATGGAATACGATATAAAAAATGTCATCAATAGTTTGATTGTAACAGACTTTTTTTTTAATTGTCTGAGCAATTATTATTGCAATGGAAAAATTTCAATTATTTGCCGTTCTTACACACTTTAAAATAATCTGAAAATAATGTTCATATACTCTGTGTTAAAAATACTTCTTTAAACTGTCTTTATCTCTCTACATGAGGCATTTAGTCTTAGTAATATTTACTGTTGGTTGTGTCATGTATTATTCATTGTACACAGATTTGTTTTAGTCTTTTCATGTACTGTTGTTTTGTCTCAGTCCTGTAGAAAAGTGCTACCGCCATCATGTGGTGGTGATTGGAAATTACAGTTTTTCAAAACTGGCCTTTCAGTCCTCTGTCTTTTTGTTTAACAGTTACACACTAATAAATCCTAGTTTTTGTCAGAACTGAATGTGGACCATGAAAAAAAATGTGCCATTTTTGCCCGTAGGTTGCGTATCGCCTTTAAGTGGATGGTTCGAGCTTTTTCTGGTTATCTGTCGACTGACCAGCTGCTCCTTCTCTGGGATCGAATCCTGGGGTATGAATCACTGGAGATAGTCGCAGGTGGGTTCGTTTCTCACTCCCGATCAATTAAAACTGCAATAACGGTGTTGACATTTGTCATTTAAGTATCAAAATACAAATGCCTCTTATTTCTCATTCATTCCTTTTCTCTTTTACATGTCCTTTTCTTTCCCCACATGACATCCTCCTCCACCATTCTGATGTTACTCCTCTGTGCCTTGTCCTCCTCTCTGTTTCTTTCCTCACACCTCCTCCAGTCCTTGCAGCTGCTGTGTTTGCCTTCCGTGCTGAGAACCTGATGGAAGTGACGTCACTGGCCTCGGCTGAGGTATGACCATCTGACTTCTACGAGTGTGTTTGAAACCCTGATTCTGGCCCTGTCTCGGTCCCCCGCATACTCCCAATGTATAAGGCTGTAAATAGCTGTAAACAGCAACCGATTCCAGTAACCCAGTCTCCTCCTGCGTGTGCGTCTGAGAAAACTAGACTTTTAAGAACCCTTGCCCTCGCTTACCCCGTTCTGTGTCAGCCTGCCAACACTCACCAAGTCACCTGCCTCCCTTTTCCCAGCACCACTTATAAACAGTTAATTGATTAACTGATTAGTAAATTAATTGCCAACTATTATGGTAATGGACGCTTTAACACAGAGCGTATCGCAGACATGTTTGTGCAAGCGCACTTTGCATTACCATGAATATGCGCCGGTTTGTGCTATCGGAAATATTCCAGCGGTTGCAAGTCAAAGCCAAAGTGTGGTCATTATGTTAATTTCACTCAGGAAGCCAGAGAATCAATGTCTTTGTCACCGGAGAGGAGAGAGTTAGAAAAACACCCATACAAGTTTCCATTTTTTTTGGATTTGGACATTGAGTCCTAAATCTGGTGTTCATGTACAACTATGGTGTTTTTTCTCAATAAACATTTAGTTTTTCTTCATTTTAAATTGTTAATACACTATTTTAACATGCACGTGAATTGTAAATAACTGCCAGATATTGAAAGTTATTCTAGAAAAAATGGGAAAATGGCCCTTTTATGGTTGAAATAAGCAAAAAATAGTCTTGAGGCTTAGGCGTTAAAGGGTTAATAGTTAAAACAAGCTCCCTGATTTCTGAGGTTCTTAAATAATCATTAGTTGTAGCCCTACTTTTGTTATGTTGTCCAAACAAATGTGCGAGTATTTAAAAGGAAGGCTGCACGAAAGCTATGTGTATTTGTGTCTAAGAGAGAGAGAGACTGGGGAGTGGCAGGGGAAGAACAACTAGGTCACTCAGTGTTTTGCTAAGTTTACAGGGGGTGATAGAGGTTCTGTACTGGAGCTTTAATATGACTCACAACACCAAACAGTGCTATGTACATGCACCTCCCACCCCGGTTTCCTTTTTATTTATTTTTTGGTGGGGGTGGGGGAGATTTTGCACTGCAACTTGACTGACATTATTACTCTTATCATGAATCATTGAGGTTGATCACTCATTGTTTTGCTCGCCTATGATGTCTCCACTGCTTCACTCAGGTGGAGCTAACCACTAAGGTGACAGTTGAGTCAGCTGTTTTGCTCCTTACTTTGCCACCTACAGGCTAAAGCCTTAAGTACTTCCACACACAGCTTTTCAGATGCTTTGGTCTTAGAGTTGACCGCTCACAACAACAGGAGGACAGTTGAGCTTGCATCCTGTGTTTTCACGGCAGAACAACAAAACATTCAACAGACAGTCTGAATATGTCCACTCTTGGACATATACAGACTGTCTGGACTCCATTTTGAATATTATATTATATTATATTATATTATATTATATTATATTATAATATTTTGGTTGTCATAATAACAATGGCAGCCATATTTCTGTGCTGATTCTGGCTTAATAACTGTGATTTCTGACACACGAATTATAGCTAGATGTGTGGATCCTGTGTTGTGTTCCACACTGTAGCTCATGATATATTATTACAGTAACCAGTAAAGTAATTCTTGTGCGTGCCTGCACTCGTGTGTATACTGAGGTCCCACTATCATCTGACCTGAGTAACCCATACAAAGACTGGCCTCTCTCCCTCCCCCATTTCACCCCCCACTTTTCCTGAGGGCAAGGGGTTAAACTACAGTGTGACGCATGGGGCACATGGCGGATCTGCTGCTCCAAGATGCTGGCCGGCACTATTTGCTCACTCATTTGCCACCTGCCCCAGGAAAGCGAGTCAAACACACTGCTCCTTATCTTATATTTAGAAGCTCAGGCCCAGTGTTGAAATATTAAGCCCCTTCTCTTAACATGATCAGGGCCCCTAAATTTAATCCCCACCAATCTGAAGTGGACAGGGTGGGTGAGTGGTGGACTCTTAAAGCACAGATCATCGCTTCCCAAGAATCCCGCATCATCATTTTGCATTTCGAACGGTGTGTGTTCTTTTTGAAATCCTTAAATAGCCCCTGTCCTGGACTTGGTGGGCGAAGGTAAGATCACTGTGGTCAGGAAGTGGCAGGCGTTTACAGGTCCACTGTAGTGCCATCTAATGGTGGGACTGCAGTTTGTAGTAAACGGAGAACTTCCCAGCTCACCCCTCCCTTTTCCAAGCATATCTGGGAACTATGTTGGCCGTTACACACTAGAAGTGTGTCAGGTCAGTCATGACACCAAAGCATCTGAGAAGTGGTGTACGTAAGAATTTCTGGTTGTTCAGTGCATAAAGTGTACGCATTGAACGTGGATCCTTTTACGTAGCTTTTTCTGTCATTATCCCTCCGTTAACTCCCTCTTCTTTGGTTTTCCTCATTCACTGTTTACTTTAGAGCGCCTTCACTTTTTAATTGAATTATCGATATTTTCCCTGGCGTATTGATTATCATATTGCGTGAGGATGATATATCACCAAATTGATATTTTGACCCACCCCTGTTGTTCACCATAGATGTCAAAGTAGTCATACTCAGCTGTTAGCTTAGCTCCCAAGCTTCGGTCAGTCTTGCGCATTTGCAATCGTTTTTTCGCAGAGGATACAGGAAATGGCTATCTATTTTAGGATTTTATTAACCAATCTTCCATAGAAATATCAATATGAATTGGAAAACCAAATGGTTTTTACTTTAAAGCAATTATACATCTACTATACCAACATTCTTATCTATTGTATATTCAGTTTCTGCAACTCAGTTCTCCAAAATGTTATACACTGCACCTTTATTATGACTAATCTCATTTGGGTTTTGCTTGCAGGCCGTCCTCGCTGACCTTTCCACTCTGAAGGTCATTCCCCTCATTCAGATCTTCCTATTTGCCACTGCCATCTGACACCTGAGGAGCACCGGAACTACAGTCCATGAGTCCGTGGTACGTACAGTATGTATGTACCACACGCTGGAGGGTAAAGAAACGTGAAGAAATTGCGCTCTGCCATGAAAACCACATCCAGCATATGACTAATGATCTATAGAGAAGCACCAGGTTATACTGTGAAATATCAAAGTGTTACTGGTGTTACAAAATTCACCCTGCAGTGATTCAAGCATCAGGCCAAACCTGTCTTTAGCATGTCACATGTCGTGAGATACAGTATTATAAGTACAGATAAACACACACCAGCGCTCACTCGGGTCAGCTGGATCAGAAAATATCACCTCCTTTGCAATGCATTTATGCTAAGACATATACATACATATAAATAAATATATATGTATATGTATATATATATATATATATATATATATATATATATATACATATATATATATATATATAAAAAAAGTTCTCCTGCTGCCTCAAGCAAGTAAACTCAACTGCATGATATGTTTACAGTACACGACATGTGTATCTTTAACATATGCAAATGTGTTCAATTATGGAGAAACCCCAGATTATTCTGTGAAATAGTGAAAAAGTAAATGTTGAAAACCAACACTGGTGTTACGAAATTCCCCCTGCAGTGATTCAAGCATATAGCCAAACCTGTCTTTAGCATGTATGCATCAAATATAGTCAAGGTGTTAGATATTATAAATACAGTATAAACATAGTAAGTCTACAGCCTACAGGTGAAGCTAACCCCATAAGCCATATGCCCTGAAGGAAACTTGATCCACACACCAGCGCTCACTTGGGTCAGCTGACAAGCTCATTAGGAGAGGAGTTGTGTGAAGCAGTAATTATATTACAAGCGGGAGAACAACGCTAACGTCTCCGAGCTTGGCTAATGAAGTGTTCATGCAATTTATTTTGCTCGGTGGCTCCTGATTGTTATAAACCCATTAGGTTACCGGTGAACGGGGAGATTAGGAGGGTTAGTCTGTCCCGGCATGTTGAGAGAAATATACTCTAAAGGCATAAAGTGTAGCTGGTGTGATTAGAAGCTGCTGTGTATGCACATCATCTATTATAGTTATGAAGGGAATGAAGATTCCTGCTCCTTTAAGGAGCATCTAGCACCTTCAGTGCCAGTGTTTATTTTATTTCATTTTGAACGCTTCATGGTTGTTTTTCGATTTTTTTAAATTATGAATTCAATGCCTGAATGTATTTATCTACTCGTCCCAAGTGTATGTCATTTTTTTAGGTTTAAATTAGGAATGAGCCGATATGATACTCGATATCAGACCAGTGTTGATGCAAAGTTTGTTTAGGTTTTTTTTTTGTTTGTTTTTTTCTTACAGTATAAGAGAGAGATGTCCACTACTGAGTCTTCTGTTTTTGAAATGGTTGGTTATAATGCATCAGCACAGATGTCTTAAAAACAGTTCAAACTCAAGGTTGTGATATTGATATCATCTCAGACACACCAAAGTGTTGTCCATTCCCTAGTTTAACAGCAACACAGCTGTTATTTATTTTTAGGAGAATGCTTTGCCAGTCAGTGCTAATGTCTTTCTTGTGTCTTTCATCCCAACACATTTTCACGTTTGACATGACCTCAAATAACTTATATTTTTTTTAAATAAATAAATGAATCAAAATTAAAGCTGCTCAGACCTTGAATTGTGCCACAGTTTGGTGAGACATTCTCACCTGACCTAGATGCTGCTTGATCTTTCCTGCTCCACAACTGAACATGCCTTTCTCTTTGTGTGATGAGGTAACTTTTTTGGATGCTACACTCAACTAACGCCTATACTTGTTAAGTGGCGACGGAATAGGTAAATGACTGGTAGCAGCATTTTCGGTGTCGCCTGTCTTGACTCTTTCCCTCTCAGCCGTCCGCCTCCATGTAGCATCTGCTCTATTCCTCCCACGTTTGTTGGCTGCCTTCCTCCCTGCTGCCCCCACTGTGGGCTCATATCGAATTCTGCTGCTCCTCTCTTTCGCCTCTCCCCGTCTCCCGGTTCCTGCTACATCTGCCACCTGTTTACTCCAACTCCCACGGCTTGACTCTCTTTATCAGTCATGCACTGTCTTTGGTTCGTCCTGAGACAACTAAAACTCGCTGCATACTTGGCTCCTACAGCGGTTCCTCCTGGTGGCTGATGTGAAACACTGCAGGATGACAGGACTTCACAGGCCAGCGACACTCCAAACTGGCTTTCACATCGAATGCTATGTCAACCACAGTGGCCACAGTAGTTATTTGCTTTTTGGTATGTACTGTCATTGCTGCTGATATAAAGTGGCACTAAAACCATGTCAAACTTAATCTGTCCAGGTTTCCAATGTATATACTGTACAGTAGATGGCAGACATGGGGGACTCCAGTTGCGCAACTTGAGTCCGACTTAAGTCGCAAATCTGAGACTTGCTTGACAGACATTGGTAAAAGACTCCACTTAGACTTGACACTCATGACTTCAGATCTTCACCTTGGATTGAGTAAAATGACTGGAAATTACATATTTTATGATGTATTAATAATATCTTATATAGGTTGGTTTGTTGCTTTTGGGTTTTAACTAAAGCTAATATAAGTTGCTATGAAAATATAAGCAGATTTTTTTTTCTATACTCTGCTGTTTAATGTTTGGATTTGAAGAGTTTAATTGTGGAGTCTCTGGGAAATCATCTCCATCTTCTATATTCATGACTCCACTTCTTCTTTGATTCTTGCAAGAATGACTTTGGACTTGCTTGAGACTTGCACATGTGTGACTTACTCCCATCTCTAGTAGATAGATCATCACTACATACATACATATCTCACCAGCCGCTTTATTAGGTACACCTGTTCGGGTGCTTTTAAGGCAAATATTTAACCACCTTTACTTAAAATGTCAAGGTTGTGTGGTTGAACTTTGGAAGTAAAGTTCTCCTGCTGCCTTGAGCCAGTAAACTCAACTGAATGATATGTTGAGTTGTTCAACATATGAAAATGTTCTGTTTAAACTTGCTACAGCTTGTCAAGCAGTCGTAAACTTCCATATTTTTTTAAGTAGATTCTATGCAAATCTGCTATTTTACTAATGTCATTTGCAGGTTTGACAGTCGTCTTAACATCACGTTAAATAAACTTACAAATCATTTGTTCAAACATGTGAAATGTATTTCGAACAGGAACAATGTTGGACTTTATTTTCTGTTTCTCTGTTGCACATTTAGTCAGCGCAATAGAAATCTGTAAGTTTAAGGGGTATATTTTACAGTG
This sequence comes from Solea solea, assembly GCF_958295425.1. NCBI lineage: Eukaryota > Metazoa > Chordata > Actinopteri > Pleuronectiformes > Soleidae > Solea > Solea solea. The sequence continues at coordinate 11,928,503 of NC_081136.1, forward strand.
TGGACATGGACACATGATCAAGAGCAGTTTCTCAAACTCTTTTTATTCGTTTTAAAACGTTTCTATTCAGTTTTGCCAAATATAATTTTGAATGCCTTGTATTCAAAATTATACTGTGTGTATATATATGTATATATACATATATGTGTATATATGTATATATACATATATGTGTATATATATAGATATGTATATATATATATACATATATGTGTGTGTATATATATCTATATATATATATATATATGTATATAGGTGACATGAATGTCACAACTTCATTTTATACACATTTTATTTTAATGGTGAATGACCCCTGACTTTAAGGCAAGAATAACTCAAATAACCACTTGTTACAATCAAGACCAGCAGAAGACCATCTCTGAACGCACAGTGTGTCAAACGTTGAAGCAGATGAGCTACAGCAGTAGCAGAAGACCACGCCAGGTTCTACTTCTGATACTTCTGAGGTCTCCTGTGTACCTTATAAAGTGGCCAGTAAGTGTATATTTGTTTTTTCACATGTAAAAAAACAAACAAAAAAAGTTTAAAGAATGTAATAATAGTGTGGTAGAAAACTATAAGGGTTATTTGAAAGCCATTTCCCGAAGAATAAAAATAAATCAAAAATAATTAAGAAAAAGAGTCAAACATAATAGATCCTGTGTATTTATTTTCTTATGTTTCCACGGGGTTACACAACTTGTTTAAAATCATCTCAAGTGATAAATCAAAGTTTGAGCAGTTACATATGTGAAGGAGTTGAGCACACAGGGTCAGTGATGCCTTGCAAACCTGAATTTAAATGATAAAAATAATCATTTCATCTCAGGTTTGGACATTTAGATTGATGGGTAGAATGTGTGTTTTTAAGTCCTCAATCAATTCATGTGTGAATACCCTCTGAACAAACTCTGAGCTTCCTATGACACAACAAGGAAACCCTGGATGTTATTCGACACACGAGGCACCTTTATTTGTTTATTTCATTTCAACAGTAAGTCAATTCAAAGAGGTTTGCATCAAATAAAGGAAGGACAAGGACATAAGTCATCCAATATTGAAATGAGGCTTAACATAGTTTGTGTAGGATGTCCCCGACACATGGTACAAACGCAAAACACAAACACCAACATGGGAAACCCTGGTGTCGTGTGCAAAAACTGGTGGGCCTTGAATTATTATTTTTGTCTAAAAAAAAGAGCCTTATCTTTAATGTTGTGTTCCTTACATTTGCATTCACATTTAAGTTAGATTGTGTTTGTTTGCACAGTGAAGCAACAGGAATATAATAGTATTTATAAAAGTATTTTTTTTGTAAATGTAAGCCAAATGAAGATTTGAAAAAACATATTGTTATTAATAATACCTTTTAAATATGTCAATTCAAATATACAGTAGTCTGTATCTTTGCAGTAACATTCAAACAAGAGAGTTGCTCCAAAAAAAATGATAAAATAACCAGAATCGTCCTTTAAGAGCACTTGATTTCCCGCCCTGAGCATCTTGAAAAGTGAAGGGAGGGCGGGTGTAGGCGCTGTCCGAGTCAGCCAATCAAGCTCTGCCATGTTGGGACAGCTCAGCCAATGAGAGCCCTCAGTCTGCAGGGAGAAAAAATAAAATGACCCGGAGTGAGGAAATGAAGGAACAATCTGGTGTCATCCAGAACCACATTGACTTTTCTTGCTTTATATATATATATATATATATATATATATATATATATATATATATATATATATATACAAAAGTATATAACAAAGTTGCTGTCACTGTATCTCCAGAAACATGAGAAGCTATCTAATATCACCAGAATAAAAAAATGCATTAATAATACAATCAAAGTCAATGCAAGTCTTTCCTCATAAAACTATAATTATAGACCTGAAGATGTGATGTGAAGCGAACCACACTCATTACTCACTGTAGCAGAAAATATGGAACTATAATATCATTTTATATTCAGAACAAAGAATATATAAACGGTAAACTGATAAACCCACCTGCAGTACCACCAAGGGCCACCAGTAGGCCATGGCCCACACTTTGGAAAGCGCTGGAATAGGCAGTATTGTAAAATAAAATAAAAAAGAGTATACAAATATTTAAATTCGATAAAAAGTGTAGAAGAGCAGTGGCACAGTATTATGATTCTACAGTGCTGCCACTAGGCCTTATTAGGCCTGACTCCAATTTGAATTGTGTGTCTATATGCACAGTATATTTACATATACTGTACATTTTCAAATTTATATATATGTATATATGTATATATATGTTTATATATATATATACATGTATTTACATATATATTCATTATATAACTTGTGGATGGGTAATACAGTTTTAGTGCACTTACCAACATCCAGGAAGCTTTGTCGTTGGGAGTTCGGGGGTGGAGTGGCTCAGTGGTTAAGACCGGTACCCTGTGTGCGAAAGACATCATGGTCGCAATGGTTCGACTCCACTCCTGACTGATTGTACTCAATTCTATTGTAAGTCGCTTTGCATAAAAGCGTTTGCTAAATGACATGTAATGATTTGGTAATTTGTGACATCATGAAGTGCTGAATATATATATAGTTATACTTTCATATGATGACTTTTGGATAAAAGATAAGAAGAATTCTGCATGAGTGAAAAAGGTCGATTAATCGGTCGATTTTAAATCGTTCTATCAGGTGTGACATTGTCATTTTGTATAGTAGTCCCCCCGTATCCCCCCCTCCCTCTCCCCTCCTCCGTGTGATGTCAAACCGCCTCGCGCACTGACTGACTTCCGCCCGGCTCGTGCTCTCCTTCCCCCTGCCGCTGGTGAGCAGCATCAGCCGGCGGAGCAGCAGAAATGACGGGGGAACCCGGCAACAGCAGCAGCAGCAGCAGCGGCTGACTGAGAGCCCACGACATTTTTCAACTCCCCACGTTCACGGAGCAACGTAGACGTCGTGCGAGGCGAAGGAAGAGCCACGGAAAGCGAGAATATGCGCGTTCTTCGATGCGCCGGGATTTGCTACTTTTGCGTGAAGAGGCGGACCCACAGGAGACGAGTTTCAGTATGCTGAGGCTGTCCCCGCTGTTTGTGTACTGTGTGTGGAAGTACACACACTATTTGCTTCCAACTCGCAGGCCCACGTAAAAAGGAATTTAACACGATACTCTTCCTCTGTCGGGGATTTATTTACCACGCTGCAACATTTGAGCTCCCTCCTTTTTTTGGGTTCTGTTTTTGTTTTGGAAGCAGAAGGAAATTCCTTCAGACGTGCTTTAGCCGCCACACATAACACCCTAGCGGTGTCGTCTTCTTATTATTTTCTGCTACTATTTTCTGTTGAAGTACTTTACCCCACGATGAACTCTTATTTAGTGGGGATTTTCCACGCTCCGGTCAGGTTCTGTGTTGTCACACGCCTCTGCTCCAGCTGTTAGCCGCCGGTGCGTTTGCCAACAAGTCTACTGCGGGAATTTTTTTTTTCTTTCCTTAAGTTGCTGCAATTACCAGGTGTCTCTTCAGCTCGTGACACCAGCATTTTACTCTAAAAGGACTCATTTTCAATTAATTTATTTAATTTATAATTATTATCTTTGTTAATTAGGTCTGCACCTGACGTATTGTTGCCCCCCCCCCCCCGAGCCTGTCGGATCCTCACTTCTCAGCAGAGACCACGGATACGAAAGAAAAAGAGAACCCACTCCAGATTTTCACCATGAGTTGCGTCCACAAGGTGCTAAATGTGTTGCTACGTGGACTCGTCATCTATGCGGTACTGGGCTTGGGGTGCACTTACTCGAGTGGGCAACCCACCAGCCCCACCACTGATGCTGCAAATGTAGCCACCACAGGTAAGACATAGCCACCACCAACACCACACTCTTATGTTTTCATAGATTCACGCGTGTCATTCCCTCCTTCCCCTCCCTCCCTAGTCTTCCCCCATTAGTGGCTTCCACGGAGGGGAAATCCCTGCGTGCATAAGGGTTTAAACTGAAAGTGATGCATTTTTACGTCCTCCTCTCCCTCTCCCTCCTGTATATGTTGCCAAGGAATGCGTGACATGACAGGAATGCAGGAAGCACCAGGAAGTATTCACTGTAATGGTTGCACAATGTCTAAATGATGCTAAATAAAATGCATCCTTCATGCTCACAAGTAGCCTTTTGGGGGCAACGTCACATTTGTGCAAGCTGACATCAGGGCAACAAACTCCAGGAGGAGGTGACCGAAATATTGTAATGAGGCGACTTATTTCATGGAATAATTTTTAAATAAAAAACCGATTTAATTGTACAATTAGCTCCAGAAAGGCGTAATAACGTCAGGCGGCTGTCTTCAAGTTAAAGCTGCAGGGAGCAGCTTTTAAATTTAAACAAATGTCCATTGCGTTTAAACCAGTGTTAAATAAGTTCACACAATGCAGATTAAACCGATTAGCTCATCACCACTCTCTGTGTATGGCAGTTTAGCAGTGTTTAGATCTTGTGTCACCTGGCGACATTCCTGCGCCATCCACAGGAACTGATATTTATTTATGATGGTAAAGTCAGGTCCACGAGAAGTTTCAGAAAACCTAGTTGTTCAGCAGTTTGACAATATTAAGATGAGGTCAAATTAATCTCATGTAACCCGCAGTTATGAGTTATTTTATTATAAGATACATTTTGCATCATAAATACATTTATATTGTGAACTATTTATTGTTCCATATCGAAGCAAATACTCAACTTAATATTAAGACCCCTGATATAAAGGGTTCTTTTCCCTGCCCATTCCTGCTCTTCCATTGTATACACACACAAATGCTTCCTCAGTTAGGTCTGACAGTTTTGCTTAATAAAGCCCAATTTAAGATGGAGGGTGCAGCATACAAATAATGTTACATAATATGTTTTAAACCCAGCCAGTATTGAAAAGTACATGATCCCTGAACAAGCTTTTGAACGTGACAGGTGCCTTAATTGAATAGAGTGGCAATTCCACTAAATTATCATACAATGACTATAATTTTGATTCTGATAATTGGGATGTTGAAGCTTTACAACAAATAGTATGGAATATGTACCGTGCAGTAGCCTGAGTGGCTACGCAGCAGGCTTTAACATTTTGTTGACACGTTGATGAAAGTGTGTGTGTGTATATCAGAGCTGCAACTAATGATTATTTTCATAATCGATTAATCTGTCGATTATTTTCTCGATTAATTGATTAATCGTTTGGTCCATAAAATGTCAGAAAACCTTAAAAAATGTTGAACGGTGTTCGTCAAACCAACCAAAATGATTAACTTAATGATTTCTTTGTTATCCAAAGCAAAGAAATGAAGAAAATACTCACATTTAAGAAGCTTAAACAATCGGAAATCTTGTTTTAATCATGAAAAAAGCTTCAAACTGATTATATTGATTATCAAAATAGTGTCGATTAATTTAGTTATCGATTAATAATCGTTTAATTGTTTCAGCTCTAGTACAGTGTATGTAAGCAATGGAGTCTTTAAACACCTTTTCAGTGTACACACATTTGTCATGGTATGAGTAGCGTCTTTTACCTATGCTGCACTTGATGTCTTCTTATTTGTTTCTTTTTTTATTTCCTCATGCTTTCATTCCACGTCCACTCCTGTCACTAACAGACTGTGCAACTGAATGTCAATTTTGGATAAATTAAAGCAATAGTCAGCGCTTCTCTTTCTAGTGATGGAGATGTTCATACATACTGTATATATATATGTGTATATATATATATATTATTTTATTAATGTAGCATTCTTATTTAACAACCTTGCTGGGAGTTTTCTTCTCAAGTACCTGACATTTAGTTTTAAAGATACTTTTCCTGTAAATTGTGATTCTAGTTTCCTGTTGAAAGTTGGAGTTTAATTGTTATGTGTTAGCTGTTTAAGCTCCAGTGTTTAACCTCTGTTCCATGGCTAAAGAGAGGGAGAGTTGCTTCTTAAGTCACATTTAAGGAAAAAAAAAGTGTGGTGGTCACTGTTAAAAAAACAAAACAGTATCAGACTGATATTGGTGTTGGTAGATACTCAAAGCAGTGGTATCCTCATCAGACATTAATTATGTTGGCTGTTGCTCCACATTTGCAGTCTTCATGCTATTGTCTGCCTGTTGTAGCTTCATTTTGTCTGGACAGATAATAGTTATGATCTATCTTTTTGCAGAAATGTCAAATATCATAAGTCCAGTGTTGGGGAAAGGTTCAGGCCAATTTGACATAACGGAAACAAATTCAATTTTACATATCATAACATGTCCATAGTTCTCTGCCTGATCTCATGGTCGTCATCAGAGGATAAAGTTTGTTCACTTTGCCTTGGCAAATTAATATTCAGCAACTGATCTCCATGACAACAGAGCTAACTCCATCTGCTGATGAAGGCCCTGAAATGCTACAGAAAGCCCCACACTGTACCAAGTCCCAAAAGCTCAAACGCATCCCGGTGTTCTTCCACTTACAACTTTGTAATTTGTGTTTGACAAAGTAGCTAGGACGAAGTAAACATTATGTAAAAATTAGTATTCATATCCTACAAAGCCCCCTGATGAGTCATTTAAAACAGTTATTTCATAAATGTACTTTTGCACTGTGGACATGTGCATGTGTGCTTTGTGCTGGCAGAAGTGACAGAACACACAGTTCTGCAGTTGAAAGCCTAAATGAAAGTCTGGGGGCTCATCGATATATTCATGTTCGTCTAACACATCCACCGCAGCGGCAGAAGGTAATCAACCTCTTCCCAGACAACAGTTAAGCATTCATGACTGTCTGTTAACAAGTGCTAAGCAGCTCCTGAAAATAAACTGCTGTTATTGAATAATAAGGCAAACACAACACTTGGCCTTTCCCACAGCAGCAGCAGCAGCAGCAGCGGCAGCACACCAGCATGAAAATGAGCCAAGGGACGATGTCATCCCTCACTGCCTGCAAACAATGAAAGGCTACTTGATACAGAGATAGTGGTGACTTAATACAGTGTCAGTAAACATGACCACAGTGTTGCCTATTTCCAAGGCATCTCCCTGCAGAGGTCAGCAGCCTTTTCACTGACACGGAAAACACATGAAAACACACGTGTTCATGCTGCTCCTGAATATGCTGTGTTTCTTTTAAGGATAAACATCACTTAAGTGACTCAATGGCCTTAACATTCATTTTAAGGTGTTATGAGTGATAAGTGTTCCAACAAATCTTAAAATCGGGACAGCAAGACTGTATAATCTGAGAAGAATTAATGCATTGAGGTCGACTGATATTGATAACCCTAACCCAGACAATACAAATAAAGTCAGCTAAATATTAATTACATGAAACTAGTAGTCAAAAAACAAAACAAAGCAAGTTTTAGAGACTTGAAAAGGCAAATATCAGCCTGAATAATTGGTCTACCTCTAGCTAGTCTACCTCTAAGTAATAGACATTCATTGTTTTTGTCTGCACTTGCAGTTTTGAGCTCATTATTATTAGTTTTTTTACTTATATGAGCTGCACCCTCTGTAAATCTAGTTGAGAGTTCTGGTCTTTTTTGTTTGACCATGAAATGAGATTCGTCATTCAGCTGCCTATTTGACTGCGATCATTCAGCTCAGCTGCTGTTGCACAGCAACTCCACAGGCATTGTTTATATCACGTGCCAGCCGACGGTGCTAAAACTGCCCATTGGGCAATGCAGCCATATTAGATTAGTTCCTGATCTCTTTTGACTTGCCTAACTGGGCAAGACTCTCATTTTAATAATATCTTCCCAGAAGGGATGCAGTGATTATAGATTTTGATGGTATGATCACTGTGTTTATTATATGGCATTTCTATTTTATAACACTACCAACACCAGATTCAATGTCACTTTGGAGGGCATTAGGTGCAATTCTTCTTTTGCTGCTTTTGGTTTACATTGTGCTGATAAAACAACTCTCAACTCGCTGATTTCCTTTCATTACCAACTCAGTGTTCCATTAAGCAATTTTAGCTAATGTAGATGGTAGATGGTGTAGTTCTGCGGCTGTCAGCTATGATGCTGAAGTGTGGTTCAGTAGATATTTCTGTTTACTGGTTGTACCTGCAGTACAGTTCCTCACTGTCCTGCTGTTGTTCATTGAAAAATACTGCACTCGAATCTTTATTTTGATAGTGGGACCAGAACACTTGGTGTAGTCTTTAGTGTTAAATAACTGACTTTTTTTAATGAAGGTAAAATTTGAAATCTGTTGTTGCATCACCACTTCCTAGTTTCAGGACTGCGTGTCCAGAGATTCTAATCCATACATCATCGTTGGGGCTGGTATAGTTGTATGGTGATTAGCATGGAATTGTTCTTAGTTCTAATCCAGGTTCGGTTGAGGACCTTTCTGTTTGGAGTTCTAATTTTCTCCTCGGTGTGCTTGAAGGTTTTCTCTCCTACTTCCACAGTCCAAAGACATTCAGCAGAAATAAATGTCTCTTTCTTTTGAAAAATCCTGTTTGAATGAATATTCGTGACCTGCCATTAATTTAAGATATTCACATTCCTCTGTTGGACCGTGTGGTCATTACTTCAGATAGCCTGATGTGCGACTAGGGTGTATATTTTGAAGGGACCAAATTGAACTGAATTCCGGATTAAAAAGTGATAGCCCTAACATGCTTTATGTTGCCCCAGTAATTTGCTGGGATTTGATCCAGCTTCCACCGCTTCTTTCAGAATACACTGTATTGATATTGAATGTGGGTGTATGGACATCACTTTTTGCACTTTGCATTTGCACCCTAGTGTGTATGAAGTAATACTACCATTTCTAGTCATTTAAAAAAAACAAAAAACTTATTTATTTTTTTTATTTACTCCCACTCCTGTAGCTGTGTGCTGTGCAATTTTAACAAGCAGTTCACCCACAGGATCAATAAAATAGTTTTGATGTTCTGAATGTGAATGTAAAAGTATTAGTTCACTGACGTCTTTGCTCTCCCACGTTCTCACTACTCTTACGGTTTCTTCTCATTTTAGCTTAAAGCAAAACTCGACTTTATCAGGTATCGCATCAGTAATAGATGGATTGTGCAAACATCTTGCACCTTACGTTTTTGGTGGGGACCCAGGTTGGTGTCGTTGAAGCAGTTAAGGGTTCAAAGCTGTACAAACATGCTGTGAGCAGTTCCAGGGGATGAGACTAGAGGGGGTTGGCTTTAACATTTGGCTGCTCATACAGTTCCCTTGTAATTTAGAGGCTTCAAAGGACCATGTCAGAGTTAAAGAGGGGCTGGAATTTTAGTTTCTGAAATAAAGCAGGGCATGGTGGTGGAGGATGTTTAGATCAGAGCACAATTTATCCAATGTGAGCAGTCACCTGAGTCGTTTCTCTTTTCTACTAGGTTTGGATATAAAAAAAAAGTAAAACAAAATATTTAAAATACGTCTTTATACAGTTATATCATTATCATTCATATTTGCTAACCCAAGCCAGTTCTTAAGTGAGGTCGAGGAAAGGTACGACGGTGTTAAGTTATTATTTTTCAGTCAGAGTTAAAATAACCCCGTTTTTGTCAACAGCAACAAACACTTGTTTTTTAGTTGGTGCTGAGCTCCTTGTTTACTTGCATATGTATGAGGTTCATTATGAGCCTAATTCTTATGTAAATCTGTGCTTTTATGTGATGATCTGCACATCCTGCAGAGAATAAGTAAGTAACAAGTAAAGGAGGGTTGAATGAGGTGATGTGAGGTGATGTGAACGTGGTGGTCTCCTGTTTTAATTATGTTGTGTATTTTGCTTGTTTAGCATTGTAACAAACAACGTTCTTCCTTCTGGCTGCAGCATGTAGTTCTCTGCCTGAATGGTAAGTGAGTAGAGGTTTGCCAATATGGGCTTTTCTTTGGCCGATGCTGATCTTTTGACGTCAGTGTAGCTGATGATGATTATTTTATTTTCTTTGTTTTTTCATAACAAATGATTAACAAACTGGTTATCTTGAGCAGCGATTATGGTCTGTCACGTACCTGCATGTTGTGTTTGATCTGCAGTGCACTTTAAATAGAATTAAATAAAATGAATAAGCACTATGTTAAATACATGAAACTAATGATCAAAAATGTTTTAATTTGTCTGAAACCTTTGGATTAGAATCTAAAAAAGAATCCAAAAAAAAAAATCAAAAACACTTTACACTATATGCTTTATATGACTCACAGATAAAGATAGATAAAAGTGTCTATACTATAAAGTGTCATTCGTCTCCAGTTGGGAATTTGTTTGTGGCCGGGCCTTTTTTTTTTTTCTGTGTTGTCTGAGACTTTGAGCAAGTTTTAGATTTGCAAACAGTGTCAGTGTGTACTCAGTAGTGTCCGGCTTCTGTTGCACAACAGCTCAACAGGCAAAGCCCATTTCCTTCTCTGACTAGAACATACTGTACTGGAGGATAAATAATTAAATGTAATTATGACTTTGTGTTTAAGACGTGAAAACCGCTATCTTTACAACTATGAGAACTAAACACATCCAATTTTTCACATTTTATTACATAAGACTACACTAATACTAATCTATGTTTTTTTTATTGATTGAATGGATTAATCAAATTATTTGTAAAGTAGAAGATGGCTTTAAGTGATGAGCAAGGAAAAAATAGATAGATATATATCCTCTGTAACATTTTGTGTGATGTTACAACATTTTGTAACAATTTTAGTTATGAACATAATTTAGGAATTGCAACTATTAATCTATTATTTATAGATTGCTAAATTAATTGCCAGCAATTTTGATTAGATAAGTAATTAGTTTAAAAGTGAATATTCTCTGGGTTCTTTGTTCCGCACAACAAAATCATTTAAACAAAATCATTTTTAGGTGGTGGACAATTTAGAACGAAATTGTTTCAAGGTTTGAGACATTTTATGGCCCCAACAACTAATTGATGATTTGAGAAAATAATTTGACAGATTAATCAATTATGAATCTAATTGTTATTTTTTTTTGTAATGTCAGTGTTTGTGTAATGTTTATGTTAAAAATGTGTGCAAATACTGTCATTTGTTTCAATATTTCGTAAATGTTATGGATACAAACAATTGCGTTAAAGTACGAGCAGAAGACTCCAGGCAATTGTTTTGTCTATTCCCTTTATGTTAACTTTTATTTTCTTTCCTTAGTTGCCCTAGCTTGGCTCATTCCATCTCTTGTTTCTGTGATTATATTTCTGTAGCAGTGTTACAGCACCACACACAGGCCTGGCATATATAGTACTGTACAACATCACGAGTCATTTCTATGTGTATGATGAAGACATTTCTTGAAATGATGAGTGCATGTGGAGTGCACACTGTTTCCTGTTTATCCTTCACTGTCTCTGTCAAATAAATGCAGCCACACGCATGTTTACAGTTTGGTCTGTTGTCCTAACCCTGCTTGGAGGCAGTATTAATATACTGCCTCCAAGGAAAACTCAGTCTCCCAAAGGAGAGCATGGGGTCCGGTTGTATATCTTTAATAACCTCAGATGATAAGCCGGTGTTGCGTCGCTATCCCCACTGACCTCATTCAGTTTCCTTGACAGATTTCCCCAAAAGTGGACAGCTGCTGTCTGTCTCGAACAGGGGCTTTATGAGTGTGATCCAACCCTAATGAGCTCTGCCACCTAACGTACTGACCCCCTTCAGTGTATTTATAAAGCCGCAGGTGAAAAGTTTCCATTTTTCCGTTGTATGCAGCTGCTAACCCAGTTTTGACATTGATGCAGCGGTTCAAAGCTGTCAGTGTCTGGCACCAGTAGCTTGGCTAATCAGGGAGAGAATGGAGCTTTAGTTTAACAGTTTACTCCTCTGTACCCACCGTCACCGGCCATGGCTGAGAGAGGACATGGGATTTAAAGTGCTGCTTGCATAGTGACAGTGTAGACGAATCCGGCAAAGTACCAGAAGCTAGTAGAAGAAGTACAAGCCGCCATTGCTGCGATGGCGTCTGCCTCCAGTATACGCGTGATTGAATGGGAGCTGTCATAAGAAGTGTACAATTCTACTTTTACCTGTACTTTTTTTATGCAGCATTAATTTTGACAACAATGTCTAGGAAGTCGGGAATAACCTGCACAATTCTCGGCTGTGCCAACAGCAGTGGGAAACTTCAAATTTGGATAAAAAATTAATGCAAAGTACACAAACCTTTACCTCATGAAGGGTGCCCCTGTCTGCGGCCGTATGGTCTAAATGGATTCCCTGGGCGTGCAGAGGACCACGATGTTTGCCAGAAGTTGATCGAACATATTAACAGAGGGGACTTTGTTCCCAACAGCAACAGCACGATAACTTTTGGTTAACACTCGTCAATCTCACAATGAATAGCATGCGGCTGCCTAGCTTAACACTTCGCTTAGCTAACTCCCTTTAGATGCCTCTATCAAGGCTGCCGTGGTCGCACAGAGTAAATTAACTCAATGTGGTGTTATTGAACTTTTGACGTAAGTTGCTCTAACTTGACCACAATGTAAACACCAAGTAGCTGTGTTAATCAGTTATGGAGATAAATAATTACAACTATTCACATTATTGTAATTCATTGTGGAGTGCTTGTACTTTTGGGAGTTTTTCTTAAGTCTGTAATTTTACATTACATTGTCATGCTTAGTTACTTTTAAAATCATAATTTGTTACTGAGTAGGCCTACAATTTGAATTAATATCCAGACCTCTCGCTGCAAAACGCTAAAATAATTATTCGGCAATTTGATTTATAACTACTTTGATTTGAATGATCATGTATCTTGGCATCCTCAAGGACAAAGTGGCGCAACGGCACCACTGCTGAAGAGAAATTCTTGGGGGAAACGCTGCATAATGTCAGTAGCTTGGAACTTGTAATGAAAGACGTCTTTGTTTTACAATCTCGAATCGCCAATACACAGCAGACAACACTGGCTGTAACACAGTACACTGATTCACTCATGCAGAAAGCACAGTCTGAGTAAGAGATGTAGGTCACTGTGCTCAGCTGTGCAGCGTTTCCTGCTGCGAGTTGTCTACAGTAGCAGAACTGTCGGCCCTCCCCCAGCATAGGAGGGGAGGGAGGGCTATTGTTGTCCCCCCCTGCCGCACTTAAAGGTGTTGATCCCCTCAACTGGTAGTGCATGGACCATTGGATATTAAGGCCTTTGTGACACACAAGCTGATTTACATGATAATTGGCAGAAAAATAAAGCCTTTTGCAGTTTTTGTTCAAGTTTAACATACTCGGGTACAAACACTGATACTGACAGAAGGTACGTGTTATTGTTACTTTTTTAAAGGAGAAATGCAAATAAAGAGTTGTTTTCACTCGTACTTGAATGTGAAAACCTGTTGCCTTTGTGTGATTTAATTAGATGAAAAATAAAATGTTTGGTTTTTGAAGGCCACCTTTCTGACATTATACACTGCTAGTTGCAAGAACTGCTGTGACTGTTTACCCAAACCATAAAAATAAATCCTCTCTTTCAACTTCCAACACTTTCAGAATAAAGGCTTGACACAGCGGAATCCTTTTTATGAGGGCGGGATCCCACTGCGTTAATACTCGCACCTTAACACAGGAAGGAGCCAATGCCATGCCCTTCATAGAGGCCTAAAATTGTCTCCATGTCGTTCTTCTCTCACGGTGCCCGCCATTTCCAGCTTAATCTCATGATTGTATTTGCAGGAGCATTAGTTTCCTCAGTGCTACAGGTGAAATCACAAATCTTATTTTCTATAAGCTTCCATGAAATTGAATCCTGAAATATGCTACTGCTGTAATCCAGTTACATTCTACATAGTCATGTTTAACGATAAGCACAAAATTGATCTCCCAGAGCTGTTAGTCAAGATTTGTTTACAGTTGACTCTTCAATGAATTTAAGGCAAATATATCTATATATGTTTGAGAGAACTTAAAAGTTAGAGTTGAAGGTGAGGTGAAGCCCCCTCTATTTTCAGGGACTTTCCCTTGGCATTGGGGCACGTGATGTGGTGGTCTGGGCAAGCGGGGCAAGGAGCGGTGTGGATTTCTTTGGTATGCTGTCCCCGCTCATGTCTGTCTCCACCAACATCCATGCTCTGACCTGTGCTCGTAACAAACTAATTTACAAGTAATTTACAGCTAATTCAGGCAGACACAGGGGCAACTCAATGTAATTAATGACATAATTGATAAAGTAGCATATACATAGATCTAAAAAAAGAAATAACAACTCCTTTTGAAACTCTTGATGCTTGTGAGAGCTTTCCTTTAAATTTGAGACTTAATTTAAACCTGCATTCATTGGTATTTTTGTATTAACACAAGGAAAGGGGTCACTCATAAGGACAAAGTACGTTTTCCTTAGCTTCCATGGAAAGTCACTATGTTTACATCATACTACAAAAAAGGTATTATCTAGTTATTATTTTTGTCTGTCTAAATCCGCACTTTAAAAATATATGTAAACACGTTAGCCCGACCAAAATGGCGTCCTCCCCAGAGCTGCCCGAGGACAATGCATTCATTATTCATTAGTTACAATTCAAGGATTTGTAACTAATTAATGAATGCAATGTCACAAAAATGAAAAATCTGGAACGGACAGGCACGTAAAACCACCATCAAATCATATTGAACGGCCCGAACAAATTAATTGGATTGTGATGCATCAATCACCTGTATCCCTCTTTGTGTACTAATCGCGCATGTTCAGAAGACAACGGCAGAGCTTATGCTATCTTGCTAAATCCAACGAGACAGTTGCAGCAACGTTATGGCAGAGAAGGTGTTGGTCACAAATGAAAGATGACGGTTTTTTTTCAGGGTGTGAATAGGATTTTAAACAATACAGTGAAAAATTCTCCAGAAAATGATCTCCCACCCTTACACCCAAATGATTTCCTTCTGTGAATATATTTTTATTAATTATATTTCATTATTTAAATTGTTCTCTAGTAAGTTGCTTGTAAGATTCAAGTTACAGTGACTGTTTTTTGTTTTTGGTTTACCCATCTGGCTTGTGTTTTGTTACAATTATTTATTTTTATTTGTAACATGGTCACAGGACATGGGGAAATATACCAAAACATAGTGTTCACAAGTGCGGTGGGAAAGTCTTAACCCCTAGCTTTTCTTCCTTGAGGCCACATCACGGACGCTGAATCTTAGTCCTCCTTGGAGTTGCCCAATATGTATCTCCTGTGCACTGATATTCTTTTATAGATTATGTATGTATAAATATGTATTTGTTTTCATAGTTAGTCAGATGGCAGCCGTGCAGATGACAACTGCGGTCACTGTTGATTTGTAACTTTTAAAGTCTGGCGTGTGATCTTTGTCTCTTTCTCTCTCCGCCTAGCCCTGCCTGTGTCAATAGACATAATAGCTGTTAATATTATATACACAAGAGTCAGAGAGCAAGACGGCTTATAGAGCTGCCGCTTTTCTTCTTTCTTTATTCTCTTCTCCTACTTTTTCCTCCTTGGGTCGACCTCATATTGTACATCACCACATCTCGTGTTCTGGATTGTTACTAAAACATTCCAGGGACGCCTAGGTGCAAGGAGCGTCTCCTTTTCTGGAAGTTTTGAGATGAGATTTGGTGGGCTTCCACACGTTTCGCTCTAGTTGTCTTTTGCTATCCTGTGGCCTTAGTAGAAGATTTCTGGTGCCCTTGAATGGGGTTTGGTTGAATTAGGTTTCAGTAAATTTACAGGTCCAAGGCAAACAGCTGCCTTTATACATAACTAAAAATTTTTTGTTTTTTTCTTCTCATTTTGGTCCAGCATTTTCTTGTATTTTCTTGCAGCAGTAGCTCAAGTAGGCAAAGCTAAAAAAAACACTGTCTTTTGTGCTTAGTGTATTTATTTTGTTGTTAGCAGGATCAGCTCAATATAACAGTAAAATTGTTTGTGCATGTTATGAACCACTGTGCCATTCACTCAAGATGATTTGATTTGATTTTAGAAATATGGCTCATAGGTTATTGTCAATGGGAAATAAAAACACAATTATTGCATTTATCAATTGCAATAATTGCAGAATCTCAATACTAATCTAATCGGCACCCAAGTAGCGTGATACAGACGAATCATAACAAAAGTATAGCGTCCCAGCCCTCATGACTACTCGTGATCGTAAAACACAATCACGCGGAGAGACTTTGGAGAGCTGCAGCAGAGCCAACATGACTCAACTCTTTGGAAACTCACATTAGTTTTACATTGCTACGATTACCTGAGAAGATCCACCTCGGCATTATTGCCTATTGTTTGCGTAATTTGTTGTTGACAATCATCAGTTTGCAACAGAGATAATTCCCTTTAAGGCAGATTAGGTCTAGTTAAGACATGTTAATGTCTGGGACCTGGATGTGTGTGTGTGTGAGCGCGTGCGTGCGTTTTTGGGCGTGTGTATGTTTGAATGAGGAAGAACCTGAGGAACTGGTTAAAGGCAAAGATTTAGATTATGGTTAGTTTAAGGTTGAGGTTAAGGATGTCCAAATGAATAGAAGTCAGTGCAGTGTTTTAAGAATAGCTTCTCAAAGCTGTGTGTCTGTGTGTGCGGCTTTGCAGTTTGTGACTTTGTTTTAATCATGCATTAAAACTGTTGGGGAATTTGGGAATTATGCATCTTGCACTACTGTTGTGTTTGCTTATTGATGATTGCAACTTGCCTATAAGGCCCACTGGTACACTGCAAAGTTAGAAATCTCACTCGTCTGGACAGCAGTGTCACAAAGAACACCTCAAGTTTGACAGTATGGGTAAACCAGATTTTGGTAAATTTTTCTTTTTAAAGATGCATGACTTGTGTTGTGTTGCTGTTGTAAAAGCGCTGTTTTGGATGAGGAATAACACTCTTCTTAACCCTTTTCATGCTGAAATGATTGGCTTTACCCAGGTTTATACAAACATCAATCAGAGCTGAAGCCGATTTAAAAACATGGTTTGCAGAATCATTTCACAGTGGGGAAGAAAATGCGGATTTAACACATCCCGTCAAATACACATTTGAAATTAAGTTTAAACTGGTCATGGTGAAAGCAAAGCTTACAGGGGACCAATCTTATTAAATGTAAATGTTTTTTCTATTGCTATTACACTGCAATCTGTTTACTGAATCAAATTTAAGCCAATAAGTTGTCTACTACTTCACATTTACCGCAGTTGCAAGTAAAACCAGAAAGGTTTGTATTTGAATTTACGCATGTGACTTTGTCCATTTTAACAGCTTGTTCAAACTGAGAGTAGCACAAACACTTTCTGTATCCTGTTCCTTCCTCTTCACCTAACTATCCCACTCTCTCTTACTCTCGCTGCACAAGCTGGTGGCATTTGTAGGCAGCTAATGATATTTGTGTCTTATTAATGGCTGCTGATGAGCTGAAATGGTAGACTCTCCAGAAGCTTTATTTACTTGCCTTTAATACTGACCCGTCAGCTTGACTTATGACACCATATGGGCACTGGTTACAGAGGGGGACACTGGTGCACACTGACATTGCAATCCTCTTCCCTCTCCACACTTTCACATCATTTTGATCGTCTTATTGATGTATTGAATGCAACTGCAACAGGACATAATGATGAAATTTGTTAGAATACACTTATCCTCTCATTTATCATTCACATTGTAAATTCATGCATTGTAAACATTTGAAAGCTGATAGGGGTTTGGCGCAGTGCCAGTGAATATAACGCACTGCTGACATGGCTGATACGCAGTGGTAATATACTGTAAAGAGAAAGGTGTACCGGGTGCACTGTGCTGTACAGAATAGCTAAAGAGCCGAGTGACATTCAAGCAGGCCGTCTTGTAAATGTTGTCGTTACATGACAGCAGCGGGCTTCAATGGCCAGTCTTGTCTGGCATCTTCTGTGTTACAGTAATAGAACGAAAAGGGCTTTTCTCCAGGAAGTTTAAAGGTGAAATTGACTTTCCAAATTTTTACTGACGAAAATGGCTTGGCTTTGAATAAAGGTGGAGTTTTGTGTGCAGACTAATAAAGGTTTCAGCGATGTCCCTTTGAGGCCTAACAACAGGGTCCTCTTTACACATGACAAAAATGCGTTCCTCATTTAATGAAGTAGTTTAGAATGCAGTTTCATGGTGTGTGGCTTCGTTATTTTTGGACAGAGTTGAAAGAAAATTGTGCCTCAAAAACATCACAATTGATGGAAGAAAAAATTCTAATCTTGTAGAAAATATGTTTCTTTTGAAACGCAATTTAGAATGCAGCTGTGTAGCAATGTCAATTTTAGACATGGTTGTCTGAGAAAACCACAGTACTCAAAAAAGGTCCCCTATGGAGTTTTTCTGATGTTTGGTGTCAAACTGGTCTCACAGTTGTCGGTTGCTAGGTGGATGGGATTTTTTTTAAAAACCCTATCACCAAATGCCACAGGCCCCAAACGAATAAATTGAATTCTCAACAAATGTGCCCTGATCTCTCAAAAAGCCGCAAAAATTTTTCCATTGTTGGATATTGGGCTTTGTTACAGGCCATCGCCAACTCCACTTCCTTCAGGTGCCCTGTGGACGACTGTTACCAAAACCAATAACATTTTAAGTTTTCCTTTCCTCAAGGTTTAAAAAATATGTCCTGATAGCATCTCAAAAAGCCACAATAAATTTTCCATCCTCTTCTCTCAACCGTTTTCCGGCGAATGTTGGGCTTTGTTAGACACCGTCACCACAACTCCACCTCCTTCAGCTGCCCTGTGGACTACTGTTCACAAACTAATGAAAGTTACATTTTCCTTTCCTCGAGGTTGAATAAATGTGTCCTGATAACATCTCAAGAAGCCGCAAAAAATTGCAACGTCTGGTGTGATATTGATCCCGAGGTCTGTTTCTTGGGGGATGCCATGTTTTCTGTCACTCTAACACCACATCACCTCTTCCAGATGCCCTGTGGAGTTTTGTTCGCAAAGCTAATAAAATTTTATTTTTTGCCGTTTCCCCTCCAGGTCTTTGTAGAATGTTGAATCATTCTTTCCACATAGAATTTGAACAAATTTGCTTTTCATATGAGCAGCCTTAAGTTTAATTTTTAATTAACCAATATGTTTGTGTCTTCTTTATTAAAACACATCACAGGTGTGAGAGCCTGTCAAGCCTGAACGTTCAGTGTTTGCGGAGAGCCGCCATGCATTTCATCATGATATTTATTGTGACATGTGCTGCTGACCTCTTTGCCAGGTTACCCTTGGAAAGGGATTTTGATCTCAATGGGTTTTTAACCTGGTTAAATAAAGGTTAAATAAAATAAAATAATAAATGTGCATACATGGATGCTACAGTTTAATTCATAATAAAATGAGGGTACGCGTCAGTCTGGCATTACTTGTGTACATGAGAATGTATGTCTTTGTATTTGGGTTATAGATAGTTACTTTCTTGTCTAAGCGTGCGCCACCAACTGGGCTGGAAAATGTGATACAGGAAACACACAAGAACCAAATCCAAACATTTTTCACAATCTATCAGTCAAGGAATCTGATGTGGTTTTACATGCTTTCTTGAAATCATGTAAAAGTGTAACTGATTTTCAAAGCAATCCCAACACAGACAAATACATGTTAGCTGTCAGCAAATTTCCTTTGGTCTTTGACCTGGTAGAAGGAAACGACACATGGATTTCAGTATTGTTGCCAGAAATCCTACGGCGGCAGTGCCGTCTTCCTTTGGACAACACAACAACTCCAAGAGCTATGCTCAATCTAATTTGTATCACGTTTAACATGTACAGCAGGTACGAAACATACAGAACCACGACACACTCCATCTCACTGTGCACCTGGCTGTTCACTGTTTGATTTTCTGTGACGTAAAGGACAGACAACACGAAACTGATTCAAGATGAGATACAGTGCCAACGTACACGGCCAATAAATCGATTTTCTCCTCTTGAAAATTTTCTGAAATTAGGATCCAAGTTTCTTTAATTTATATTGTGCTGTGTAGTTTTCTAAGAGGTCCGTAAGGGACAACAGTGCACCTGTATTTTATGTATACCTCAAACATAAAAATGCTTTGTGTATTTTTGTATCTGTATCTGCCCAAATGCATTCACAACAGTATCAAGGGACCTGGTTATAGAAAGTTCCCCTAAAAAAGTCCCAGTGAACACGTCAGACACCACACACCTCTTCTACTGCTTCTCCTGTCACCTACTTAACAGTGTTTTGTAAAAATATTAAAAAAAATTATAAAGACAGAACTATCTTAATGACATGGGTATATTGTGCAAGTATTACTTTGAAGTGATGGAATTCACTTTAAAGAAAGCAACTGACAGCAATATGCTTTTGCTATCAGATTCTTTTGAGCCAAACCTGCCTTGCTCCGTGACAGCTCGTACTTGCAAGTTACAACTAAAGTGTGTTGCTGTACAACTGTTTTTCCTTCTTGTGTCTTCCTGCTGGGAGAGTGTACTTAACATCTGTGTGTGCGTGTGTGTGTTTGGGAAAGGGAGACCTCTGCCATTGTTGAGCTTTTACATCCTGACAACTGGAAGCCTGACGGGCTAAAAATAAGCCAGTGCTTTCCAATTTTGTCATCTTTTGGGACCGCTTCTCCCAGCTGTTTTGATTTTCGTGTGCGTCCCCCCGGAATGCTGGGGGTCACCGACAGCCACTTCCTGTCACATGGCTCCTCATTGTAGTGCTTGCTAGTGCCTCTTAATGTACTAAGACACACTCCAGAATGGGACACCTGTGAAGGAAAGGCTTTTGCTGTCATATTTTTTGAATTGCACACCAGGTGGGCCATCCCAAACACTGTCAAACAGGATGAATTTTTTTTTTTTAAATCAAAGAATTGTCTTTTCCTTTATGAGCTTCAGAGGTTGCTTCATGAAGGGTTCTGTGTACACATAGAACAGAATTAGGCCACTCTTAATATGGAAAGAACTGAAAAAAAAAACTGATCATCATCATCAAAAGCTGTTTTGTGGAAATTAAATAATGAAGTCTGCAAAACGGATATTAAAAGTTACGCTGGGCCACACAAAAGGATGTGCAGCCATCAGAGTGCAGGTAAAAACACAAGTGAAGTAGGTAAGTTTTCTCCCTATTTAAATAACCAAGGCAAATAGATACGCATGCTATGCAAACAGTAGGCTATGTAAACTGCCCTGGCAAGCAAATGCATTATGTAACCTTTAGACGGGACACATCAGACATTGGTAAAACGAGATTAAGTTAAAATAATATTAATACTTAAAACCATCTAGTCTATATATATATATATATTTATATATATTTATTTATATGTATATATATCTGTCTAGTTGTTTCTGCACTACGGCAAATGATCCTATTTCATTAACTACAGAGCTTTGTCCAGTTGAAGCCATTTGCCAGTGCTGGTGTCTCCGTTAGACACGGACATCCTTCCCAGTGTCTTCTCATCCAAACTTAGCCCAGGCACAGGTCCAGTCTAACAGCTCATTTAGCTTCTTCAGAGTGTCGTCAAGTGGCAACTCTGTAAGTCATTGTTGTCATTATAAAAGCTGGAATTATTTTAGATAGAACATTTTAAAATAATTAAAATTGTCTTTTTTGCTTTTCTTGCTTTTGGGATTTGTTAATTATTAATATAAAAACTGAAAGTGAAGTAGGGGATAGAGGAAAATGTAAGGAAATACATTTATTTGCTTTCACTGCCAGTTGTAGGTGGACCGAAATGTCAATCTAGAGCTCTTTTACTTAAAAAAAATGAGATTGTGTCTGTTAATACACATGATTTGTAGTATGCGGCTGTCTTGTTATGTGGGTGATGTGTCTATATTAGTTGTTGTGTGATGTTATGTTTGGTGAGGTGACATCAAAGCACAACCTGCTAAAAGTTTTGGAAAGTTGTTCTTGTGTATCTAGTGAGACTTAATAAAATGTGGTTTTGGGTGTGTGTGTGTGTAAGTAACTGTTTCTGTGGTTGTGTAAATCTGTGTGTGCCTGTGTGTGTGTGCGTTTGTGTTTTGTGGCTCTGCTGAGACAATTTGGCAACTGGCCATCTCAAACCGTCCACTGCCTGGAAGGCTGGAAGTAATAGGCTCACTTCCCTGATGCCAGAGGAGGGGAAACAAGGGGGAGGGAAGCCCGGGGGAAGCTGCTGGGTTGACAACAGCACACGACAGGGTTCAGCAGGAGCACCAAATGGACTGCGTTGCTCTGAGAAAGGGCTGCCTTCTATGGACTAGACCCCAAATAATTTGTAATTTGTTAGCACGGGTGCCTCAGAGCATGATTGTTCAGGGTGCAAATACCGGAACACATGGGGCCTTTCTGTGTGAAGTTTTCATGTTATCGAAGTGTCTGCATGGGTTTGTTTTTTTTCCATGTGTGTTTTTAAGACACTCAAACATGACTGTATGTGTTTGAAAGTGACTTTTAACTAGTGTTTGTTCCTGTTTTGACCCAGTACTGACTTAATGTTGATATATATATATATATATATATATATATATGTATATATATAAATGTATGTGTATATATATGTATGTATATGTATATATGTATATGTACATGTATATATGTATATATAAATATATATATATATATGTATATATGTATACATAGTCTCTTGGAGCATTTATGCTGAAAAATGGAAGTGACTGTATTTGTGCAGTGCACAGTTGGGAGGAATTCCTGTGAGGTTGTATAATGTATGCTAGGTTTGGTAAAGTTCAAAGAACTGATTGGTGTTGTTAGACCAAAACATTTTTATGATAACAATTTTAATTTCTGTCTTTGTACTGTTTTCTAACTGCAGCCGCTTTGTCCAAGCCATTATTTTTTTCAGTGACACTGAACCATGTAAGGAGGTTTCATTTGGTGGAAGTTCCAAAGCCACAGTGATTTCATTCTCTCTGTCTAGTTGTTTCTGTTTACACTACGGCAAATGATGCTGACAAATGATCCTAGTCTAAAAGAAATAAGAATAATTGCAAAAGTAGTGGTTAATTGGCGCGAGTGGCAGCCATCTTGGACTCTCATGTTGAGTTTTTTAAGGTTTCTCCAAATTTCTGAGTTTGAAATTGTTGTTTATTACTGTGTAGGCTTGATACATATTACAATACCAATACTTTTTTTTTCTTTGAACGAGTCAATACGTACGTTTAAAGGATTGTGTCATTCATACTCATCCTGCTACTGCTCCCTTTGTTTAAGGGCTCAGCATAGTTGCCTCTCTGTCTTACCTCATTTCCTGCTCTTTTCAAAATTAAGGCCAAAACAAACCCCTTTATCCTGTGTGTTTTTGCTTCCCTACAGACCCCTGTCTTATAGTGATGCCGCCGTGCATGAGCGAGGCCGACCGCTTCAGCCTGGAGGCGCTGCGGCACATCCACAAACAGCTGGATGACGATAATGACGGGGGAATAGAAGTCAATGAGAGTGTTGAGGTAAGCTTCATAAATGTATTTCTTATTCGCTGTGTTGCTTCCACAGGACACAGGCTAAGTCTTGACTTTTAAACAATAGCTACTGTAAATCAAAGTGGATGGTTTTAAGGTTTCAGTTTAGAGCTGAAACAATTAATCGATTACTAAATTAAACGTCAACTATAATGATAATCGATTAATCGGTTCAAATCTTTTTTCATGATTAAAACAAGACTTCCGATTGTTCTTAAATGTGAGTATTTCTTTGCTCTGGATAAAAAAGAAATCATGAAAAGTTAATCATTTTGGTTTGTGGACAAAACAAGACATTTGAGAACATCATCATTTCCAGGTTTGACGAACACCAATCAACATTTTTTTTAAGGTTTTCTCAATAGATAATATACTCAATAGACCAAACGATTAATCGAGAAAATGATCGACAGATTAACCGATTATGAAAATTATCGTTAGTTGCAGCTCTATTTAAGTGTCCAACATGAGGATGGGGTGTGAAGGTTTCTCATAGTAAATCTGAGATTAAAAAAAAGAAACTACTCTTGTATGCTTGTTAGGAACCACTCGTGTAAAAGTTCAACCTCTACCCCTAACCCCAAGGAACAAAGATTTATTGCAAACCTTGTGCAGGCATAATAATTTGGCTCTTAATCTGTTGTTTTAACAAAAGCAAATACTTTTTTGACTTGCTAATATTGTTGGAAAAAGATTGATTTTTAAGCTGTAGTTCCTGTCATTGTCATTTTCTGATGAGTCCCATGATGGGCTCACTGGAGTTACATTTACTTACCTCTGAACATGCAAAATCATGTTGGAGTCCCATAAGTCTTTCAATCCTAACACAAACATAAAAACAGACCTTCGTGAGAGCGTCCTTCAGTTTGTTATTAGTAGCTTAAAATGCCCCTATTAAGTATTTTCTGTGTTTTTTGTGTTTAACTATAATAATGGGGTTCAAAACCAAGAGCTTACTACAACTGAACCAAGTTCTAGACCCCACAAGTTCAAATAGCTGTTTGTGGGTCGTAGGGTTAGGATTAGGGTTTAGGAATACAGTTGTGATGGTCAAGGTTCATGTTCGAGTTTAGGATTACATTTTATCAATGATGGGTCCCCATGAATATAGTTAGACATGGGTGTTTGTGTGTTTGTGTGTGCTTGTGGGTGGGAGGGGGAGTCTGGCAAGAGAAGCGACAGGTTTTTGAGTGAGTAGCAAGCTAGGACTGACATCTGAGAGCTCTCTGACCTGCCTCTCCTGCTGCGTCTCTTGGTAATCAACGACCTCTTAGTTTCAAAAGAAACCACTCGGGACTCTGTTCACATTTTCTGTGTGTGAGTGTATGTGAGCGTGTGCTAGCAGGAGTCATTTTTAACTGACTGAGAAGTACTGGTGTGAGAAACATTTATACCCTGCAGCTTTGCAGTAGCGGCTCTCTGAAGAGCTGGACCCTATGTCCAAAGGCCCCCAGAGGGCTGCAGCATTCAGCTTCACCCCCACTACTACATTTTAATTTGAAAATTATCTATGTCCAGATGAGCATTTCAGCTCTGTTTCAAAAGTAATCTGCATTCATACGACTAACACTTGTATCCATTCAGGTACACTGGGCATGTGTGTGCTGGTGTGAACAAATGACATGTAATGTATTTAATGTGTTTACAGCTGAGTTTACAGATGTGTTCATTACCATAACCAGAAATACTTTACAGATGCTTTGGTGTCCTGATTGTCCACTTCGGAGGACAGTTCAGTTTATGTGTCCTCCATTGTCGTTGCAAAACAACATAAAATCACTTTTGTCTTCCTCTGATGAGCAAAGAGGGCATGGATGCAGGCCAAGCTGAGCTCAAAACGCTCCCTCTTGTGGACAAATTGGTAATTACCTCAAATTGTCTGATGCATTCCTCGCCAGTACATTTTGAGCTTGGACCTTATTTTTTAATGATGCATCAGGTTAGAGACATGGACATTTTTGCACAATTTGCAGCATCGGTTTTGTGAAAAGCAACCTCTAAAAGAATCATTGTCAAATAGTGTAGAATTGGAAATTGAAGGACCTTGTGAATTGGAATTAGGAAATCTACTATTTAAAAAAAGAATTTAAAAAATACCCACACACTTATTACAGGCAGTTGAAATGAATGACAGTTATGAGTACTGAAAGATATTGGAGAGGGTAAGGTGTCTTGAGGGGTCAGGTTATACGTCACGCTTTGTGTGGCCTTTGGGGGCAACATCGTCATCACCTGCTCACCCTCATGCCATTTGGTTGAAACCTTAGACTTGGCTAACCAAAAAGCTCTGTGGTACTTTCTGCTTTTCCCCCTCATTCTCGTTGCCCCATCTAATATTTGAGAAGATGACTGAGACGAGTTGATGGTCTTATTTGAAATGATAAAGCTGTGGTCGGGATATCCAGTTTTTCATGACATGCATTTCAAAGACACCTCTGCGAGTAGTAATGATGAGGTCTTGTCACAGAAGTAGGGCAGATACACGGCAGTGACGCTTATACCGGGAGTTATGTTCGTCCATTTTTGGGAGGGCATGTTGAGCAACCCAATGTAAAATTGGGAAAAATAGTTACAAATATTTTGCGTAGTCTGACCAGCATATTTTGGGGTTTGTGTTGTTACTAATGTGGGATAAAAAAAAAATAATTCAATATCAATGAATCAACCAATATACAATGTCACATTAAAAGTGAACATGCTGATACAATGCTGATACTAGCTTGTATCAGGTTTAGTTTTACACATAAGGAAATTCATATTGATGGAAGATATAAAGGACAAAAGTACATAAGCTGTAAAAAGTGTACATTAAAATTATTATTTTCTGTAAAAATTACTGCTTTGCAGAAAACGTAGGTGACTTAAGCTTCACATGTCTTCAGGGTATATTGATTGCAAATCGTGTCCATAAATGAGCCATTTGTTATTTCCTGGGAACTCTAAAACACCTTCCCCATTATTTGCAGTAAAGCTGGATTTAGCTATCATGATCCCGTCGTTGACATATGCTTTAAAGTAACCAACCTTATCGCTCATGTATGAGTTTCCTGGTGTCGGTGAAATGTATAAAACCATTAGAATTCCTCTGTAACTCGACAACAATCAGTGTTGCTTGGTTACAGGGACATTAACCGACCTGTGTATTACAGCTTGTATCGCCACACACACATGATTTAGAGGTTGATGAGTCATTGACGTGAGTGACCACAGCAAAATAATCCAGAGCTATAAAAATGCCTCCGCCTCATATCATTATGTGATTAACTTCCACAAACTGGATGATCAGCTGCTATGTGTAACATGTCTCACACAGACACGCACACACCTATACACACACCTATACACACACACACACACACACACACACACACACACACACACACACACACACATGCATGCAAAAACTAGATTCTAGTGCATATGAAATTACTATGGGTGTTGAGACGGTAAGAGCAAACAAGGAAGCGTTTGGGCCAACCTCAATTCTCTTACTTCCCTTAACAACTACAGTATTTACTGATGTGTTGCATCACAAGAGTTGTCAGTCAGTGTGTTGATCAAAAAGGCTTTGGCTGTTTTTGAAGTTGATATTTGGAGCAGAGAGTCGTAGCAGAACACGAACGTCCCTCGGGGGAAGCGAGCCGGTAGATCTTTGTCAGATTCAATTGGTTTGATGAGGGCAAAAGGTAGATTTTGACAGTTTGCGAGTTGCACAGTGTAATTCTGTCATGAGTAAATGATGGTTTGAGTTGTGTAAAAGTATTTGCTAGCCCCTGGAGCTGGTCTCAGATCTCCCATCCTCCCTATCTACAGCAGCCTAAATAAATACAAACAGGAATAGTGGACCTCTTGATGTGTATTTATAGTCTGAGAAACTTTTTCTTTCTGTCTTCCAAAACGCATCTGTAATTTGACCATACTGGAAGGGATCAAATCCAGCTTTATCCTGTTAGACATAATCCTGTCTGTGATTACTCCGTGAGTCTGGGAGTTGTCTGTCCAGGGTCTTGAAAGACGTCTGGTGGTCTGTTGCTGAGCACAGTCACTGGGGACGGCAGGTGCATGTCCTCTTCTTATGGTGTTGGGCTGCGTGCTGCCAAGCAGACACTTGGCTGGATCGTGTTACATCACTTGAAAAACTGCAACAACTCAACCCATGCCATGTCACAGCAGGAAGTAGGGATGTCACTTCCAAAAACCAAGTCTGATCAAATATTACATGACATGCTTTTTCTTTAAAGTAATTTTAGGTATCCCCCACACTTACCATTAGCCACTTGAGGTAGATTGTCTGCTGCTTCACTTGGGTGGAGCTAACAGTTGAGCCTGCAGATTAGTTCCTTGCTTCCGCATCTACAGTGTGGAATCTAAAACCTGCTGCTTTTCACACGGATAGTTCTTCACAAGCAAACTAGCTTGTGTTCTTCATTTTCACAGCAAAACTTTAGTTTAAGAAGTTCATCCCGGTCCTCAGTATAACATAACACCACTGTCTTACAGTATGTTTTTGATGGATTCAAAGTGGATGTAGTTGAGCTGCACCATCTGCTGGCCCACGCAGTAATTACTTCAGACTGATTGGCCTATAGGCTGTACATTTGAACTTTCCGCCCAACTTCGAAAGGGTAGCTGGATTTCTGATAAAAAGTGACAGCCCTAATGGAGAAGGATGGTATAGCTGTTCTGTGTATGAATGTGAGTTCTATGTCCACCCCATGTTGTGTTTAGTTTAGTACGATGAGCGGGAATTGAGGAAGCTCATAGAGCATCTCTGCTGAAGCTATAGAAAGGAGAAATCTGAGAGGCCTCTTCAATTTGTTTGTTGACTTGTTTTTCAAGGGAGATTTTTTTTACATCCTCCAGCTCGGGATTGAGAGGGAGAACCTCTCCATCTGAGGGTTGGGTCAACAAGTACACGTAATCATGTGATCTACTCACTTGATTAGTCTATTTAGGCAAATGCTGCCTTTTGTATTCTCTCACATGTGCGCTGATGAAGACTGAGTTGATACTCAGGAAAATGTGTTTGTAACCACCTTACCAGAGTTGATGGTTAATTAGTTGCTAAGTGTTTAAAAATGAGGTTTTAAATCATGGAAATGGCCGAATGGCCACGTTAGCGAGACACGTATGGCGACGTTGTACCAGTGCGACATCGAACGCGACACAGCACACAATAGCGGAGGACATCCAACAGCAGCTGGGTTTTCTTTCTGCTCGGGTTGTGGCTTTGTATGAGAATAGACTGCGGGTGTTGAAGATACACCAGTCGCAATGGAGTTACCTTTTTCTGTCGCTCAAATTTTTCTCATCATCTCTCAGAAGATGATCATTTATTTCACCTCCTCATTGTTTGAACCTTATTCTAACGTTATTGTCACATTGTTTTTCCAGTTTTTAAAGTTGCATAAACCATCAGCAACACTGACCAAGTGTCTGCAAGATAATCGTTCCTCCCTTGTTTCAGCATTTGCTGTGTCTGGTGTTTCATGGTGGATGATGTTGCAGTGACCTTCATTGATTTTTAAGTATCTTGTACGTCATTAGTACAATCGTTGCAGATAGAAATTTACATGAATGATTTTATTTTCTTAGCTCACTTGCCACACAGGCTGCTTGTTGACTACCCGGACGAGGCTGAAGAATGTCTCCTGGTGTGAACACAAAAAAGCTTCAGGCGTGTCATGTTCACTGGGAGGGGCGGTGTTACACTGAAGGAAGTGTAAATACTGTATGATCTTTATCATGTTTGCGTCAATTTGTTTATAAATAATTTGTTTCAGTTGCTAACTCATTTATTTGGCACAATAGCTATAAATAGACATTTGTATCTGGTAGTCTCTTAATTTTGAATTTCAATCTTAATCAAAACCCAGATGGATAAAACCAAAAACAATTTCAAAGACAAGTTTATCATAATAATGGAAACTTTAAGAAAAAAAAAAACCCACAGACCTCTGCAGCTCTAAGAATAACACGGTAGAGGTCAGTTTAATTTCTATTAATAGAGCAAACTGTTATGCAAAGACACCCTCTTTGATCTCGGGCAAAGTAACATCTTCACCAAAGCATTTCCGTAGCCTCAAAATGAAAGCACGAGGAAGATTTTGTCATGCAAGTGATGGTTTCACATCCGTGGCAGCCTGGCTGTCATGCGTGATAAATAAAGTGGGCTTCATAACTCAAATCCAGGTACTGCATTCCTTTTGTCCCAAATTTAGAACGCACCATTAAAAATCTGCGGTTTCACATACCTCATGGATTTGATTAATATAGAGATAAATATCTGGGTTACAAAAAAAAAGATTATTGATGACGAATAGGTGATATATGGCATAACTTTCAGTAAATTATAGATGTGTCCAGATAGACTGTTGCAAGAGATAACTGGTCACAGTCAACTGTTATTGAGTGCAGGGGCTCAAGGGTACAGACTCCGCTAACTACCCCCAAATCTGGAATCTGATCGCGAACAATTATGTCAATTAATTCTACATTCTACAGTCTCCTGTCTCTCTTGTTGTCTTTGCAGTCTTTACATTAAAGCATATAATCAATCCAGTTTCTCATGCAGGAAGTCCGTCACCTTTCAAATTGCTACAAAACACGCCTGTAATTATCACAGCTGCCTTGCTATCGGAACTCTGAACCACAGAGGTTGTCGCGGCAGCCGCACAAAGACCTATCTTTTTATGCAGCTCCCCACATATTTTATATGACCAATAAAGCATTGGACCATATGCAAAGCTGCTTCATCACACCGTCCGCAAGTAGACGCCTCATGAGGGAGCACTTCAGTAGAGCTGAGCCAATTACTCGATGAAACGATTATTAATTGCTTACTAAATTAATCGTCAACTATTTTGATAATCGATTAATCGGTTTGAAGCTTTTATCATGATCAAAACAAGATTTCTGATTGTTTAAGCTTCTCAAGTGTGAATATTTTCTGGTTTCCTTGCTTCATATTACAAATAAACCATTAGCAACTGAATTATTTTGGTTTGTGGACTAAACGAGACATTCGAGAATCATCATTTCCAGGTTTGGCAAACACTGATCTACATTTTTTAACGTTAACTGCTGCTCACCGAATATTTTCTCTTTTTCTGACCATTCTCTGTAAACCCTTGATGTTTGCATGAGAAAATACCAGGAGATTGGCACTTTCTGAACAAGCATGTCACGTTTCAAAGTCCCTTAAATCCAATAATGTCCTACACATCTTTCATACACAGCTAAATACATAATGTAATGTTAATTTAGGAACGTGAGCTCACATGAAACAAATCGACAAAACAGACTCATTTGAAAACCCAGTCACCAGGAGGTTGCCGTTGTACATCCCCGCAAGAAAAGTCTTGATTTCCAAATATTGGTATTACGCCATATGTAATATGTATTGTTCTTTTTGCCAGTTTATAATCGAAGACATGAAGCAGCAGCAAACCAACAAACATAGCAACCTGCACCATGAAGACCAACACATCACTGTGGAAGAGTTGTGGAAGGGCTGGAAGACCTCTGAAGGTAAGAGAATGAACTGTCTCTGCATCAGTGGCTTTGACAAACATGTAACTCCTCATTTTGTAACCCAGAAACACATCAAACTAAAGAAGTTTTTCACATTAGCTTCCAGGGCCATGCTCATCTATTTTGCAATTTTTACCCAGGTGTCTATGGATGTTAACGTGGAATATATACTCTAAGTAATGGCAGGAGTTGGTACGAGTCAGTCAACTCATTGTAACAAACATATTGTGCAATTACCTCTACTTCACAACACCTTTAGAGGTGTGTGTGTCATAATATTTAAGATGATTTTACATAAAAACACTGTATACGCTTGTGGAATAGCACATAAAACGGGTAAAACCAACCTAAAGAAGCAACGTTTAAACACACAAATTGATTAAGTAGAACCTTCTTCATGGCACAATGTTTTGTTACCAAATGTATTATCATAATTATTATTCCGATACATTAGAAATATATAAGCAATTATTTCAAGTAAAAGTAAAAATGGAGGGCAGGGGAAATAGCGATGCTCACTCCGCCTCACTGACTGCCTCCCCATTTCAATACGTAGGCGTTACAGAAAATGTGAGTGTTTAACTTTTATATAAATATAAACAAATGTCTCTTATATCCAAACCATTGTCAAATGAGTTCACACAACGCTGATCAAGTTTATCCGCTCCACACGACTCTCTGTGTTTCTCAGTATAGCAGTGTTTCGATCTCATGTCCCCTGTCAGTATTCCATCACTGCACACGGGAAGCGATTCATTTTATGTCGAGTAAGTGAGTAAGTAGGACTGAGAACACAAAGAAGCACCCATGAAAAGAAAATGAGTTTTATTGCTCAAAAAATTGGGTCAGCAATCAGCAGTTTGACTGCTGTATACACACAAATGCTCCATCCGTCAGGTCTGATAGTGTTCATTGGTATTTGGTGATCATCACATCTTGTACAGGCAGAATAATAACATCAAACGACACAGAACATTTTGTATAAAAAAATCTAAAAGATGCACACTGCTGGCTTTAACAAAAACCATAGGAGCTATAAGGTCTAGCCAAAGAGAACAAAACATGAGGATCTTTTGTTCAACTCCGCAGTGAACCATTGGACAAAGACAGGCCGCCCCAGCTACAGCAGAGAGATGCTGATTAAGCAATGGTGCATCAGTATTAACAAAATTAATAATTGAATGAATAGAACTACAAAGGCCCTCAGAGAGCTGAACTCTGAATTCTTTCCCATGTTCCAATCCTCTATCAAATTCTCTGCTTTTTGTGCAATTAAAGACACGTTAAAACAACTATACCTTCTCTCTCTCTCTCTCTCTTTTTCTTCTATATTTCTCACACCTCTTTGACCACTTCTCTTGTCTCCTCCATCTTCTCTTCTCCCCCCAACTGTCTGAAGCAGATCATGCTCTTGAGTCCGGCTTTTCTTTTTCTATTTTTTTTTCTCTTCACTGTCCCCAAGTGCTTGCTCATTGTGTGTGTGAACTGTTGAGGTTTTTCTCGCCTTAATGTTATTTGGCTTGACAGGTTGACATTATATATGTTGATCATTTTCAAATTACGTTTTGGAATGACTCAATCAGCGAATTGCAAAGGCTGCATTGTAAACAATTCATATCTTTATAGAGTAGTTGATATTTTAATGCTCCATCATATGTTTTAAGTCTGTTGGACATTTGATATTATTGAATTGAAGCTTAATGGGAAGGGCGACCTAAATCCTCCCATTCAGGAAGGAAAGGAGGGGATGTAGAAGGTAGAAAAGAATTTACTTTTGGAAAAGAGAAGGCATCACTTAGCCTATCATGTGTGATGCATGGACAAGTAGCAACACCGCAGTTTGTCTGAATGTGCAAATCATCATTAATTATATCCAGGTCACACTTGTCAAAACATTCTGCAAAATAAAAACAGACCAGTATCATCAAATGATAAAAAAGATACAAAATTAAATAAGTCATGACATACCTCTGTCCACCTTTTTCAGTCCACAACTGGACCATGGAGGACACTGTGCAGTGGCTGAGGGAGTCAGTGGAGCTGCCGCAGTATGAGAAGAACTTCCGGGACTTCCGGGTCACGGGGAACACCTTACCTCGGTGAGTAAAGCACCCTAACAGGAAGAGTTCCACACAACCTGTGCAGATTATCCCTGCTCTGCATCAATAACACTCCATCAATACAAAAAATGATTTATTATAGTCCACCATAATGAAAAATACTGTATTCCAAGTACCATTATTTTATTGAGTAGAGGCAATATGTTGATCTTCAAATAAATCCACCGGCCCCTTAGTTTTCCTTGTTCTGTTAAATGCTGCCCACTGCTGGTTGAACGAGGCACCACAGGAAGAAATTAGATTTCCGAGAGCTTTGAGGCATTTCTATTCAAGGCCAGATCAGGTGAACTGCAACCAACCTGACAATCTGTAAGAGCTTTACGAATTCAGAGTGATGAGGCCAACTTTACCGTACCTGCTGTGTCATAAATATTCCTCGAAATATTCCTCGAATTCCTTTGCACAACTCCATGAAGATTATAATGTTAATATAGTAATCAGCGAGTTGACATTTGAGAAGAAACTCAGAAGTCAGTGGGACACTTGTGGAATGTGACTCACAGCAAACAGCATGTACGGCCTGAGTGGACAGGAGAGGGGTCATGGAGGGGTTTCATATTCCTCCGCGGGGGCACTGACTCATGAAGTGATGTCACAGCAAAAGGGGTACAGTTTCCACTGGCTGCCATGTTGTCTCAGCCATTCAAGATGGTGGTGGTATGTGGACTCCTCTTGTGGGAAAAAAACAGAGGACACAGTGGTGTCACAAGGTTAAACTAGGC
This sequence comes from Solea solea, assembly GCF_958295425.1. NCBI lineage: Eukaryota > Metazoa > Chordata > Actinopteri > Pleuronectiformes > Soleidae > Solea > Solea solea. Next base: position 11,962,242 of record NC_081136.1, read on the forward strand.
AGCGTACACATGAGAGCTCGTCTCGTGTCTGACTGTGTGCAGTTGTATGGGTTGTGTGGGTTCACACCCGCAGTTCTGAGTCAGATTTGAGCACTTTTAGCAGTAATACGCATATTTATAGTGTTGCTAGGAGCAGTCAGAATTAAAACATCTATTTGAGTCTAGGTGTCTTAACTTGGAGCTGTGCTCACATTGTCTAAGGGGGTATTTTGTCTAGTTCAGTTTACCCCTGAGCTACAAAACTTTGTAATAATTTGTCATTATTTATTCAAAGACACACGCAGTGACACACACTGGTAACTGCTAAGGTCATAGCTCAGACAAATGTAAACTCTCTGTCCTCTATTTACTACTCTAACCTGGCAGTTCAGTTAAGCAACCAGGACTCAGTCCCTTTGACTGTGGTTCTTTCTTTACAGTGCACAGCGCAGGACGCCTCCACCGCCTCTCCCCTTACCAAATGCGTAAGAGAATTACAGTGACCCTCACATATCAGAAAGGATGTAAAACCTCTTTTGCTTGGTAAACTTTAGGTTTAAAACCTGACCCATGACCCTTGCCTAAAGACGATACAGATAGTCTAACAAAACATTTTTGTGATTATGCACTGAAATAAACAATTTTCCATCTGGTTATAAAACCTCCTAAATCGTACACACTGGACCTGTATTAAAGCATTGAATCTTTGTGACACGTATGTAACTTTTTCAATGCAAAAGACAAAAAATCTTGACAACAGACCACCTGAATGCCCGCTGAACATCAACCTGAAGAGCAGTGTTCAGTATTAAACCCCGCCCTGTCTGTTCATATTTCAGAATAGCGGCAAATGAGCCGTCATTTATGTCGATTCAGCTGAAGATATTAGACCCGCGGCATAAACAAAAACTGAACCTGAAGGCGCTTGATGCGGTGCTGTTTGGTCCTCCTCTCCGTAAGTATGCGCAGCATTCTGAACCATCACTACCACTGAAGTATGCCAGTATTAAACTCACTAATTCTTTCCCTCTCGGTGTTGTCATGCCGCAGGTCCACAACATAACTGGATGAAAGACTTTGTCCTGATGGTTTCCATAGTGATCGGTGTGGGGGGCTGCTGGTTTGCTTATGTGCAAAACAAGTCCAGCAAGGTGCACATCTCTCAGATGATGAAGGATCTGGACAGCCTACAAAATGCTGAGCAAAGCCTCCTAGACCTACAGAGTCGGTAAGACAAACAAAAGAAGAAAGAAGATAAAACACGCCGTAAAATGTGAAGTTTAACTCGCCTAAAATTTTTACATATTTTATGTTCAAGCGTCACAATTTGTTTTCCTTTTGCCTCCCAGACTAGAAAAAGCTCAGGAAGAGAACCGGACAGTGGCAGTGGAGAAACAGAACCTCGAGCAGAAAATGAGGGACGAGATCCACGGGGCCAAAAAGGAGGCTCACCGGCTCCGAGAGCTGCGGGAGGGAGCCGAGTGTGAGCTGAGTCGCCTCAAATATGCAGAGGAAGAGCTCGTACAGGTAGGCTTCTCTGTGCTGATGTTCAAATGCATCACCGGCTTTAATGGCTGAAATGTGTTTTTACTGCCAATATGATACAAAAGGTGTGAAATATGAAAGTAAAATATAAGGTGAGATCGTTCAACACAATCGTGCCAAAAACCCAAAAAGGAATAGGCTGAAGCACGTGGCTTTTTTTGCCTGTCCAGTATAATACAAGGTACAATTCGCATTGTAAGTGTTATTATTTTACATTTCAAACTTTGTTTGAACCCCAAAAGAGTTTACACAATTTCAAGTTTGTTCCATAACTGACACACATGTACATTTAATTTTTGTTCTCGCTTTGATAGTTTCAAACAAAAATTAGTTTCGTATATTATAATTTCCTTCTCTTAATTTAAATGAATGCAAACAGGAAGTTCCCTGAAATGGCCCTTTTTCTTTAATTTAGCATATTCTATTCAATATACATTTGCTCTTGCTAATGAGATACCCTGCAGGGCTGGACTTGTCTTTACACAGCAACAAAGTACACATTTTGAATGTGTAACTAGTATGTGTCACTTAATGTATTTGACCAGCCTTATCATGAGAAAACCAGTTATATATTTGAATAGGGATTTTGCTAAGCCCTGGTCTATTATGTGCTTCCTCCCAAAGGTGCGCAAGGCTCTGAAGCGAGCGGAGAAGGAGATGCAGTCGGAGCGCTCGGTGCCCGAAGCTCTGCAGAAGTGGCTGCAGCTGACGCACGAGGTGGAGGTCCAGTACTACAACATCAAGAAACAGAACGCAGAGTTTCAGCTCTGTGTCGCCAAAGATGAGGTAACCTCATTTTCTTTCTTAATATGTACTCAGCGGGAAAGAGATCCGTGCTTCTATTGACTGTACAGTAATACTAGCATTTTAAATGCATCTTGAACCACAGGGTTTGTTTTTAAAGGGGTCGCATTTATAAATGTAATCATAATTAATTTTGACAGTTCATCCCCCAAAAAAATGGTCAAGAATGATGAACTTTTCTGCACTTTCAGGCGGAGAAAATTAAAAAGAAGAGAAGTTCTGTGTTTGGAACTCTTCACGTAGCCCACAGTTCATCACTCGATGAGGTGGATCACAAGATACTGGAGGCCAAGTAAGAAAAACACACACACACACACACAACCATGCATGTTAAATGCAAGCCTTAAGCATCAGAGTGTACGACTGCAAGTGAACTCATTGTCCTTGGGCTGAACATGTGTGCTGAACAGGCACAAGACGAGGTCTATGTGTCGCAATAAAAACTAGGTCGTGTTAGAATGGGACATATTATGACATGTATATTGACAGCATGCTGTGTCTATAACACCTAGTGCCAAAGTGAAGCCTATGGTAATATTTTAGAGCAAAAATAATCATCATAACAAAGGTATATTTACTGCATTCAAGGCATCTGGATAATCCCGGTTACTGCCTTTAACAAGACAACAGGAAGAAAATGGCATAAAGGAGAGAACAAAGCAAAGTATTCTGTACTGTGTACTGTTAACGGGAACAAGTCCAGCATCAATCCAGCTCATTTGCCAAAACTGGCAGCGTCTTACTGGGTTTGCCTCAGGAATGAGATCATCTTTATGTTTGCCAGTTACGATAAACGTATAGTACTCTCTCCTCATTCAATTTATTTATTTATAATTTTTTTTTTTTTTTTAAAGGAAAGCCCTGTCAGAGGTAACGGCGTGCCTGAGGGAGCGTCTCCACCGCTGGCAGCAGATTGAGAAGCTTTGTGGCTTCCCTGTTGTCAGTAACTCCGGGCTGCCGAGCCTCACAGCCAGTCTCTACTCAGACCACAGCTGGGTGGTCATGCCGCGGGTTTCCGTGCCTCCGTACCCCATCGCGGGCGGAGTGGATGACCTGGACGAGGACACGCCTCCCATCATTCCACAGTTCACATGTAAACCAACTGCCAGTGCTTAATCACTGATTAAAACAGTAATGTGACGTCTCTAATTCGCCGTTTCTTCCCTCCAGCAACTACTTTGATCCGGCCGTCGCTTACGCGCAACAGCAGCATGTGTCGTTCCCGCCGGAGCCTACTGAGCTCCCCGCCGTCCTCGCTGATGTCTCCAGACCCGGACCTGCTGTCCATGGCCAGCTCGTCCCTCTCCTATCGCCCCGAGGCAGACGACGAACATATCATGTTCAGCTCGGATAGGAGGGGGTATGTAGCGGTGGCCGGAACGCTGCGGAATGGTTTTAAAGTTTGGACTCAAAGGTGTTTTATCCAGACATTTACACCACTTGCTTGAAGCTTGGGGTTAAATGGTAAACCTTTCTCTTTGGGTGTCATCTAGCGTGCGGAGGATGCATGATTTACCTCTACTGTAAGGCACACGTGGCACACCAGCATTACGACATTTACGTCAGCTGGGCCTCGCAGACGCAGACGCAGACGCAGACACAAATTATGAATCAGGTCCAACTTCACCAGCAGTAAGCGGAGCTCTGGCTCCTGATTGGATGAAGGGTTATGGTAGTCATCCTAGATTTACTGACATGCGCCCAAGATTGAAAAACCCACATCATTCAACAAACCCTCTAGATCAGTGGTAGCAGTCAGAATAAAAGGCACTTTAACATTTTTTGCATTAGGAAAAACAAAATCTTCTTCAATGCAGTTCTAAAAACATTTCTTTCTTTGTTTCCTTTTACAATTTATGTGTGACTTCTATTCTTTTTTCTTTTTTTTTGTATCATCTGGGCCAATATTGAGTCTGCTCTCCTCCCTCTAGGGAACTGGCTCAGGAGGGCTGCTCTGACACAGACTCTCTAAACTCATCCACGGGTCGAAAGCAGCTGCAGAACGCAGACACGCCAGGATTGGAGACCCCCTACCGCAAGATCTCCCGCGAGGAGCTGCTGCTGTTCAGCCAAAATCCAGAGCTTCCTGCTTCCATTCACACCACCACCACCAGCAGCAGCAGCAGCAGCGGCAGTCTCAGGGACTCCACGCCTCCTCCTCTCCCGCCCACTCCAGCCACCACACCCTCGGGCCCGCCCTCCACCTCGCCCTCCCCGGCCTTGGAGCACCACTCATTTGCACACAGAGGCTCTCCTGACCTCACCAGCATGATCCCAGAGTCCAAAAGCGCAATCTTCTCGCAGGGGAACGTCATCACCTCTCAGAAGGGAAAGGGCACGTACAACGGCATGTTGGAGAAGTCCTACAGCTACGGTCAGCTGCCTGCCAGCATGCTGCCCAACGTGGGCCGCTTCCCATCTCTGACCTCCCTGGACTCGGAGGGCAGGAGCGCGGGAAGAGAGTACAAGCTCCAAAGCACGTCCTCCCAGGACTCCAGCGACAATGGAGAGAAAAAGCGCTCCTCTAAACTGAAAAGCTTGTTCAAAAAGAAAAAATAAAAACTAGTGAGAGAGAGAGAGAGAGAGAGAGAGAGAGAGAGAGAGAGAGAGAAATAAGGAGTTGTTTTAGCCAGAATACTAATAAAATGGACATCACTGTAAAGCTAAAACATTTCATTTTCTCTCTTTGTTTTCGTCAGAGATGGAATGTAGCTCAGGCTGGATGCCTTTAAACACTCCAGACTGCTAGCCTTATTTTTCAATAATACCTTTATTTTTTTTTTGTTCACTCTTAGCCTCACAGGGAAACCTGCAAAGGTCAATCAAACAGTCGTCATCCAGACAGACAAAAAAAAACCCCTCTGTCTTATTTTTATGTTATTTTGTGTTTGAACCAAAAAGCCACTATGTGTAAAGGTCTAAAGGCATAGTTCCTAAATTTATCCGGTGAGTCATGTTTGCTGTCCTTTTTCAAAGTATTTACTTAACAGTCCAACGACTACAGTTACTTCCCCTTCAGTATATTCATCTTTGCACGTTGCAAAGTGTTTTCAGTCCTTAAATCATGTATTTGATTAATATCTTTTGGGAAAAAAAAAAAAAACCTTGCTTAAAGTTTGTTGCACTACTGCTTCCTGGTTTGGGACATGAAATAACGGTATAAAAGATGAGAGGAACTCATGGGCAGCAGCAGTGAAAATGCAGCACACGACGTCAAACGACGAGCCAAAAACAATCTGATGCATTTCCAATGTCACTGTCAATGGTCATCTCAAAATATAATATATATAAATATATGTATATTTTTTTGGCATTATAATTCTAGTTCTAGATTTAGATCGGTGGGATCCCTACGAACTCGTCTTAACAGAAGAACGTTGATTGAATATGCAGATTTAACCCCCACCTGTCCTTTTCCCCTGTTACAGCCTGGGTTATACTTCCTGCGTCCGCTTATCTTCACAAGTCCTCTTGACGTAAATGTTCATAATTTGCCGACGTCCTCTGCGATCTGACGAACCCTACGTGGACAAAAGCGAGCACGCCTCCAGTTTGAGTCCGACTCTGTCCCATCTAATGAAATAGAACTGTTTATTAACAACAAATAATACAGTGGTCAACTTTGAGTAAACAATTATTGAACGGCATTAATGGTCTGCCTCCAATCTAAATTATACACGGTATATTCAATAAAAATAATAGTTTTTGTGACTTGCCAACATTTATCAAGTTTTTCTGAGAACAAAAATGCATAATTTGTAATTGGATGATTAATAATTATGCAAACATTGGTCCAACAAAACACTTTTTGGCCACACAAAAGGACAAAAAGACTACGAAGAAGAAGGTAACAGGTAAAATTGCCAGATGTTCTATATGTGACTCCTTATGTGTTAAATTGCTGCTTCTAAAATGGAATTAGAACTTGAAATTCACACGCACAGAACCATGTGGACACAGAAAGTATGACCCGGCCCTAATCTACTGTTGTTACTTGACAAACTGCGTTCTGTAGCCATACAATGTACCATTTCCATACATGTTCGTCTTAAAGTCCCTCGTCCCCCTGCAACACTTGGTGTCGCTAACAGATGTCGGTCAAATCGTGTAGAAGTAACTGTGTTTGTAGGTGGAGTGCCACATGACACGATTGCCAGGGAGGTAAGACTGCTGCAGCCATGTCACCTTTTTTTTTTTTTTTTTTTAAATGACAAGAAAATGTGTGTGCGTGTGTGTCTAGACTGTACTGTGATGATGTGGCCTCTGCCGTTGATGTTCACAGACATTACAAAAAAAGAAAAAAAAGAAAGAGGAACTTTTTGATCCTGATCTGATCGAAACACCAAGAGTTCGCACCATGCACTACGCTCGAAGCCGACCCACGCAATACAGTCCCTCTCCTCACCTCTGGGCCTGCACCGAGTGCACTGATGTCAAAAGCTTCTGCTTTCACACTGTGATCTTTGCCTTCTTTTATGTTCATCCTAGACCTGACCATCACCACTGATGCTTTACGTGACGGGGAGGGCGGGGGGGGGGGGTTGTCATGTGATCATGTGACCAGAGCATCAGCAGTGGAAAACGTCGGGGGGGGCCATGCATGAGGTGTGAGATGACGTAAAGATCAAATGGCCTCTGTTTTTAAGAAAGCAGAAAAAAAAAAAATATATATATATATATATATATCTACATTGGGACACAATGAAGGAAATTAAAGGCAGACCTGCAAAACGATGGGAAAACGAATGTTTACGAAACACTAGGGGCTTTTTTTTTTTTAGAACATTTTGTGTGTGAATATTTATATACTGTAGAATTATTAAAAAAAATAAATGGAATCATTGGAGATGTTTCAGAGTCATGTTTGCCACATTGATTACATTTCTTTGTGATCGTTCCTCAGCAACTCAAACTTGGGATAGAGCATTTGGGAGAAAAAAAAATCTGACCAATACATGCGCCTAACAGGAAGAGTTGCATCATGGGAAGTGTAGCATTTACATTTTTTTTTTCCAGTACAGACCTGGTGGTAATGGCCAGGTCCGAGATGAAGACCCACAGCCCGTCTCAGAGAGCAGAAATGTAGGTAAGAAGATCGTCCTGACACCACATTTGTCTTCACAGTGTGGAAAATGTGATGCACAGAAGAAAAGAATGTATTATTGCTTTATCAATACCATGGGAACGTGATGTAACTTGTTTTGAGGATTCATCAATTCAACTCACCCGCAGAGGAGTGGCGATGTCTTGCAGTGATGAATGAGCTGTTTGGACTCAACTGTACACAACAACAAATTCTAGCCTCTCGCATCAATGACGACTGATGCTGCTGCCTCACAGACACAGCTGCAGTTACAGTGAGGGCCACACAGTGTCAGCAAAGCATCAGAGAAAACAGCCACATCAGCCACTCCCTGATGACACAAACTTAGTGGATGTGTGGACACAGTGTGTTACATCTTTTACACCTCAGCATTCAAATTGTACAATGATTTATACTAGGATTTTTTGTTAAGTCTTTTTATCTGATCTGCAGTTCGGCATTGTTCAGTTTGATTCCTGCGCCATGTGTGGTCCATACGCCATAGTATGCTAGCAATTGCCATTTTGGACGAAATACTATACTGTGACATTTTGGACCACATACAATACTATGACATTTTGGTGCCATTTTGGACCACATACTATACTATGACATTTTGGTGCCATTTTGGACCACATACTATACTATGACATTTTGGTGCCATTTTTGACGACATACTATACTATGACATTTTAGTGCCATTTTCGACCACATACTATACTATTACATTTTGTTGCCATTTAGGATGACATACTATACTATGACATTTTGGTTCCATTTTGGACGACATACTGTACTATGCCATTTCGGACCACATACTATACTATGACATTTTGGTACCATTTTTGATGACATACTATACTATGACATTTTGGTGCCATTTTGGACCACATACTATACTATGACATTTTGGTGCCATTTAGTGCCATTTTGAACGACATACTATACTATGGCATTTTGGTGCCATTTTGGAAGACATACTATACTATGCCATTTTGGTGCCATTTTGGATGACATACTATACTATGGCATTTTGGTGCCATTTTGGATCACATACTATACTATGACATTTTGGTGCTATTTTGGACGACATAGTATACTATGCCATTTTGGTGCCACTTTAGACGACATACTATACTATGACATTTTGGTGACATTTTGGACCACATACTATACTATGACATTTTGGTGCCATTTTGGACCACATACTATACTATGACATTTTGGTGCCATTTTTGACGACATACTATACTATGACATTTTGGTGCCATTTTGGACCACATACTATACTATGACATTTTAGTGCCATTTTCGACCACATACTATACTATGACATTTTGGTGCCATTTTTGACGACATACTATACTATGACATTTTGGTGCCATTTTGGACGACATAGTATACTATGACATTTTGGTGCCATTTTCGACGACATACTATACTATGACATTTTGGTGCCATTTTGGACCACATACTATACTATGACATTTTGGTGCCATTTTGGACCACATACTATACTATGACATTTTGGTGCCATTTTGGACCACATACTATACTATGACATTTTGGTGCCATTTTGGTGCCATTTTGGACCACATACTATACTATGACATTTTGGTGCCATTTTTGACGACATACTATACTATGACATTTTAGTGCCATTTTCGACCACATACTATACTATGACATTTTGGTGCCATTTTTGACGACATACTATACTATGACATTTTAGTGCCATTTTCGACCACATACTATACTATGACATTTTGGTGCCATTTTTGACGACATACTATACTATGACATTTTGGTGCCATTTTGGACGACATAGTATACTATGACATTTTGGTGCCATTTTGGACCACATACTATACTATGACATTTTGGTGCCATTTTGGTGCCATTTTGGACCACATACTATACTATGACATTTTGGTGCCATTTTTGACGACATACTATACTATGACATTTTAGTGCCATTTTGGACCACATACTATACTATGACATTTTGGTGCCATTTTTGACGACATACTATACTATGACATTTTGGTGCCATTTTGGACCACATACTATACTATGACATTTTGGTGCCATTTTCGACCACATACTATACTATGACATTTTGGTGCCATTTTTGACGACATACTATACTATGACATTTTGGTGCCATTTTTGACGACATACTATACTATGACATTTTAGTGCCATTTTCGACCACATACTATACTATGACATTTTGGTGCCATTTTGGACCACATACTATACTATGACATTTTGGTGCCATTTTTGACGACATACTATACTATGACATTTTGGTGCCATTTTGGTGCCATTTTGGACCACATACTATACTATGACATTTTGGTGCCATTTTGGACCACATACTATACTATGACATTTTGGTGCCATTTTCGACGACATACTATACTATGACATTTTGGTGCCATTTTGGACCACATACTATACTAAGACATTTTGGTGCCATTTTGGACCACATACTATACTATGACATTTTAGTGCCATTTTGGTGCCATTTTGGACCACATACTATACTATGACATTTTGGTGCCATTTTTGACGACATACTATACTATGACATTTTAGTGCCATTTTCGACCACATACTATACTATGACATTTTGGTGCCATTTTTGACGACATACTATACTATGACATTTTGGTGCCATTTTGGACGACATAGTAAACTATGACATTTTAGTGCCATTTTCGACCACATACTATACTATGACATTTCGGTGCCATTTTGGACCACATACTATACTATGACATTTTAGTGCCATTTTCGACCACATACTATACTATGAAATTTTGGTGCCATTTTTGACGACATACTATACTATGACATTTTGGTGCCATTTTTGACGACATACTATACTATGACATTTTAGTGCCATTTTCGACCACATACTATACTATGACATTTTGGTGCCATTTTGGACGACATAGTATACTATGACATTTTGGTGCCATTTTCGACCACATACTATACTATGACATTTTGGTGCCATTTTGGACCACATACTATACTATGACATTTTGGTGCCATTTTGGACCACATACTATACTATGACATTTTGGTGCCATTTTAGACCACATACTATACTATGCCATTTTGGTGTCATTTTGGATGACATACTATACTATGACATTTTGGTGCCATTTTGGACCACATACTATACAATGACATTTTGGTGCCATTTTGGATCACATACTATACTATGACATTTTGGTGCTATTTTGGACGACATAGTATACTATGCCATTTTGGTGCCACTTTAGACGACATACTATACTATGACATTTTGGTGACATTTTGGACCACATACTATACTATGACATTTTGGTGCCATTTTGGACCACATACTATACTATGACATTTTGGTGCCATTTTGGACCACATACTATACTATGACATTTTGGTGCCATTTTTGACGACATACTATACTATGACATTTTAGTGCCATTTTCGACCACATACTATACTATTACATTTTGTTGCCATTTAGGATGACATACTATACTATGACATTTTGGTTCCATTTTTGACGACATACTATACTATGACATTTTAGTGCCATTTTCGACCACATACTATACTATGACATTTTGGTGCCATTTTTGACGACATACTATACTATGACATTTTGGTGCCATTTTGAACGACATACTATACTATGACATTTTGGTGCCATTTTGAACGACATACTATACTATGACATTTTGGTGCCATTTTCGACGACATACTATACTATGACATTTTGGTGCCATTTTTGACGACATACTATACTATGACATTTTAGTGCCATTTTCGACCACATACTATACTATGACATTTTGGTGCCATTTTTGACGACATACTATACTATGACATTTTGGTGCCATTTTGGACGACATAGTATACTATGACATTTTGGTGCCATTTTCGACGACATACTATACTATGACATTTTGGTGCCATTTTGGACCACATACTATACTATGACATTTTGGTGCCATTTTGGACCACATACTATACTATGACATTTTGGTGCCATTTTGGTGCCATTTTGGACCATATACTATACTATGACATTTTGGTGCCATTTTTGACGACATACTATACTATGACATTTTAGTGCCATTTTGGACCACATACTATACTATGACATTTTGGTGCCATTTTTGACGACATACTATACTATGACATTTTGGTGCCATTTTGGTGCCATTTTGGACCACATACTATACTATGACATTTTGGTGCCATTTTGGACCACATACTATACTATGACATTTTGGTGCCATTTTGGACGACATAGTATACTATGACATTTTGGTGCCATTTTCGACGACATACTATACTATGACATTTTGGTGAAATTTTGGACCACATACTATACTAAGACATTTTGGTGCCATTTTGGACGACATAGTAAACTATGACATTTTAGTGCCATTTTCGACCACATACTATACTATGACATTTTAGTGCCATTTTCGACCACATACTATACTATGACATTTTGGTGCCATTTTGGACCACATACTATACTATGACATTTTAGTGCCATTTTCGACCACATACTATACTATGAAATTTTGGTGCCATTTTTGACGACATACTATACTATGACATTTTGGTGCCATTTTTGACGACATACTATACTATGACATTTTAGTGCCATTTTCGACCACATACTATACTATGACATTTTGGTGCCATTTTGGACGACATAGTATACTATGACATTTTGGTGCCATTTTCGACCACATACTATACTATGACATTTTGGTGCCATTTTGGACCACATACTATACTATGACATTTTGGTGCCATTTTGGACCACATACTATACTATGACATTTTAGTGCCATTTTGGTGCCATTTTGGACCACATACTATACTATGACATTTTGGTGCCATTTTTGACGACATACTATACTATGACATTTTGGTGCCATTTTGGACGACATAGTAAACTATGACATTTTAGTGCCATTTTCGACCACATACTATACTATGACATTTTAGTGCCATTTTCGACCACATACTATACTATGACATTTTGGTGCCATTTTGGACCACATACTATACTATGACATTTTAGTGCCATTTTCGACCACATACTATACTATGAAATTTTGGTGCCATTTTTGACGACATACTATACTATGACATTTTGGTGCCATTTTTGACGACATACTATACTATGACATTTTAGTGCCATTTTCGACCACATACTATACTATGACATTTTGGTGCCATTTTGGACGACATAGTATACTATGACATTTTGGTGCCATTTTCGACCACATACTATACTATGACATTTTGGTGCCATTTTGGACCACATACTATACTATGACATTTTGGTGCCATTTTGGACCACATACTATACTATGACATTTTGGTGCCATTTCAGACCACATACTATACTATGACATTTTGGTGCCATTTTGAACGACATACTATACTATGACATTTTGGTGCCATTTTGAACGACATACTATACTATGACATTTTGGTGCCATTTTGGACCACATACTATACTATGACATTTTGGTGCCATTTTGGACCACATACTATACTATGACATTTTGGTGCCATTTTGGACGACATAGTATACTATGACATTTTGGTGCCATTTTCGACGACATACTATACTATGACATTTTGGTGAAATTTTGGACCACATACTATACTAAGACATTTTGGTGCCATTTTGGACCACATACTATACTATGACATTTTAGTGCCATTTTGGTGCCATTTTGGACCACATACTATACTATGACATTTTGGTGCCATTTTTGACGACATACTATACTATGACATTTTAGTGCCATTTTCGACCACATACTATACTATGACATTTTGGTGCCATTTTTGACGACATACTATACTATGACATTTTGGTGCCATTTTGGACGACATAGTAAACTATGACATTTTAGTGCCATTTTCGACCACATACTATACTATGACATTTTGGTGCCATTTTGGACCACATACTATACTATGACATTTTAGTGCCATTTTCGACCACATACTATACTATGAAATTTTGGTGCCATTTTTGACGACATACTATACTACTACATTTTGGTGCCATTTTTGACGACATACTATACTATGACATTTTAGTGCCATTTTCGACCACATACTATACTATGACATTTTGGTGCCATTTTGGACGACATAGTATACTATGACATTTTGGTGCCATTTTCGACCACATACTATACTATGACATTTTGGTGCCATTTTGGACCACATACTATACTATGACATTTTGGTGCCATTTTGGACCACATACTATACTATGACATTTTGGTGCCATTTTAGACCACCTACTATACTATGCCATTTTGGTGTCATTTTAGATGACATACTATACTATGACCTTTTGGTGCCATTTTGGACCACATACTATACAATGACATTCTGGTGCCATTTTGGATCACATACTATACTATGACATTTTGGTGCTATTTTGGACGACATAGTATACTATGCCATTTTGGTGCCACTTTAGACGACATACTATACTATGACATTTTGGTGACATTTTGGACCACATACTATACTATGACATTTTGGTGCCATTTTGGACCACATACTATACTATGACATTTTGGTGCCATTTTTGACGACATACTATACTATGACATTTTGGTGCCATTTTGGACCACATACTATACTATGACATTTTAGTGCCATTTTCGACCACATACTATACTATGACATTTTGGTGCCATTTTTGACGACATACTATACTATGACATTTTGGTGCCATTTTGGACAACATAGTATACTATGACATTTTGGTGCCATTTTCGACGACATACTATACTATGACATTTTGGTGCCATTTTGGACCACATACTATACTATGACATTTTGGTGCCATTTTGGTGCCATTTTGGACCACATACTATACTATGACATTTTGGTGCCATTTTTGACGACATACTATACTATGACATTTTAGTGCCATTTTCGACCACATACTATACTATGACATTTTGGTGCCATTTTTGACGACATACTATACTATGACATTTTGGTGCCATTTTGAACGACATACTATACTATGACATTTTGGTGCCATTTTGGACGACATAGTATACTATGACATTTTGGTGCCATTTTCGACGACATACTATACTATGACATTTTGGTGCCATTTTGGACCACATACTATACTATGACATTTTGGTGCCATTTTGGACCACATACTATACTATGACATTTTGGTGCCATTTTGGTGCCATTTTGGACCACATACTATACTATGACATTTTGGTGCCATTTTTGACGACATACTATACTATGACATTTTAGTGCCATTTTCGACCACATACTATACTATGACATTTTGGTGCCATTTTTGACGACATACTATACTATGACATTTTGGTGCCATTTTGGTGCCATTTTGGACCACATACTATACTATGACATTTTGGTGCCATTTTCGACCACATAATATACGATGACATTTTGGTGCCATTTTTGACGACATACTATACTATGACATTTTGGTGCCATTTTGGACCACTTACTATACTATGAAATGTTGGTGCCATTTTTGACGACATACTATACTATGACATTTTGGTGCCATTTTTGAAGACATACTATACTATGACATTTTGGTGCCATTTTGGACCACATACTATACTATGACATTTTGGTGCCATTTTGGACCACATACTATACTATGACATTTTGGTGCCATTTTAGACCACATACTATACTATGACATTTTGGTGCCATTTTAGACCACATACTATACTATGCCATTTTGGTGTCATTTTGGATGACATACTATACTATGACATTTTGGTGCCACTTTAGACGACATACTATACTATGACATTTTGGTGACATTTTGGACCACTTACTATACTATGACATTTTGGTGCCATTTTTGACGACATACTATACCATGACATTTTGGTGCCATTTTGGACGACATAGTATACTATGACATTTTGGTGCCATTTTGGACCACATACTATACTATGAAATTTTGGTGCCATTTTGGACCACATACTATACTATTACATTTTGGTGCCATTTTGGTGCCATTTTGGACCACATACTATACTATGACATTTTGGTGCCATTTTAGACCACATACTATACTATGACATTTTAGTGCCATTTTGGACCACATACTATATACTATGACATTTTGGTGCCATTTTTTACGACATACTATACTATGACATTTTGGTGCCATTTTGGACGACATAGTATACTATGACATTTTGGTGCCATTTTTGATGACATACTATACTATGACATTTTGGTGCCATTTTGGACCACATACTATACTATGACATTTTGGTGCCATTTTGGACCACATACTATAGTATGACATTTTGGTGCCATTTTGGTGCCATTTTGGACCACAAACTATAGTATGACATTTTGGTGCCATTTTTGACGACATACTATACTATGACATTTTGGTGCCATTTTGGTGCTATTTTGGACCACATACTATACTATGAAATTTTGGTGCCATTTTGGCGCCATTTTGGACCACATACTATACTATGACATTTTGGTGCCATTTTTGACGACATACTATACTATGACATTTTAGTGCCATTTTCGACCACATACTATACTATGACATTTTGGTGCCATTTTGGACAACATACTATACTATGCCATTTTGGTGCCATTTTGGACAACATACTATACTATGACATTTTGGTGCCATTTTTGACGACATACTATACTATGACATTTTGGTGCCATTTTTGACGACATACTATACTATGACATTTTGGTGCCATTTTGGTGCCATTTTGGACCACATACTATACTATGACATTTTAGTGCCATTTTGGACCACATACTATATACTATGACATTTTGGTGCCATTTTGGACGACATAGTATACTATGACATTTTGGTGCCATTTTTGAGGACATACTATACTATGACATTTTGGTGCCATTTTGGACCACATACTATACTGTGACATTTTGGTGCCATTTTGGACCACATACTATACTATGACATTTTGGTGCCATTTTGGTGCCATTTTGGACCACATACTATAGTATGACATTTTGGTGCCATTTTTGACGACATACTATACTATGACATTTTAGTGCCATTTTGGTGCTATTTTGGACCACATACTATACTATGACATTTTGGTTTCATTTTGGACAACATACTATACTATGCCAATTTGGTGCCATTTTGGACAACATACTATACTATGACATTTTGGTGCCATTTTCGACCACATACTATACTATGACATTTTGGTGCCATTTTCGACCACATACTATACTATGACATTTTGGTGCCATTTTTGACGACATACTATACTATGACATTTTGGTGCCATTTTGGACCACATACTATACTATGACATTTTGGTGCCATTTTTGACGACATACTATACTATGACATTTTGGTGCCATTTTGGTGCCATTTTTGACGACATACTATACTATGACATTTTGGTGCCATTTTTGACGACATACTATACTATGACATTTTAGTGTCATTTTCGACCACATACTATACTATGACATTTTGGTGCCATTTTTGACGACATACTATACTATGACATTTTGGTGCCATTTTGGACGACATAGTAAACTATGACATTTTAGTGCCATTTTCGACCACATACTATACTATGACATTTTGGTGCCATTTTTGACGACATACTATACTATGACATTTTAGTGCCATTTTGGACCACATACTATACTATGACATTTTGGTGCCATTTTGGACCACATACTATACTATGACATTTTGTTGCCATTTTTGACGACATACTATACTATGACATTTTGGTGCCATTTTGGACCACATACTATACTATGACATTTTAGTGCCATTTTCGACCACATACTATACTATGACATTTTGGTGCCATTTTTGACGACATACTATACTATGACATTTTGGTGCCATTTTGGACGACATAGTATACTATGACATTTTGGTGCCATTTTCGACGACATACTATACTATGACATTTTGGTGCCATTTTGGACCACATACTATACTATGACATTTTGGTGCCATTTTGGTGCCATTTTGGACCACATACTATACTATGACATTTTGGTGCCATTTTTGACGACATACTATACTATGACATTTTAGTGCCATTTTCGACCACATACTATACTATGACATTTTAGTGCCATTTTCGACCACATACTATACTATGACATTTTGGTGCCATTTTGGTGCCATTTTGGACCACATACTATACTATGACATTTTGGTGCCATTTTTGACGACATACTATACTATGACATTTTAGTGCCATTTTCGACCACATACTATACTATGACATTTTGGTGCCATTTTTGACGACATACTATACTATGACATTTTGGTGCCATTTTGAACGACATACTATACTATGACATTTTGGTGCCATTTTCGACGACATACTATACTATGACGTTTTGGTGCCATTTTTGACGACATACTATACTATGACATTTTAGTGCCATTTTGGACCACATACTATACTATGACATTTTGGTGCCATTTTTGACGACATACTATACTATGACATTTTGGTGCCATTTTGGTGCCATTTTGGACCACATACTATACTATGACATTTTGGTGCCATTTTTGACGACATACTATACTATGACATTTTAGTGCCATTTTGGACCACATACTATACTATGACATTTTGGTGCCATTTTTGACGACATACTATACTATGACATTTTGGTGCCATTTTGGTGCCATTTTGGACCACATACTATACTATGACATTTTGTTGCCATTTTCGACCACATACTATACTATGACATTTTGGTGCCATTTTGGACGACATACTATACTATGACATTTTGGTGCCATTTTTGACGACATACTATACTATGACATTTTAGTGCCATTTTCGACCACATACTATAACTATGACATTTTGGTGCCATTTTGGACCACATACTATACTATGACATTTTGGTGCCATTTTTGACGACATACTATACTATGACATTTTGGTGCCATTTTGGTGCCATTTTGGACCACATACTATACTATGACATTTTGGTGCCATTTTGGACCACATACTATACTATGACATTTTGGTGCCATTTTTGACGACATACTATACTATGACATTTTAGTGCCATTTTCGACCACATACTATACTATGACATTTTGGTGCCATTTTTGACGACATACTATACTATGACATTTTGGTGCCATTTTGGACGACATAGTAAACTATGACATTTTAGTGCCATTTTCGACCACATACTATACTATGACATTTTGGTGCCATTTTGGACCACATACTATACTATGACATTTTAGTGCCATTTTCGACCACATACTATACTATGAAATTTTGGTGCCATTTTTGACGACATACTATACTATGACATTTTGGTGCCATTTTTGACGACATACTATACTATGACATTTTAGTGCCATTTTCGACCACATACTATACTATGACATTTTGGTGCCATTTTGGACGACATAGTATACTATGACATTTTGGTGCCATTTCGACCACATACTATACTATGACATTTTGGTGCCATTTTGGACCACATACTATACTATGACATTTTGGTGCCATTTTGGACCACATACTATACTGTGACATTTTGGTGCCATTTTCGACCACATACTATACTATGACATTTTGGTGCCATTTTCGACCACATACTATACTATGACATTTTGGTGCCATTTTGGACCACATACTATACAATGACATTTTGGTGCCATTTTGGATCACATACTATACTATGACATTTTGGTGCTATTTTGGACGACATAGTATACTATGCCATTTTGGTGCCACTTTAGACGACATACTATACTATGACATTTTGGTGACATTTTGGACCACATACTATACTATGACATTTTGGTGCCATTTTGGACCACATACTATACTATGACATTTTGGTGCCATTTTTGACGACATACTATACTATGACATTTTGGTGCCATTTTGGACCACATACTATACTATGACATTTTAGTGCCATTTTCGACCACATACTATACTATGACATTTTGGTGCCATTTTTGACGACATACTATACTATGACATTTTGGTGCCATTTTGGACCACATACTATACTATGACATTTTGGTGCCATTTTTGACGACATACTATACTATGACATTTTGGTGCCATTTTCGACCACATACTATACTATGACATTTTGGTGCCATTTTTGACGACATACTATACTATGACATTTTGGTGCCATTTTGGACCACATACTATACTATGAAATTTTGGTGCCATTTTAGACCACATACTATACTATGACATTTTAGTGCCATTTTGGACCACATACTATATACTATGACATTTTGGTGCCATTTTTTACGACATACTATACTATGACATTTTAGTGCCATTTTGGTGCCATTTTGGACCACATACTATACTATGACATTTTGGTGCCATTTTGGACGACATACTATACTATGACATTTTGGTGCCATTTTTGACGACATACTATACTATGACATTTTGGTGCCATTTTGGACCACATACTATGCTATGACACTTTGGTGCCATTTTGGTGCCATTTTGGACCACATACTATACTATGACATTTTGGTGCCATTTTTGACGACATACTATACTATGACATTTTGGTGCCATTTTTGACGACATACTATACTATGACATTTTGGTGCCATTTTGGTGCCATTTTGGACCACATACTATACTATGACATTTTGGTGCCATTTTGGACCACATACTATACTATGACATTTTGGTGCCATTTTTGACGACATACTATACTATGACATTTTGGTGCCATTTTCGACCACATACTATACTATGACATTTTGGTGCCATTTTTGACGACATACTATACTATGACATTTTGGTGCCATTTTGGACCACATACTATACTATGAAATTTTGGTGCCATTTTGGACCACATACTATACTATTACATTTTGGTGCCATTTTGGTGCCATTTTGGACCACATACTATATACTATGACATTTTGGTGCCATTTTAGACCACATACTATACTATGACATTTTAGTGCCATTTTGGACCACATACTATATACTATGACATTTTGGTGCCATTTTTTACGACATACTATACTATGACATTTTGGTGCCATTTTGGACGACATAGTATACTATGACATTTTGGTGCCATTTTTGAGGACATACTATACTATGACATTTTGGTGCCATTTTGGACCACATACTATACTGTGACATTTTGGTGCCATTTTGGACCACATACTATACTATGACATTTTGGTGCCATTTTGGTGCCATTTTGGACCACATACTATAGTATGACATTTTGGTGCCATTTTTGACGACATACTATACTATGACATTTTAGTGCCATTTTGGTGCTATTTTGGACCACATACTATACTATGACATTTTGGTGCCATTTTGGACAACATACTATACTATGCCAATTTGGTGCCATTTTGGACAACATACTATACTATGACATTTTGGTGCCATTTTCGACCACATACTATACTATGACATTTTGGTGCCATTTTCGACCACATACTATACTATGACATTTTGGTGCCATTTTTGACGACATACTATACTATGACATTTTGGTGACATTTTGGACCACATACTATACTATGACATTTTGGTGCCATTTTGGACCACATACTATACTATGACATTTTGGTGCCATTTTGGACCACATACTATACTATGACATTTTGGTGCCATTTTGGACCACATACTATACTATGACATTTTGGTGACATTTTCGACGACATACTATACTATGACATTTTGGTGCCATTTTGGACCACATACTATACTAAGACATTTTGGTGCCATTTTGGACCACATACTATATACTATGACATTTTGGTGCCATTTTTTACGACATACTATACTATGACATTTTAGTGCCATTTTGGTGCCATTTTGGACCACATACTATACTATGACATTTTGGTGCCATTTTGGACGACATACTATACTATGACATTTTGGTGCCATTTTTGACGACATACTATACTATGACATTTTGGTGCCATTTTGGACCACATACTATGCTATGACACTTTGGTGCCATTTTGGTGCCATTTTGGACCACATACTATACTATGACATTTTGGTGCCATTTTTGACGACATACTATACTATGACATTTTGGTGCCATTTTTGACGACATACTATACTATGACATTTTGGTGCCATTTTGGTGCCATTTTGGACCACATACTATACTATGACATTTTGGTGCCATTTTGGACCACATACTATACTATGACATTTTGGTGCCATTTTTGACGACATACTATACTATGACATTTTGGTGCCATTTTCGACCACATACTATACTATGACATTTTGGTGCCATTTTTGACGACATACTATACTATGACATTTTGGTGCCATTTTGGACCACATACTATACTATGAAATTTTGGTGCCATTTTGGACCACATACTATACTATTACATTTTGGTGCCATTTTGGTGCCATTTTGGACCACATACTATACTATGACATTTTGGTGCCATTTTAGACCACATACTATACTATGACATTTTAGTGCCATTTTGGACCACATACTATATACTATGACATTTTGGTGCCATTTTTTACGACATACTATACTATGACATTTTGGTGCCATTTTGGACGACATAGTATACTATGACATTTTGGTGCCATTTTTGAGGACATACTATACTATGACATTTTGGTGCCATTTTGGACCACATACTATACTGTGACATTTTGGTGCCATTTTGGACCACATACTATACTATGACATTTTGGTGCCATTTTGGTGCCATTTTGGACCACATACTATAGTATGACATTTTGGTGCCATTTTTGACGACATACTATACTATGACATTTTAGTGCCATTTTGGTGCTATTTTGGACCACATACTATACTATGACATTTTGGTGCCATTTTGGACAACATACTATACTATGCCAATTTGGTGCCATTTTGGACAACATACTATACTATGACATTTTGGTGCCATTTTCGACCACATACTATACTATGACATTTTGGTGCCATTTTCGACCACATACTATACTATGACATTTTGGTGCCATTTTTGACGACATACTATACTATGACATTTTGGTGACATTTTGGACCACATACTATACTATGACATTTTGGTGACATTTTGGACCACATACTATACTATGACATTTTGGTGCCATTTTGGTGACATTTTGGACCACATACTATACTATGACATTTTGGTGCCATTTTGGACCACATACTATACTATGACATTTTGGTGCCATTTTGGTGCCATTTTGGTGCCATTTTGGACCACATACTATACTATGACATTTTGGTGCCATTTTGGTGCCATTTTGGACCACATACTATACTATGACATTTTAGTGCCATTTTCGACCACATACTATCCTATGACATTTTGGTGCCATTTTTTACGACATACTATACTATGACATTTTGGTGCCATTTTGGACGACATAGTATACTAATACATTTTGGTGCCATTTTGGACCACATACTATACTATGACATTTTAGTGCCATTTTGGTGCTATTTTGGACCACATACTATACTATGACATTTTGGTGCCATTTTGGTGCCATTTTGGACCACATACTATACTATGACATTTTGGTGCCATTTTGGACCACATACTATACTAAGACATTTTGGTGCCATTTTGGACCACATACTATACTATGACATTTTGGTGCCATTTTGGACCACATACTATACTATGACATTTTAGTGCCATTTTGGTGCTATTTTGGACCACATACTATACTATGACATTTTGGTGCCATTTTGGTGCCATTTTGGACCACATACTATACTATGACATTTTGGTGCCATTTTGGACCACATACTATACTAAGACATTTTGGTGCCATTTTGGACCACATACTATACTATGACATTTTAGTGCCATTTTGGTGCCATTTTGGACCACATACTATACTATGACATTTTGGTGCCATTTTGGACGACATACTATACTATGACATTTTGGTGCCATTTTTGACGACATACTATACTATGACATTTTGGTGCCATTTTGGACCACATACTATACTATGACATTTTGGTGCCATTTTGGACGACATAGTATACTATGACATTTTGGTGCCATTTTCGACGACATACTATACTATGACATTTTGGTGAAATTTTGGACCACATACTATACTAAGACATTTTGGTGCCATTTTGGACCACATACTATACTATGACATTTTAGTGCCATTTTGGTGCCATTTTGGACCACATACTATACTATGACATTTTGGTGCCATTTTTGACGACATACTATACTATGACATTTTAGTGCCATTTTCGACCACATACTATACTATGACATTTTGGTGCCATTTTTTACGACATACTATACTATGACATTTTGGTGCCATTTTGGACGACATAGTATACTATGACATTTTGGTGCCATTTTTGAGGACATACTATACTATGACATTTTGGTGCCATTTTGGACCACATACTATACTGTGACATTTTGGTGCCATTTTGGACCACATACTATACTATGACATTTTGGTGCCATTTTGGTGCCATTTTGGACCACATACTATAGTATGACATTTTGGTGCCATTTTTGACGACATACTATACTATGACATTTTAGTGCCATTTTGGTGCTATTTTGGACCACATACTATACTATGACATTTTGGTGCCATTTTGGACAACATACTATACTATGCCAATTTGGTGCCATTTTGGACAACATACTATACTATGACATTTTGGTGCCATTTTCGACCACATACTATACTATGACATTTTGGTGCCATTTTCGACCACATACTATACTATGACATTTTGGTGCCATTTTTGACGACATACTATACTATGACATTTTGGTGACATTTTGGACCACATACTATACTATGACATTTTGGTGACATTTTGGACCACATACTATACTATGACATTTTGGTGCCATTTTGGTGACATTTTGGACCACATACTATACTATGACATTTTGGTGCCATTTTGGACCACATATTATACTATGACATTTTGGTGCCATTTTGGTGCCATTTTGGTGCCATTTTGGACCACATACTATACTATGACATTTTGGTGCCATTTTGGTGCCATTTTGGACCACATACTATACTATGACATTTTAGTGCCATTTTCGACCACATACTATCCTATGACATTTTGGTGCCATTTTTTACGACATACTATACTATGACATTTTGGTGCCATTTTGGACGACATAGTATACTAATACATTTTGGTGCCATTTTGGACCACATACTATACTATGACATTTTAGTGCCATTTTGGTGCTATTTTGGACCACATACTATACTATGACATTTTGGTGCCATTTTGGTGCCATTTTGGACCACATACTATACTATGACATTTTGGTGCCATTTTGGACCACATACTATACTAAGACATTTTGGTGCCATTTTGGACCACATACTATACTATGACATTTTAGTGCCATTTTGGTGCCATTTTGGACCACATACTATACTATGACATTTTGGTGCCATTTTGGACGACATACTATACTATGACATTTTGGTGCCATTTTTGACGACATACTATACTATGACATTTTGGTGCCATTTTGGACCACATACTATACTATGACATTTTGGTGCCATTTTGGACGACATAGTATACTATGACATTTTGGTGCCATTTTCGACGACATACTATACTATGACATTTTGGTGAAATTTTGGACCACATACTATACTAAGACATTTTGGTGCCATTTTGGACCACATACTATACTATGACATTTTAGTGCCATTTTGGTGCCATTTTGGACCACATACTATACTATGACATTTTGGTGCCATTTTTGACGACATACTATACTATGACATTTTAGTGCCATTTTCGACCACATACTATACTATGACATTTTGGTGCCATTTTTGACGACATACTATACTATGACATTTTGGTGCCATTTTGGACGACATAGTAAACTATGACATTTTAGTGCCATTTTCGACCACATACTATACTATGACATTTTGGTGCCATTTTGGACCACATACTATACTATGACATTTTAGTGCCATTTTCGACCACATACTATACTATGAAATTTTGGTGCCATTTTTGACGACATACTATACTATGACATTTTGGTGCCATTTTTGACGACATACTATACTATGACATTTTAGTGCCATTTTCGACCACATACTATACTATGACATTTTGGTGCCATTTTGGACCACATACTATACTATGACATTTTGGTGCCATTTTTGACGACATACTATACTATGACATTTTGGTGCCATTTTTGACGACATACTATACTATGACATTTTGGTGCCATTTTGGTGCCATTTTGGACCACATACTATACTATGACATTTTGGTGCCATTTTGGACCACATACTATACTATGACATTTTGGTGCCATTTTTGACGACATACTATACTATGACATTTTGGTGCCATTTTCGACCACATACTATACTATGACATTTTGGTGCCATTTTTGACGACATACTATACTATGACATTTTGGTGCCATTTTGGACCACATACTATACTATGAAATTTTGGTGCCATTTTGGACCACATACTATACTATTACATTTTGGTGCCATTTTGGTGCCATTTTGGACCACATACTATATACTATGACATTTTGGTGCCATTTTAGACCACATACTATACTATGACATTTTAGTGCCATTTTGGACCACATACTATATACTATGACATTTTGGTGCCATTTTTTACGACATACTATACTATGACATTTTGGTGCCATTTTGGACGACATAGTATACTATGACATTTTGGTGCCATTTTTGAGGACATACTATACTATGACATTTTGGTGCCATTTTGGACCACATACTATACTGTGACATTTTGGTGCCATTTTGGACCACATACTATACTATGACATTTTGGTGCCATTTTGGTGCCATTTTGGACCACATACTATAGTATGACATTTTGGTGCCATTTTTGACGACATACTATACTATGACATTTTAGTGCCATTTTGGTGCTATTTTGGACCACATACTATACTATGACATTTTGGTGCCATTTTGGACAACATACTATACTATGCCAATTTGGTGCCATTTTGGACAACATACTATACTATGACATTTTGGTGCCATTTTCGACCACATACTATACTATGACATTTTGGTGCCATTTTCGACCACATACTATACTATGACATTTTGGTGCCATTTTTGACGACATACTATACTATGACATTTTGGTGACATTTTGGACCACATACTATACTATGACATTTTGGTGCCATTTTGGACCACATACTATACTATGACATTTTGGTGCCATTTTGGACCACATACTATACTATGACATTTTGGTGCCATTTTGGACCACATACTATACTATGACATTTTGGTGACATTTTCGACGACATACTATACTATGACATTTTGGTGCCATTTTGGACCACATACTATACTAAGACATTTTGGTGCCATTTTGGACCACATACTATATACTATGACATTTTGGTGCCATTTTTTACGACATACTATACTATGACATTTTAGTGCCATTTTGGTGCCATTTTGGACCACATACTATACTATGACATTTTGGTGCCATTTTGGACGACATACTATACTATGACATTTTGGTGCCATTTTTGACGACATACTATACTATGACATTTTGGTGCCATTTTGGACCACATACTATGCTATGACACTTTGGTGCCATTTTGGTGCCATTTTGGACCACATACTATACTATGACATTTTGGTGCCATTTTTGACGACATACTATACTATGACATTTTGGTGCCATTTTTGACGACATACTATACTATGACATTTTGGTGCCATTTTGGTGCCATTTTGGACCACATACTATACTATGACATTTTGGTGCCATTTTGGACCACATACTATACTATGACATTTTGGTGCCATTTTTGACGACATACTATACTATGACATTTTGGTGCCATTTTCGACCACATACTATACTATGACATTTTGGTGCCATTTTTGACGACATACTATACTATGACATTTTGGTGCCATTTTGGACCACATACTATACTATGAAATTTTGGTGCCATTTTGGACCACATACTATACTATTACATTTTGGTGCCATTTTGGTGCCATTTTGGACCACATACTATACTATGACATTTTGGTGCCATTTTAGACCACATACTATACTATGACATTTTAGTGCCATTTTGGACCACATACTATATACTATGACATTTTGGTGCCATTTTTTACGACATACTATACTATGACATTTTGGTGCCATTTTGGACGACATAGTATACTATGACATTTTGGTGCCATTTTTGAGGACATACTATACTATGACATTTTGGTGCCATTTTGGACCACATACTATACTGTGACATTTTGGTGCCATTTTGGACCACATACTATACTATGACATTTTGGTGCCATTTTGGTGCCATTTTGGACCACATACTATAGTATGACATTTTGGTGCCATTTTTGACGACATACTATACTATGACATTTTAGTGCCATTTTGGTGCTATTTTGGACCACATACTATACTATGACATTTTGGTGCCATTTTGGACAACATACTATACTATGCCAATTTGGTGCCATTTTGGACAACATACTATACTATGACATTTTGGTGCCATTTTCGACCACATACTATACTATGACATTTTGGTGCCATTTTCGACCACATACTATACTATGACATTTTGGTGCCATTTTTGACGACATACTATACTATGACATTTTGGTGACATTTTGGACCACATACTATACTATGACATTTTGGTGACATTTTGGACCACATACTATACTATGACATTTTGGTGCCATTTTGGTGACATTTTGGACCACATACTATACTATGACATTTTGGTGCCATTTTGGACCACATACTATACTATGACATTTTGGTGCCATTTTGGTGCCATTTTGGTGCCATTTTGGACCACATACTATACTATGACATTTTGGTGCCATTTTGGTGCCATTTTGGACCACATACTATACTATGACATTTTAGTGCCATTTTCGACCACATACTATCCTATGACATTTTGGTGCCATTTTTTACGACATACTATACTATGACATTTTGGTGCCATTTTGGACGACATAGTATACTAATACATTTTGGTGCCATTTTGGACCACATACTATACTATGACATTTTAGTGCCATTTTGGTGCTATTTTGGACCACATACTATACTATGACATTTTGGTGCCATTTTGGTGCCATTTTGGACCACATACTATACTATGACATTTTGGTGCCATTTTGGACCACATACTATACTAAGACATTTTGGTGCCATTTTGGACCACATACTATACTATGACATTTTAGTGCCATTTTGGTGCCATTTTGGACCACATACTATACTATGACATTTTGGTGCCATTTTGGACGACATACTATACTATGACATTTTGGTGCCATTTTTGACGACATACTATACTATGACATTTTGGTGCCATTTTGGACCACATACTATACTATGACATTTTGGTGCCATTTTGGACGACATAGTATACTATGACATTTTGGTGCCATTTTCGACGACATACTATACTATGACATTTTGGTGAAATTTTGGACCACATACTATACTAAGACATTTTGGTGCCATTTTGGACCACATACTATACTATGACATTTTAGTGCCATTTTGGTGCCATTTTGGACCACATACTATACTATGACATTTTGGTGCCATTTTTGACGACATACTATACTATGACATTTTAGTGCCATTTTCGACCACATACTATACTATGACATTTTGGTGCCATTTTTTACGACATACTATACTATGACATTTTGGTGCCATTTTGGACGACATAGTATACTATGACATTTTGGTGCCATTTTTGAGGACATACTATACTATGACATTTTGGTGCCATTTTGGACCACATACTATACTGTGACATTTTGGTGCCATTTTGGACCACATACTATACTATGACATTTTGGTGCCATTTTGGTGCCATTTTGGACCACATACTATAGTATGACATTTTGGTGCCATTTTTGACGACATACTATACTATGACATTTTAGTGCCATTTTGGTGCTATTTTGGACCACATACTATACTATGACATTTTGGTGCCATTTTGGACAACATACTATACTATGCCAATTTGGTGCCATTTTGGACAACATACTATACTATGACATTTTGGTGCCATTTTCGACCACATACTATACTATGACATTTTGGTGCCATTTTCGACCACATACTATACTATGACATTTTGGTGCCATTTTTGACGACATACTATACTATGACATTTTGGTGACATTTTGGACCACATACTATACTATGACATTTTGGTGACATTTTGGACCACATACTATACTATGACATTTTGGTGCCATTTTGGTGACATTTTGGACCACATACTATACTATGACATTTTGGTGCCATTTTGGACCACATATTATACTATGACATTTTGGTGCCATTTTGGTGCCATTTTGGTGCCATTTTGGACCACATACTATACTATGACATTTTGGTGCCATTTTGGTGCCATTTTGGACCACATACTATACTATGACATTTTAGTGCCATTTTCGACCACATACTATCCTATGACATTTTGGTGCCATTTTTTACGACATACTATACTATGACATTTTGGTGCCATTTTGGACGACATAGTATACTAATACATTTTGGTGCCATTTTGGACCACATACTATACTATGACATTTTAGTGCCATTTTGGTGCTATTTTGGACCACATACTATACTATGACATTTTGGTGCCATTTTGGTGCCATTTTGGACCACATACTATACTATGACATTTTGGTGCCATTTTGGACCACATACTATACTAAGACATTTTGGTGCCATTTTGGACCACATACTATACTATGACATTTTAGTGCCATTTTGGTGCCATTTTGGACCACATACTATACTATGACATTTTGGTGCCATTTTGGACGACATACTATACTATGACATTTTGGTGCCATTTTTGACGACATACTATACTATGACATTTTGGTGCCATTTTGGACCACATACTATACTATGACATTTTGGTGCCATTTTGGACGACATAGTATACTATGACATTTTGGTGCCATTTTCGACGACATACTATACTATGACATTTTGGTGAAATTTTGGACCACATACTATACTAAGACATTTTGGTGCCATTTTGGACCACATACTATACTATGACATTTTAGTGCCATTTTGGTGCCATTTTGGACCACATACTATACTATGACATTTTGGTGCCATTTTTGACGACATACTATACTATGACATTTTAGTGCCATTTTCGACCACATACTATACTATGACATTTTGGTGCCATTTTTGACGACATACTATACTATGACATTTTGGTGCCATTTTGGACGACATAGTAAACTATGACATTTTAGTGCCATTTTCGACCACATACTATACTATGACATTTTGGTGCCATTTTGGACCACATACTATACTATGACATTTTAGTGCCATTTTCGACCACATACTATACTATGAAATTTTGGTGCCATTTTTGACGACATACTATACTATGACATTTTGGTGCCATTTTTGACGACATACTATACTATGACATTTTAGTGCCATTTTCGACCACATACTATACTATGACATTTTGGTGCCATTTTGGACGACATAGTATACTATGACATTTTGGTGCCATTTTCGACCACATACTATACTATGACATTTTGGTGCCATTTTGGACCACATACTATACTATGACATTTTGGTGCCATTTTGGACCACATACTATACTGTGACATTTTGGTGCCATTTTCGACCACATACTATACTATGACATTTTTGTGCCATTTTCGACCACATACTATACTATGACATTTTGGTGCCATTTTGGACCACATACTATACAATGACATTTTGGTGCCATTTTGGATCACATACTATACTATGACATTTTGGTGCTATTTTGGACGACATAGTATACTATGCCATTTTGGTGCCACTTTAGACGACATACTATACTATGACATTTTGGTGACATTTTGGACCACATACTATACTATGACATTTTGGTGCCATTTTGGACCACATACTATACTATGACATTTTGGTGCCATTTTTGACGACATACTATACTATGACATTTTGGTGCCATTTTGGACCACATACTATACTATGACATTTTAGTGCCATTTTCGACCACATACTATACTATGACATTTTGGTGCCATTTTTGACGACATACTATACTATGACATTTTGGTGCCATTTTGGACCACATACTATACTATGACATTTTGGTGCCATTTTTGACGACATACTATACTATGACATTTTGGTGCCATTTTCGACCACATACTATACTATGACATTTTGGTGCCATTTTGGACGACATAGTATACTATGACATTTTGGTGCCATTTTTGAGGACATACTATACTATGACATTTTGGTGCCATTTTGGACCACATACTATACTGTGACATTTTGGTGCCATTTTGGACCACATACTATACTATGACATTTTGGTGCCATTTTGGTGCCATTTTGGACCACATACTATAGTATGACATTTTGGTGCCATTTTTGACGACATACTATACTATGACATTTTAGTGCCATTTTGGTGCTATTTTGGACCACATACTATACTATGACATTTTGGTGCCATTTTGGACAACATACTATACTATGCCAATTTGGTGCCATTTTGGACAACATACTATACTATGACATTTTGGTGCCATTTTCGACCACATACTATACTATGACATTTTGGTGCCATTTTCGACCACATACTATACTATGACATTTTGGTGCCATTTTTGACGACATACTATACTATGACATTTTGGTGACATTTTGGACCACATACTATACTATGACATTTTGGTGACATTTTGGACCACATACTATACTATGACATTTTGGTGCCATTTTGGTGACATTTTGGACCACATACTATACTATGACATTTTGGTGCCATTTTGGACCACATACTATACTATGACATTTTGGTGCCATTTTGGTGCCATTTTGGTGCCATTTTGGACCACATACTATACTATGACATTTTGGTGCCATTTTGGTGCCATTTTGGACCACATACTATACTATGACATTTTAGTGCAATTTTCGACCACATACTATCCTATGACATTTTGGTGCCATTTTTTACGACATACTATACTATGACATTTTGGTGCCATTTTGGACGACATAGTATACTAATACATTTTGGTGCCATTTTGGACCACATACTATACTATGACATTTTAGTGCCATTTTGGTGCTATTTTGGACCACATACTATACTATGACATTTTGGTGCCATTTTGGTGCCATTTTGGACCACATACTATACTATGACATTTTGGTGCCATTTTGGACCACATACTATACTAAGACATTTTGGTGCCATTTTGGACCACATACTATACTATGACATTTTAGTGCCATTTTGGTGCCATTTTGGACCACATACTATACTATGACATTTTGGTGCCATTTTGGACGACATACTATACTATGACATTTTGGTGCCATTTTTGACGACATACTATACTATGACATTTTGGTGCCATTTTGGACCACATACTATACTATGACATTTTGGTGCCATTTTGGACGACATAGTATACTATGACATTTTGGTGCCATTTTCGACGACATACTATACTATGACATTTTGGTGAAATTTTGGACCACATACTATACTAAGACATTTTGGTGCCATTTTGGACCACATACTATACTATGACATTTTAGTGCCATTTTGGTGCCATTTTGGACCACATACTATACTATGACATTTTGGTGCCATTTTTGACGACATACTATACTATGACATTTTAGTGCCATTTTCGACCACATACTATACTATGACATTTTGGTGCCATTTTTGACGACATACTATACTATGACATTTTGGTGCCATTTTGGACGACATAGTAAACTATGACATTTTAGTGCCATTTTCGACCACATACTATACTATGACATTTTGGTGCCATTTTGGACCACATACTATACTATGACATTTTAGTGCCATTTTCGACCACATACTATACTATGAAATTTTGGTGCCATTTTTGACGACATACTATACTATGACATTTTGGTGCCATTTTTGACGACATACTATACTATGACATTTTAGTGCCATTTTCGACCACATACTATACTATGACATTTTGGTGCCATTTTGGACGACATAGTATACTATGACATTTTGGTGCCATTTTCGACCACATACTATACTATGACATTTTGGTGCCATTTTGGACCACATACTATACTGTGACATTTTGGTGCCATTTTCGACCACATACTATACTATGACATTTTGGTGCCATTTTCGACCACATACTATACTATGACATTTTGGTGCCATTTTGGACCACATACTATACAATGACATTTTGGTGCCATTTTGGATCACATACTATACTATGACATTTTGGTGCTATTTTGGACGACATAGTATACTATGCCATTTTGGTGCCACTTTAGACGACATACTATACTATGACATTTTGGTGACATTTTGGACCACATACTATACTATGACATTTTGGTGCCATTTTGGACCACATACTATACTATGACATTTTGGTGCCATTTTTGACGACATACTATACTATGACATTTTGGTGCCATTTTGGACCACATACTATACTATGACATTTTAGTGCCATTTTCGACCACATACTATACTATGACATTTTGGTGCCATTTTTGACGACATACTATACTATGACATTTTGGTGCCATTTTGGTGCCATTTTGGACCACATACTATAGTATGACATTTTGGTGCCATTTTTGACGACATACTATACTATGACATTTTAGTGCCATTTTGGTGCTATTTTGGACCACATACTATACTATGACATTTTGGTGCCATTTTGGACAACATACTATACTATGCCAATTTGGTGCCATTTTGGACAACATACTATACTATGACATTTTGGTGCCATTTTCGACCACATACTATACTATGACATTTTGGTGCCATTTTCGACCACATACTATACTATGACATTTTGGTGCCATTTTTGACGACATACTATACTATGACATTTTGGTGACATTTTGGACCACATACTATACTATGACATTTTGGTGCCATTTTGGACCACATACTATACTATGACATTTTGGTGCCATTTTGGACCACATACTATACTATGACATTTTGGTGCCATTTTGGACCACATACTATACTATGACATTTTGGTGCCATTTTTGACGACATACTATACTATGACATTTTGGTGCCATTTTCGACCACATACTATACTATGACATTTTGGTGCCATTTTTGACGACATACTATACTATGACATTTTGGTGCCATTTTGGACCACATACTATACTATGAAATTTTGGTGCCATTTTGGACCACATACTATACTATTACATTTTGGTGCCATTTTGGTGCCATTTTGGACCACATACTATACTATGACATTTTGGTGCCATTTTAGACCACATACTATACTATGACATTTTAGTGCCATTTTGGACCACATACTATATACTATGACATTTTGGTGCCATTTTTTACGACATACTATACTATGACATTTTAGTGCCATTTTGGTGCCATTTTGGACCACATACTATACTATGACATTTTGGTGCCATTTTGGACGACATACTATACTATGACATTTTGGTGCCATTTTTGACGACATACTATACTATGACATTTTGGTGCCATTTTGGACCACATACTATGCTATGACACTTTGGTGCCATTTTGGTGCCATTTTGGACGACATACTATACTATGACATTTTGGTGCCATTTTTGACGACATACTATACTATGACATTTTGGTGCCATTTTTGACGACATACTATACTATGACATTTTGGTGCCATTTTGGTGCCATTTTGGACCACATACTATACTATGACATTTTGGTGCCATTTTGGACCACATACTATACTATGACATTTTGGTGCCATTTTTGACGACATACTATACTATGACATTTTGGTGCCATTTTCGACCACATACTATACTATGACATTTTGGTGCCATTTTTGACGACATACTATACTATGACATTTTGGTGCCATTTTGGACCACATACTATACTATGAAATTTTGGTGCCATTTTGGACCACATACTATACTATTACATTTTGGTGCCATTTTGGTGCCATTTTGGACCACATACTATACTATGACATTTTGGTGCCATTTTAGACCACATACTATACTATGACATTTTAGTGCCATTTTGGACCACATACTATATACTATGACATTTTGGTGCCATTTTTTACGACATACTATACTATGACATTTTGGTGCCATTTTGGACGACATAGTATACTATGACATTTTGGTGCCATTTTTGAGGACATACTATACTATGACATTTTGGTGCCATTTTGGACCACATACTATACTGTGACATTTTGGTGCCATTTTGGACCACATACTATACTATGACATTTTGGTGCCATTTTGGTGCCATTTTGGACCACATACTATAGTATGACATTTTGGTGCCATTTTTGACGACATACTATACTATGACATTTTAGTGCCATTTTGGTGCTATTTTGGACCACATACTATACTATGACATTTTGGTGCCATTTTGGACAACATACTATACTATGCCAATTTGGTGCCATTTTGGACAACATACTATACTATGACATTTTGGTGCCATTTTCGACCACATACTATACTATGACATTTTGGTGCCATTTTCGACCACATACTATACTATGACATTTTGGTGCCATTTTTGACGACATACTATACTATGACATTTTGGTGACATTTTGGACCACATACTATACTATGACATTTTGGTGCCATTTTGGACCACATACTATACTATGACATTTTGGTGCCATTTTGGACCACATACTATACTATGACATTTTGGTGCCATTTTGGACCACATACTATACTATGACATTTTGGTGACATTTTCGACGACATACTATACTATGACATTTTGGTGCCATTTTGGACCACATACTATACTAAGACATTTTGGTGCCATTTTGGACCACATACTATACTATGACATTTTAGTGCCATTTTGGTGCCATTTTGGACCACATACTATACTATGACATTTTGGTGCCATTTTGGACGACATACTATACTATGACATTTTGGTGCCATTTTTGACGACATACTATACTATGACATTTTGGTGCCATTTTGGTGCCATTTTGGACCACATAGACATTTTGGTGCCATTTTTGACGACATACTATACTATGACATTTTGGTGCCATTTTGGACCACATACTATACTATGACATTTTGGTGCCATTTTTGACGACATACTATACTATGACATTTTGGTGCCATTTTCGACCACATACTATACTATGACATTTTGGTGCCATTTTTGACGACATACTATACTATGACATTTTGGTGCCATTTTGGACCACATACTATACTATGAAATTTTGGTGCCATTTTGGACCACATACTATACTATTACATTTTGGTGCCATTTTGGTGCCATTTTGGACCACATACTATACTATGACATTTTGGTGCCATTTTAGACCACATACTATACTATGACATTTTAGTGCCATTTTGGACCACATACTATATACTATGACATTTTGGTGCCATTTTTTACGACATACTATACTATGACATTTTGTTGCCATTTTGGACGACATAGTATACTATGACATTTTGGTGCCATTTTTGAGGACATACTATACTATGACATTTTGGTGCCATTTTGGACCACATACTATACTGTGACATTTTGGTGCCATTTTGGACCACATACTATACTATGACATTTTGGTGCCATTTTGGTGCCATTTTGGACCACATACTATAGTATGACATTTTGGTGCCATTTTTGACGACATACTATACTATGACATTTTAGTGCCATTTTGGTGCTATTTTGGACCACATACTATACTATGACATTTTGGTGCCATTTTGGACAACATACTATACTATGCCAATTTGGTGCCATTTTGGACAACATACTATACTATGACATTTTGGTGCCATTTTCGACCACATACTATACTATGACATTTTGGTGCCATTTTCGACCACATACTATACTATGACATTTTGGTGCCATTTTTGACGACATACTATACTATGACATTTTGGTGACATTTTGGACCACATACTATACTATGACATTTTGGTGACATTTTGGACCACATACTATACTATGACATTTTGGTGCCATTTTGGTGACATTTTGGACCACATACTATACTATGACATTTTGGTGCCATTTTGGACCACATACTATACTATGACATTTTGGTGCCATTTTGGTGCCATTTTGGTGCCATTTTGGACCACATACTATACTATGACATTTTGGTGCCATTTTGGTGCCATTTTGGACCACATACTATACTATGACATTTTAGTGCCATTTTCGACCACATACTATCCTATGACATTTTGGTGCCATTTTTTACGACATACTATACTATGACATTTTGGTGCCATTTTGGACGACATAGTATACTAATACATTTTGGTGCCATTTTGGACCACATACTATACTATGACATTTTAGTGCCATTTTGGTGCTATTTTGGACCACATACTATACTATGACATTTTGGTGCCATTTTGGTGCCATTTTGGACCACATACTATACTATGACATTTTGGTGCCATTTTGGACCACATACTATACTAAGACATTTTGGTGCCATTTTGGACCACATACTATACTATGACATTTTAGTGCCATTTTGGTGCCATTTTGGACCACATACTATACTATGACATTTTGGTGCCATTTTGGACGACATACTATACTATGACATTTTGGTGCCATTTTTGACGACATACTATACTATGACATTTTGGTGCCATTTTGGACCACATACTATACTATGACATTTTGGTGCCATTTTGGACGACATAGTATACTATGACATTTTGGTGCCATTTTCGACGACATACTATACTATGACATTTTGGTGAAATTTTGGACCACATACTATACTAAGACATTTTGGTGCCATTTTGGACCACATACTATACTATGACATTTTAGTGCCATTTTGGTGCCATTTTGGACCACATACTATACTATGACATTTTGGTGCCATTTTTGACGACATACTATACTATGACATTTTAGTGCCATTTTCGACCACATACTATACTATGACATTTTGGTGCCATTTTTTACGACATACTATACTATGACATTTTGGTGCCATTTTGGACGACATAGTATACTATGACATTTTGGTGCCATTTTTGAGGACATACTATACTATGACATTTTGGTGCCATTTTGGACCACATACTATACTGTGACATTTTGGTGCCATTTTGGACCACATACTATACTATGACATTTTGGTGCCATTTTGGACCACATACTATAGTATGACATTTTGGTGCCATTTTTGACGACATACTATACTATGACATTTTAGTGCCATTTTGGTGCTATTTTGGACCACATACTATACTATGACATTTTGGTGCCATTTTGGACAACATACTATACTATGCCAATTTGGTGCCATTTTGGACAACATACTATACTATGACATTTTGGTGCCATTTTCGACCACATACTATACTATGACATTTTGGTGCCATTTTCGACCACATACTATACTATGACATTTTGGTGCCATTTTTGACGACATACTATACTATGACATTTTGGTGACATTTTGGACCACATACTATACTATGACATTTTGGTGACATTTTGGACCACATACTATACTATGACATTTTGGTGCCATTTTGGTGACATTTTGGACCACATACTATACTATGACATTTTGGTGCCATTTTGGACCACATACTATACTATGACATTTTGGTGCCATTTTGGTGCCATTTTGGTGCCATTTTGGACCACATACTATACTATGACATTTTGGTGCCATTTTGGTGCCATTTTGGACCACATACTATACTATGACATTTTAGTGCCATTTTCGACCACATACTATCCTATGACATTTTGGTGCCATTTTTTACGACATACTATACTATGACATTTTGGTGCCATTTTGGACGACATAGTATACTAATACATTTTGGTGCCATTTTGGACCACATACTATACTATGACATTTTAGTGCCATTTTGGTGCTATTTTGGACCACATACTATACTATGACATTTTGGTGCCATTTTGGTGCCATTTTGGACCACATACTATACTATGACATTTTGGTGCCATTTTGGACCACATACTATACTAAGACATTTTGGTGCCATTTTGGACCACATACTATACTATGACATTTTAGTGCCATTTTGGTGCCATTTTGGACCACATACTATACTATGACATTTTGGTGCCATTTTGGACGACATACTATACTATGACATTTTGGTGCCATTTTTGACGACATACTATACTATGACATTTTGGTGCCATTTTGGACCACATACTATACTATGACATTTTGGTGCCATTTTGGACGACATAGTATACTATGACATTTTGGTGCCATTTTCGACGACATACTATACTATGACATTTTGGTGAAATTTTGGACCACATACTATACTAAGACATTTTGGTGCCATTTTGGACCACATACTATACTATGACATTTTAGTGCCATTTTGGTGCCATTTTGGACCACATACTATACTATGACATTTTGGTGCCATTTTTGACGACATACTATACTATGACATTTTAGTGCCATTTTCGACGACATACTATACTATGACATTTTGGTGAAATTTTGGACCACATACTATACTAAGACATTTTGGTGCCATTTTGGACCACATACTATACTATGACATTTTAGTGCCATTTTGGTGCCATTTTGGACCACATACTATACTATGACATTTTGGTGCCATTTTTGACGACATACTATACTATGACATTTTAGTGCCATTTTCGACCACATACTATACTATGACATTTTGGTGCCATTTTTGACGACATACTATACTATGACATTTTGGTGCCATTTTGGACGACATAGTAAACTATGACATTTTAGTGCCATTTTCGACCACATACTATACTATGACATTTTGGTGCCATTTTGGACCACATACTATACTATGACATTTTAGTGCCATTTTCGACCACATACTATACTATGAAATTTTGGTGCCATTTTTGACGACATACTATACTATGACATTTTGGTGCCATTTTTGACGACATACTATACTATGACATTTTAGTGCCATTTTCGACCACATACTATACTATGACATTTTGGTGCCATTTTGGACGACATAGTATACTATGACATTTTGGTGCCATTTTCGACCACATACTATACTATGACATTTTGGTGCCATTTTGGACCACATACTATACTGTGACATTTTGGTGCCATTTTCGACCACATACTATACTATGACATTTTTGTGCCATTTTCGACCACATACTACACTATGACATTTTGGTGCCATTTTGGACCACATACTATACAATGACATTTTGGTGCCATTTTGGATCACATACTATACTATGACATTTTGGTGCTATTTTGGACGACATAGTATACTATGCCATTTTGGTGCCACTTTAGACGACATACTATACTATGACATTTTGGTGACATTTTGGACCACATACTATACTATGACATTTTGGTGCCATTTTGGACCACATACTATACTATGACATTTTGGTGCCATTTTTGACGACATACTATACTATGACATTTTGGTGCCATTTTGGACCACATACTATACTATGACATTTTAGTGCCATTTTCGACCACATACTATACTATGACATTTTGGTGCCATTTTTGACGACATACTATACTATGACATTTTGGTGCCATTTTGGACCACATACTATACTATGACATTTTGGTGCCATTTTTGACGACATACTATACTATGACATTTTGGTGCCATTTTCGACCACATACTATACTATGACATTTTGGTGCCATTTTTGACGACATACTATACTATGACATTTTGGTGCCATTTTGGACCACATACTATACTATGAAATTTTGGTGCCATTTTGGACCACATACTATACTATGACATTTTGGTGCCATTTTAGACCACATACTATACTATGACATTTTAGTGCCATTTTGGACCACATACTATATACTATGACATTTTGGTGCCATTTTTTACGACATACTATACTATGACATTTTAGTGCCATTTTGGTGCCATTTTGGACCACATACTATACTATGACATTTTGGTGCCATTTTGGACGACATACTATACTATGACATTTTGGTGCCATTTTGGACCACATACTATACTATGACATTTTGGTGCCATTTTTGACGACATACTATACTATGACATTTTGGTGCCATTTTCGACCACATACTATACTATGACATTTTGGTGCCATTTTTGACGACATACTATACTATGACATTTTGGTGCCATTTTGGACCACATACTATACTATGAAATTTTGGTGCCATTTTGGACCACATACTATACTATTACATTTTGGTGCCATTTTGGTGCCATTTTGGACCACATACTATATACTATGACATTTTGGTGCCATTTTAGACCACATACTATACTATGACATTTTAGTGCCATTTTGGACCACATACTATATACTATGACATTTTGGTGCCATTTTTTACGACATACTATACTATGACATTTTGGTGCCATTTTGGACGACATAGTATACTATGACATTTTGGTGCCATTTTTGAGGACATACTATACTATGACATTTTGGTGCCATTTTGGACCACATACTATACTGTGACATTTTGGTGCCATTTTGGACCACATACTATACTATGACATTTTGGTGCCATTTTGGTGCCATTTTGGACCACATACTATAGTATGACATTTTGGTGCCATTTTTGACGACATACGTATACTATGACATTTTAGTGCCATTTTGGTGCTATTTTGGACCACATACTATACTATGACATTTTGGTGCCATTTTGGACAACATACTATACTATGCCAATTTGGTGCCATTTTGGACAACATACTATACTATGACATTTTGGTGCCATTTTCGACCACATACTATACTATGACATTTTGGTGCCATTTTCGACCACATACTATACTATGACATTTTGGTGCCATTTTTGACGACATACTATACTATGACATTTTGGTGACATTTTGGACCACATACTATACTATGACATTTTGGTGCCATTTTGGACCACATACTATACTATGACATTTTGGTGCCATTTTGGACCACATACTATACTATGACATTTTGGTGCCATTTTGGACCACATACTATACTATGACATTTTGGTGACATTTTCGACGACATACTATACTATGACATTTTGGTGCCATTTTGGACCACATACTATACTAAGACATTTTGGTGCCATTTTGGACCACATACTATACTATGACATTTTAGTGCCATTTTGGTGCCATTTTGGACCACATACTATACTATGACATTTTGGTGCCATTTTGGACGACATACTATACTATGACATTTTGGTGCCATTTTTGACGACATACTATACTATGACATTTTGGTGCCATTTTGGTGCCATTTTGGACCACATACTATACTATGACATTTTGGTGCCATTTTTGACGACATACTATACTATGACATTTTGGTGCCATTTTGGACCACATACTATGCTATGACACTTTGGTGCCATTTTGGTGCCATTTTGGACCACATACTATACTATGACATTTTGGTGCCATTTTTGACGACATACTATACTATGACATTTTGGTGCCATTTTTGACGACATACTATACTATGACATTTTGGTGCCATTTTCGACCACATACTATACTATGACATTTTGGTGCCATTTTTGACGACATACTATACTATGACATTTTGGTGCCATTTTGGACCACATACTATACTATGAAATTTTGGTGCCATTTTGGACCACATACTATACTATTACATTTTGGTGCCATTTTGGTGCCATTTGGACCACATACTATACTATGACATTTTGGTGCCATTTTAGACCACATACTATACTATGACATTTTAGTGCCATTTTGGACCACATACTATATACTATGACATTTTGGTGCCATTTTTTACGACATACTATACTATGACATTTTGGTGCCATTTTGGACGACATAGTATACTATGACATTTTGGTGCCATTTTTGAGGACATACTATACTATGACATTTGGTGCCATTTTGGACCACATACTATACTGTGACATTTTGGTGCCATTTTGGACCACATACTATACTATGACATTTTGGTGCCATTTTGGTGCCATTTTGGACCACATACTATAGTATGACATTTTGGTGCCATTTTTGACGACATACTATACTATGACATTTTAGTGCCATTTTGGTGCTATTTTGGACCACATACTATACTATGACATTTTGGTGCCATTTTGGACAACATACTATACTATGCCAATTTGGTGCCATTTTGGACAACATACTATACTATGACATTTTGGTGCCATTTTCGACCACATACTATACTATGACATTTTGGTGCCATTTTCGACCACATACTATACTATGACATTTTGGTGCCATTTTTGACGACATACTATACTATGACATTTTGGTGACATTTTGGACCACATACTATACTATGACATTTTGGTGACATTTTGGACCACATACTATACTATGACATTTTGGTGCCATTTTGGTGACATTTTGGACCACATACTATACTATGACATTTTGGTGCCATTTTGGACCACATACTATACTATGACATTTTGGTGCCATTTTGGTGCCATTTTGGTGCCATTTTGGACCACATACTATACTATGACATTTTGGTGCCATTTTGGTGCCATTTTGGACCACATACTATACTATGACATTTTAGTGCCATTTTCGACCACATACTATCCTATGACAT
Organism: Solea solea; assembly: GCF_958295425.1. NCBI lineage: Eukaryota > Metazoa > Chordata > Actinopteri > Pleuronectiformes > Soleidae > Solea > Solea solea. Next base: position 12,006,527 of record NC_081136.1, read on the forward strand.
TTTGGTGCCATTTTTTACGACATACTATACTATGACATTTTGGTGCCATTTTGGACGACATAGTATACTAATACATTTTGGTGCCATTTTGGACCACATACTATACTATGACATTTTAGTGCCATTTTGGTGCTATTTTGGACCACATACTATACTATGACATTTTGGTGCCATTTTGGTGCCATTTTGGACCACATACTATACTATGACATTTTGGTGCCATTTTGGACCACATACTATACTAAGACATTTTGGTGCCATTTTGGACCACATACTATACTATGACATTTTAGTGCCATTTTGGTGCCATTTTGGACCACATACTATACTATGACATTTTGGTGCCATTTTTGACGACATACTATACTATGACATTTTGGTGCCATTTTTGACGACATACTATACTATGACATTTTGGTGCCATTTTGGACCACATACTATACTATGACATTTTGGTGCCATTTTGGACGACATAGTATACTATGACATTTTGGTGCCATTTTCGACGACATACTATACTATGACATTTTGGTGAAATTTTGGACCACATACTATACTAAGACATTTTGGTGCCATTTTGGACCACATACTATACTATGACATTTTAGTGCCATTTTGGTGCCATTTTGGACCACATACTATACTATGACATTTTGGTGCCATTTTTGACGACATACTATACTATGACATTTTAGTGCCATTTTCGACCACATTCTATACTATGACATTTTGGTGCCATTTTTGACGACATACTATACTATGACATTTTGGTGCCATTTTGGACGACATAGTAAACTATGACATTTTAGTGCCATTTTCGACCACATACTATACTATGACATTTTGGTGCCATTTTGGACCACATACTATACTATGACATTTTAGTGCCATTTTCGACCACATACTATACTATGAAATTTTGGTGCCATTTTTGACGACATACTATACTATGACATTTTGGTGCCATTTTTGACGACATACTATACTATGACATTTTAGTGCCATTTTCGACCACATACTATACTATGACATTTTGGTGCCATTTTGGACGACATAGTATACTATGACATTTTGGTGCCATTTTCGACCACATACTATACTATGACATTTTGGTGCCATTTTGGACCACATACTATACTATGACATTTTGGTGCCATTTTGGACCACATACTATACTGTGACATTTTGGTGCCATTTTCGACCACATACTATACTATGACATTTTGGTGCCATTTTCGACCACATACTATACTATGACATTTTGGTGCCATTTTGGACCACATACTATACAATGACATTTTGGTGCCATTTTGGATCACATACTATACTATGACATTTTGGTGCTATTTTGGACGACATAGTATACTATGCCATTTTGGTGCCACTTTAGACGACATACTATACTATGACATTTTGGTGACATTTTGGACCACATACTATACTATGACATTTTGGTGCCATTTTGGACCACATACTATACTATGACATTTTGGTGCCATTTTTGACGACATACTATACTATGACATTTTGGTGCCATTTTGGACCACATACTATACTATGACATTTTAGTGCCATTTTCGACCACATACTATACTATGACATTTTGGTGCCATTTTTGACGACATACTATACTATGACATTTTGGTGCCATTTTGGTGCCATTTTGGACCACATACTATAGTATGACATTTTGGTGCCATTTTTGACGACATACTATACTATGACATTTTAGTGCCATTTTGGTGCTATTTTGGACCACATACTATACTATGACATTTTGGTGCCATTTTGGACAACATACTATACTATGCCAATTTGGTGCCATTTTGGACAACATACTATACTATGACATTTTGGTGCCATTTTCGACCACATACTATACTATGACATTTTGGTGCCATTTTCGACCACATACTATACTATGACATTTTGGTGCCATTTTTGACGACATACTATACTATGACATTTTGGTGACATTTTGGACCACATACTATACTATGACATTTTGGTGCCATTTTGGACCACATACTATACTATGACATTTTGGTGCCATTTTGGACCACATACTATACTATGACATTTTGGTGCCATTTTGGACCACATACTATACTATGACATTTTGGTGCCATTTTTGACGACATACTATACTATGACATTTTGGTGCCATTTTCGACCACATACTATACTATGACATTTTGGTGCCATTTTTGACGACATACTATACTATGACATTTTGGTGCCATTTTGGACCACATACTATACTATGAAATTTTGGTGCCATTTTGGACCACATACTATACTATTACATTTTGGTGCCATTTTGGTGCCATTTTGGACCACATACTATACTATGACATTTTGGTGCCATTTTAGACCACATACTATACTATGACATTTTAGTGCCATTTTGGACCACATACTATATACTATGACATTTTGGTGCCATTTTTTACGACATACTATACTATGACATTTTAGTGCCATTTTGGTGCCATTTTGGACCACATACTATACTATGACATTTTGGTGCCATTTTGGATGACATACTATACTATGACATTTTGGTGCCATTTTTGACGACATACTATACTATGACATTTTGGTGCCATTTTGGACCACATACTATGCTATGACACTTTGGTGCCATTTTGGTGCCATTTTGGACCACATACTATACTATGACATTTTGGTGCCATTTTTGACGACATACTATACTATGACATTTTGGTGCCATTTTTGACGACATACTATACTATGACATTTTGGTGCCATTTTGGTGCCATTTTGGACCACATACTATACTATGACATTTTGGTGCCATTTTGGACCACATACTATACTATGACATTTTGGTGCCATTTTTGACGACATACTATACTATGACATTTTGGTGCCATTTTCGACCACATACTATACTATGACATTTTGGTGCCATTTTTGACGACATACTATACTATGACATTTTGGTGCCATTTTGGACCACATACTATACTATGAAATTTTGGTGCCATTTTGGACCACATACTATACTATTACATTTTGGTGCCATTTTGGTGCCATTTTGGACCACATACTATACTATGACATTTTGGTGCCATTTTAGACCACATACTATACTATGACATTTTAGTGCCATTTTGGACCACATACTATATACTATGACATTTTGGTGCCATTTTTTACGACATACTATACTATGACATTTTGGTGCCATTTTGGACGACATAGTATACTATGACATTTTGGTGCCATTTTTGAGGACATACTATACTATGACATTTTGGTGCCATTTTGGACAACATACTATACTATGCCAATTTGGTGCCATTTTGGACAACTAACTATACTATGACATTTTGGAGCTATTTTCGACCACATACTATACTATGACATTTTGGTGCCATTTTCGACCACATACTATACTATGACATTTTGGTGCCATTTTTGACGACATACTATACTATGACATTTTGGTGACATTTTGGACCACATACTATACTATGACATTTTGGTGACATTTTGGACCACATACTATACTATGACATTTTGGTGCCATTTTGGTGCCATTTTTGACGACATACTATACTATGACATTTTGGTGCCATTTTTGACGACATACTATACTATGACATTTTAGTGTCATTTTCGACCACATACTATACTATGACATTTTGGTGCCATTTTTGACGACATACTATACTATGACATTTTGGTGCCATTTTGGACGACATACTATACTATGACATTTTGGTGCCATTTTGGACGACATAGTATACTATGACATTTTAGTGCCATTTTCGACCACATACTATACTATGACACTTTGGTGCCATTTTGGACCACATACTATACTATGACATTTTGGTGCCATTTTTGACAACATAGTTTACTATGACATTTTAGTGCCATTTTGGACCACATACTATACTATGACATTTTGGTGCCATTTTGGATGACATACTATACTATGGTATTTTGGTGCCATTTTGGACAACATACTATACTATGCCATTTTGGTGCTATTTTGGACCACATACTATACTATGACATTTTGGTGCCATTTTGGACCACATACTATACTATGACATTTTGGTGCCATTTTGGACCACATACTATACTATGACATTTTGGTGCCATTTTGGACCACATACTATACTATGACATTTTGGTGCCATTTTGGACCACATAGTAAACTATGACATTTTAGTGCCATTTTCGACCACATACTATACTATGACATTTTGGTGCCATTTTGGACCACATACTATACTATGACATTTTGGTGCCATTTTTGACGACACTATGACATTTTAGTGCCATTTTCGACCACATACTATACTATGACATTTTGGTGCCATTTTTGACGACATACTATACTATGACATTTTGGTGCCATTTTTGACGACATACTATACTATGACATTTTGGTGCCATTTTGGTGCCATTTTGGACCACATACTATACTATGACATTTTGGTGCCATTTTAGACCACATACTATACTATGACATTTTAGTGCCATTTTGGACCACATACTATATACTATGACATTTTGGTGCCATTTTTTACGACATACTATACTATGACATTTTGGTGCCATTTTGGACGACATAGTATACTATGACATTTTGGTGCCATTTTTGATGACATACTATACTATGACATTTTGGTGCCATTTTGGACCACATACTATACTATGACATTTTGGTGCCATTTTGGACCACATACTATAGTATGACATTTTGGTGCCATTTTGGACCACATACTATAGTATGACATTTTGGTTCCATTTTGGTGCCATTTTGGACCACATACTATAGTATGACATTTTGGTGCCATTTTTGACGACATACTATACTATGACATTTTGGTGCCATTTTTGACGACATACTATACTATGACATTTTGGTGACATTTTGGACCACATACTATACTATGACATTTTGGTGACATTTTGGACCACATACTATACTATGACATTTTGGTGCCATTTTGGACCACATACTATACTATGACATTTTGGTGCCATTTTGGTGCCATTTTGGACCACATACTATACTATGACATTTTGGTGCCATTTTTGACGACATACTATACTATGACATTTTAGTGCCATTTTCGACCACATACTATACTATGACATTTTGGTGCCATTTTTTACGACATACTATACTATGACATTTTGGTGCCATTTTGGACGACATAGTATACTAATACATTTTGGTGCCATTTTGGACCACATACTATACTATGACATTTTAGTGCCATTTTGGTGCTATTTTGGACCACATACTATACTATGACATTTTGGTGCCATTTTGGTGCCATTTTGGACCACATACTATACTATGACATTTTGGTGCCATTTTGGACCACATACTATACTAAGACATTTTGGTGCCATTTTGGACCACATACTATACTATGACATTTTAGTGCCATTTTGGTGCCATTTTGGACCACATACTATACTATGACATTTTGGTGCCATTTTGGTGCCATTTTGGACCACATACTATACTATGACATTTTGGTGCGATTTTGGTGCCATTTTGGACCACATACTATACTATGACATTTTAGTGCCATTTTCGACCACATACTATCCTATGACATTTTGGTGCCATTTTTTACGACATACTATACTATGACATTTTGGTGCCATTTTGGACGACATAGTATACTAATACATTTTGGTGCCATTTTGGACCACATACTATACTATGACATTTTGGTGCCATTTTTGACGACATACTATACTATGACATTTTGGTGCCATTTTGGACGACATACTATACTATGACATTTTGGTGCCATTTTGGTGCCATTTTGGACCACATACTATACTATGACATTTTGGTGCCATTTTGGACCACATACTATACTATGACATTTTGGTGCCATTTTTGACGACATACTATACTATGACATTTTGGTGCCATTTTCGACCACATACTATACTATGACATTTTGGTGCCATTTTTGACGACATACTATACTATGACATTTTGGTGCCATTTTGGACCACATACTATACTATGAAATTTTGGTGCCATTTTGGACCACATACTATACTATTACATTTTGGTGCCATTTTGGTGCCATTTTGGACCACATACTATACTATGACATTTTGGTGCCATTTTAGACCACATACTATACTATGACATTTTAGTGCCATTTTGGACCACATACTATATACTATGACATTTTGGTGCCATTTTTTACGACATACTATACTATGACATTTTGGTGCCATTTTGGACGACATAGTATACTATGACATTTTGGTGCCATTTTTGAGGACATACTATACTATGACATTTTGGTGCCATTTTGGACCACATACTATACTGTGACATTTTGGTGCCATTTTGGACCACATACTATACTATGACATTTTGGTGCCATTTTGGTGCCATTTTGGACCACATACTATACTATGACATTTTGGTGCCATTTTGGACAACATACTATACTATGCCAATTTGGTGCCATTTTGGACAACATACTATACTATGACATTTTGGTGCCATTTTCGACCACATACTATACTATGACATTTTGGTGCCATTTTCGACCACATACTATACTATGACATTTTGGTGCCATTTTTGACGACATACTATACTATGACATTTTGGTGACATTTTGGACCACATACTATACTATGACATTTTGGTGACATTTTGGACCACATACTATACTATGACATTTTGGTGCCATTTTGGTGCCATTTTTGACGACATACTATACTATGACATTTTGGTGCCATTTTTGACGACATACTATACTATGACATTTTAGTGTCATTTTCGACCACATACTATACTATGACATTTTGGTGCCATTTTTGACGACATACTATACTATGACATTTTGGTGCCATTTTCGACGACATACTATACTATGACATTTTGGTGCCATTTTGGACGACATAGTATACTATGACATTTTAGTGCCATTTTCGACCACATACTATACTATGACATTTTGGTGCCATTTTGGACCACATACTATACTATGACATTTTGGTGCCATTTTTGACAACATAGTTTACTATGACATTTTAGTGCCATTTTGGACCACATACTATACTATGACATTTTGGTGCCATTTTGGACCACATACTATACTATGACATTTTGGTGCCATTTTTGACAACATAGTTTACTATGACATTTTAGTGCCATTTTGGACCACATACTATACTATGACATTTTGGTGCCATTTTGGATGACATACTATACTATGGTATTTTGGTGCCATTTTGGACAACATACTATACTATGCCATTTTGGTGCCATTTTGGACAACATACTATACTATGACATTTTGGTGCCATTTTCGACCACATACTATACTATGACATTTTGGTGCCATTTTCGACCACATACTATACTATGACATTTTGGTGCCATTTTTGACGACATACTATACTATGACATTTTGGTGACATTTTGGACCACATACTATACTATGACATTTTGGTGACATTTTGGACCACATACTATACTATGACATTTTGGTGCCATTTTGGTGCCATTTTTGACGACATACTATACTATGACATTTTGGTGCCATTTTTGACGACATACTATACTATGACATTTTAGTGTCATTTTCGACCACATACTATACTATGACATTTTGGTGCCATTTTTGACGACATACTATACTATGACATTTTGGTGCCATTTTCGACGACATACTATACTATGACATTTTGGTGCCATTTTGGACGACATAGTATACTATGACATTTTAGTGCCATTTTCGACCACATACTATACTATGACATTTTGGTGCCATTTTGGACCACATACTATACTATGACATTTTGGTGCCATTTTTGACAACATAGTTTACTATGACATTTTAGTGCCATTTTGGACCACATACTATACTATGACATTTTGGTGCCATTTTGGACCACATACTATACTATGACATTTTGGTGCCATTTTTGACAACATAGTTTACTATGACATTTTAGTGCCATTTTGGACCACATACTATACTATGACATTTTGGTGCCATTTTGGATGACATACTATACTATGGTATTTTGGTGCCATTTTGGACAACATACTATACTATGCCATTTTGGTGCTATTTTGGACCACATACTATACTATGACATTTTGGTGCCATTTTGGCGCACATACTATACTATGACATTTTGGTGCCATTTTGGACCACATACTATACTATGACATTTTGGTGCCATTTTGGACCACATACTATACTATGACATTTTGGTGCCATTTTGGACCACATAGTAAACTATGACATTTTAGTGCCATTTTCGACCACATACTATACTATGACATTTTGGTGCCATTTTGGACCACATACTATACTATGACATTTTGGTGCCATTTTTGACGACACTATGACATTTTAGTGCCATTTTCGACCACATACTATACTATGACATTTTGGTGCCATTTTTGACGACATACTATACTATGACATTTTGGTGCCATTTTTGACGACATACTATACAATGACATTTTGGTGCCATTTTTGACGACATACTATACTATGACATTTTGGTGCCATTTTGGTGCCATTTTGGACCACATACTATACTATGACATTTTGGTGCCATTTTAGACCACATACTATACTATGACATTTTGGTGCCATTTTGGACCACATACTATATACTATGACATTTTGGTGCCATTTTTCACGACATACTATACTATGACATTTTGGTGCCATTTTGGACGACATAGTATACTATGACATTTTGGTGCCATTTTTGATGACATACTATACTATGACATTTTGGTGCCATTTTGGACCACATACTATAGTATGACATTTTGGTGCCATTTTGGACCACATACTATAGTATGACATTTTGGTTCCATTTTGGTGCCATTTTGGACCACATACTATAGTATGACATTTTGGTGCCATTTTTGACGACATACTATACTATGACATTTTGGTGCCATTTTTGACGACATACTATACTATGACATTTTGGTGACATTTTGGACCACATACTATACTATGACATTTTGGTGACATTTTGGACCACATACTATACTATGACATTTTGGTGCCATTTTGGACCACATACTATACTATGACATTTTGGTGCCATTTTGGACCACATACTATACTATGACATTTTGGTGCCATTTTGGTGCCATTTTGGACCACATACTATACTATGACATTTTAGTGCCATTTTCGACCACATACTATCCTATGACATTTTGGTGCCATTTTTTACGACATACTATACTATGACATTTTGGTGCCATTTTTGACGACATACTATACTATGACATTTTGGTGCCCTTTTGGACCACATACTATACTATGACATTTTGGTGACATTTTGGACCACATACTATACTATGACATTTTGGTGACATTTTGGACCACATACTATACTATGACATTTTGGTGCCATTTTGGACCACATACTATACTATGACATTTTGGTGCCATTTTGGACCACATACTATACTATGACATTTTGGTGCCATTTTTGACGACATACTATACTATGACATTTTAGTGCCATTTTGGTGCTATTTTGGACCACATACTATACTATGACATTTTGGTGCCATTTTGGACCACATACTATACTATGACATTTTGGTGCCATTTTGGTGCCATTTTGGACCACATACTATACTATGACATTTTGGTGCCATTTTGGTGCCATTTTGGACCACATACTATACTATGACATTTTGGTGCCATTTTTGACGACATACTATACTATGACATTTTGGTGCCATTTTGGACCACATACTATACTATGACATTTTGGTGCCATTTTGGTGCCATTTTGGACGACATACTATACTATGACATTTTGGTGCCATTTTGGACGACATACTATGCTATGACCTTTTGGACGACATAGTATACTATGACATTTTTGTGCCATTTGGGATGACATACTATACTATGACATTTTGGTGCCATTTTGGACGACATACTATACTATGACATTTTGGTGCCATTTTGGACCACATACTATACTATGACATTTTGGTGCCATTTTGGACCACATACTATAATATGCCATTTTGGATGACATACTATAATGACATTTTGGTGCCATTTTGGGGCCATTTTGGATGACATACTATACTATGACATTTTGGTGCCATTTTTACGACATACTATACTATGACAATTTGGTGCCATTTTGGACGACATAGTATACTAAGACATTTTGGTGCCATTTTGGACGACATAGTATACTATGACATTTTGGTGCCATTTTAGACCACATACTATACTGTGACATTTTGGTGCCATTTTGGACCACATACTATACTGTGACATTTTGGTGCCATTTTGGACCACATACTATATTATGACAATCTTCATACAACCTTTGTAGAACATTATTTTGGTAACATTAACATGACATTGGGCAGCCTGTGGCCAAGTGAAGAAGGGGACTTAGCTTGTAACCAGAAGGTCGCCGGTTCAAGGCCCCACCATGTCGAAAGGGCTGGGATACCCTTAAGCAAGATACCCAATCCCCATTGCTCCCCGGGCGCCACTCAGTGTGGCAGTCCACTGCTACTAATTCTAGGATGGGTTAAAATGCAGAGAAAAATTTGGTGATATTATAATGACTTTATTATTTTAAACTATAGGCACACTACTACTCATACTTCCAGTCTTAGATGAATGAACAGGCAAACTTCATAGGATTTAAAAAGTTCTGTTTTATTTTCAATAAACCAAATAAAAAATACAGAAAATATATATAAAATCAAGCTTTCATGTACACCACTGTTTCACAAAATTATGCTCACCCAATGTAAGCTGCCCGCAATTAACAGCGTTGGTAATTTTCAATTTTTTTTTTATGTTTCTGTAATGGTTAATACACTTATATGTAGAAGATCTTTACGGAAAATGATGTTTTTAACACACTGGTGTTTGACCAGTGTGTTATGGAGTGGGTGGGAGACATTGTCCAAGATGGCGTGCAGTTTTGACGGCATCCTCCTCTCTGACACTGTCGTCAGAGAGTCCAGCTCCACTCCCACCATGTCACTGGCCTGACGGATCAGCTTGTTGAGTCTGTTGGCATCTGCAACCCTCAGCCTGCTGCCCCAAGCAACAGCATATAAAATATAGTTATTGTTATCCATGAAGCATCTAATACACTGTTTTACAAAATTATTTCTTGATTAATAGTCAAATTATAGTATTTACTTGCATTCCTGAACAGAAAAAAAGTGTTTTAGTGGTTGAATGTTATGCTTGATTAATTTCTGACTTCTCAGAGAACCCCAGCGAGCAGACTCAAATATGGGTATAAAAAGTTGAATTCATTTATTTGCCACTAATATTTTTAGTTTTTGAAAGATTTGAAAAATATTTATGTTCTCTTGTTTGTATATATATATATATATATATATATATATATATATATATATATATATATATATATATATATATATATATATATATATAGATAGATATATGTATATAGATATAGATATATATATATAGGATAACGGCTCGTGTAGAAAAAAAAAGGGTGCAAGCGAAATGTATCTTCCTGGAAGTCCTCACTCTGTCAGATGGCCTAAAAAAGGTGAAAAAGAAACACAAGTTTAGTATGTGATATTATGAATGAACATATAAGTTGACAAAAGTAAGACAAATTGCCCTACTAATAACACCGGGTTTTGTAATCACAAAAAGGGATTATTCATAATAATCAAATGAAGAGGAAATCTAGCATACATTCACCAACACAGACAAATTGACAAAGAATTGAAATTTGTTAACAAAAACAAAAAAATAATCATAGTGTACTATGACTATTCAAATATTGCTAAAATGTCATAGTATATGATGTCATCAAATGTCATGATGGTCAAAAAAAAATCATAGTATTCTATGATGTTCAATGTCACTAAAACAAGGCTGTATACTATGCCGTCGAAATGTAAAAAACAAAAATCATAGTATATTATGTCGTTCAAATCACACTAAAACGTCATAATATAGTATGTCGTGCAAGATCCAAAGTGTCACAAAAACATAGTATACTATATTAAATATATTGTGATGAAAATGACACACGTAAGACTGATTGGATTCTCAAGCACTTGGATTTAAATTCTGCTGCTACCTTGCCCAACATTCACTTCCTTCTTGTCTTTGCTCACAGGAACATTTCAGGTTGGGGACACATTGTGGATATTTATGGTCCCCGAACGGCATTGCGGTTTTGTAATTGGCCCCACAATATGGCGAGTGCTCAAAAACAGGAGCTGTGCAGGGGCACAAAGTCATACAACACTCTTCTGTCAGATGACAGAAGAGATCATCTGCTTAACTATTAGTGGTAGAATAGAGGGTTAGGGCTTAAAGGTAGACAAAGTATCAATGGGACTTTTACACAACGTGCCACTGTGCTTCATCTCGCCCTCTTTTAGTCTACTCCTGTCAGCCAAATTCAGCCTCTCTCTCTCATTCCACACCCTCTCTCGCTCCCTCGCTCTCCTTTGGATCCCATTTCACTGCGATGTAATGGGTTTATTAGTGTGGTTAATGCACTGTGACCTACTGGGACTTGCCATCTACCTTTTTCATGTGCACAAAAAAGAAAGAAAAGGAGTATTTATGAAAGAGAAGCATTACAGGAATGAGGCACCAGTTGGGCAGCGACACGAGGGGAAATAAAGAGTAACAAAATGAAAGGATGAAATAAGGAGTATAAATGAAATGAAGGAAAGTGAAAAATCACCATGCTGGAATGCAGATGTGCGCAGTCATTATGATAAACAACATCAGAGTCTGGCCTCGTCTGTGTTGATCGTTGTCATGTTCACCCAGACTGGGACGGACAAAGTCAGCATTGGCACCAACTGTGCTTAATGTAAATCAATGTTCCTGCTCCCAAACGCAGCCATTTTAAGATATAATGAAGTCACCGCAGTCGGTACAGCTATCCCAGTGTTGTTTTTGGACACAAGCAAAGCTCTGCTAAACCAGGGTTGGTCTGCTGTGTGGTGTTCCTCCTGTGTGTCAACTCGCCAGAAACAAAAGGAGTGACAACGTAAGGGTGGTGACAATTTTGTATCTTTTACTTCGGTCCCTCTTTCAATCAGTTAGTTGGTCAGATTGATAGTTAAAAAAAAAAAATAAATCAGCAATGGTCTAAGATGGCTAATTCTAATGTCTGTGACGCAGAACTTTGCTTCATATCCAAAAATGAAGACACCAAAGAGGAAATTAGCTGATTGGGGCCAAAGCCAATAAAAACCTTTGCACACTGCATTCATACTGGGTAAAAAAAACATTCCAAAGAGGTTTTTCATCCTAGAGCAGCCCTGTGGATAGCAGTCTTGTTTTACTATGTACACACAAGTTTCATATGTTTTATGTTTTTAATAAACCCTTATATGTTGGCTGTTTTCTTACCATAAATAAATAATAAATGAATGATCCAGTCCTTTTGGAAACCACACTTTCCCTTCTGCCATTTATAATAAGAGAAATGAAAACTTCACCGCACAGTTTGAACTCATGATTAATTTCTTCATCATCGGCACATTTCAAGGGAGTTCGGGACCCCAGGTAAAAAGGGTCCCGGGGGCCCTCTGACATCAAACTAGAACAAACCACAATGTCACCCCAAAAATGAAAGCAATACCCCATAAATGTCATAAAAAGTCCATTGAGAAAGCAGATGTTGGGATCATTTAAACAAAGGGGGTTCTCACAAAGTAAACAAAGCGGTCTTCTGGGAAACAAACGGTGAAATCCATTTGTACTGGTGCATCTATGCTCCGTCAGCTTAAATAATCCATTCATCCATTAAAACAAGGAATTGGTCAACACCCAAACTGAAAGTGGGCATATGGCATTATGCACACTAGGTGGGGGCCTAGTGAAGCAGAGTCAGACACACTTCATTCAATAAATCAGTGCCCTGCTCGTGCTTATATACAGGGACAAGGACAGTAGTCCAACTAAATGGCGTGATCGAGTAATAGGCCCATAAAACCATGTGGTAATTGAACATGATGACGATAACACAAACACAGGAGTTCAGTTTAGTTCCGTTGGTGATCGATTGTAGACTGCATCAGGGTGTTGTGCAGCATTTTGTCTGATTATATTTGATAGTCACAGTTAAGTTGCATCAGTGACAGCAAAAACTACCCACTTGCGGAGGAGTTGTGTTATTCAAATAGGTGTCAGCAGCTTATCCGAGGCAATTACTTTATTGTTAAGTTCGACACTGTGTCAGAAGACACGGTGAAGTCCAAACAGAGTTAGTGCTGAGCCACGCTGAGGTCTAAAGGATGTGATTCGCCACTGACTGATGGACTGCGCCGCCTATTAGATTAGCACGGACACTTCCACTTAGAGACACACTCAATGTCTCCCAACACCAGCTTGAAAAAAAAAATGCCAGTGAATGCTCGGCAGCCTGAAAGCAGCTTCACTGTAGGCTGACAGATCAACAGCATTACATGCATTCATAGTTAAATGTGCAGTGGGCTTAGAATGTACTTTACAAAATGATGTGTGATCATAAACAGCTTAGAAGACAGAAACACATCAGTACACTTTTCTCTTTGCTGTGGTGTTTGTGTGGAAAATCTTTATGAAATGTGATCTTGTATTGTCGTTGTGCTTTAATTAATGTTGTGTTGAGTTTTTTTTGTAATGTGTTTTCTATAATGTCGTCGTGTTTTCTGTAATGTCGTCGTGTTTTCTGTAATGTCGTTGTTTTCTGTAATGTTGTGTTTTCTGTAATGTCGTCGTGTTTTCGGTAATGTCGTGTTTTCTGTAATGTCGTTGTGTTTTCTGTAATGTTGTGTTTTTAGTAATGTCGTCGTGTTTTCTGTAATGTCGTCGTGTTTTCTGTAATGTCGTCGTGTTTTCGGTAATGTCGTGTTTTCTGTAATGTCGTTGTGTTTTCTGTAATGTTGTGTTTTCTGTAATGTGTTTTCTGTTATGTTGTGTTTACTATAATGTGTTTCCTGTAATGTCGTCGTGTTTTCTATAATGTCGTTGTGTTTTCTGTAATGTCGTCATGTTTTCTGTAATGTCGTCGTGTTTTCTGTAATGTCGTCATGTTTTCTGTAATGTCGTCGTGTTTTCTGTAATGTCGTCGTGTTTTCGGTAATGTTGTGTTTTCTGTAATTTCGTCGTGTTTTCTGTAATGTTGTGATTTCTATAATGTGTTTCCTGTAATGTCCTGTTTTTTGTCGTGTTTTCTGTAATTTCGTCGTGTTTTCTGTAATGTTGTGATTTCTATAATGTGTTTCCTGTAATGTTGTCGTGTTTTCTGTAATCTTGTGTTTTTTGTAATGTCATGTTTTTTGTCGTGTTTTCTGTAATGTCGTCGTGTTTTCTGTAACAGTCAGCACTGACTGCACTAGACACACGCCCTGCTTCAAGAACTAGCTTTTGAGACCCAGCTAGTAAACTGGATCAAAGTATGATCCTGGCTGAAACTCAAAAGTGGCTGCTAAAGTGAGTCTAGGGCTTTGGTTTAATTTATTTAGTTGATGAAATGCAGTGAAACAAGACAGAAGATAAAACAAAAACAAATGACAATAAAGGGAAGTTTGAGCAGATAAAAACCTAAAAACGATGAATAAAACTTCCCTAATTTTCCAGTCCCTGCGGGATTCGGCCCAGGTTTATTAATCACTTCTCATGAGATGAGACCATTCATTGTCCAATGTGAAAATTAAGGAAAATACTTTTTCAAAAATAACACCTGACCTCAGTTAGAGCTACTCAAAAAAGTATTTGAAATTCTTTGACAGCAGCAGATCAGAGAGGGGGAGAGGAGGGATGGGAAAATGGAGAGAGAGAGACATGAGAGAGAAACACACAGGATGAAAGAGCCACAACAAAACAAGTGAGTCAGTGGGGTGCCAAGGTCACCCGAATGTGCCAGTGGCTGACTTGTGGAGAGAAACGCTGCAGCCGATTGTGTGAAAACCTGCAAAAGAATAAAAGGCACAAGGACAAGGAGTGAAAGATTCTGGGCGTTTTTCATATAAAACAAACATTTTAGATTATTTAAAAATGTATTCATTCTAACCGTCTTCTCCTACTCGCATACATTCCCCCCCTCACGCCTTTGTTTTCATAAGTCTCAGAAATCCAATCTTTTCTATATATGTCAAACCTCAAGCACTAGATCTTGGGGAAAAAAAAGGCGGGCAAATGTGATTTGAGTGAATTCAGGAGCTTTGTGCAGATGAATAAAACATTGCCTCTCCTTGATGTTACCCGGACTTATCAAGTCACAGATTCCCCCCTTTGAGCTCAGTGGTGACACAGTGCAGGAACCTCTGTGTGGGATGAAACAGAAAAAGATGAAGTTTCTACTGTATATCTTGAGCTCGCGCTGCGGAGAGAGATAACTGCACAAGCACAAAGATACAGAGATATGTGCGACGTGCACACATGATGTTGGAGTTTTGATCAGACTCCCCCCCCCAGTGAATGACATGTTGCAAAACATACTGCAAAAAGGAAGAACAGAATATTTTTTGATTTCATCTTTTCTTCCATATGTGACGTGCAAATCCCTTCAGTTGTGCCAAAATTGGATATGTAGGGATTACGATCACTGCATAAGGAGTTATACAATGTATAGATTCTTCTTTAATCCACTGTTTTGCTTGCAGGCCCACTGTGATTAGTAACTGTATGTATGTGACATTCATACATATTTAAGTGGGCGGGAAGCTGCTGTGGGTCAAATTAGTAATTGTAATGGGATTTACTTTTCTCTTAAAGTATTCAATCAGAAGTGGAATTAACAGCTTTGGGACATCCACGCAGAATAATTTAAATAGATTTTTCATTCTTTATACAGCACATTTATGTCAGCGTTGAGGGACTGTGGGTGGTCAAATTGCCGCTAAGATGTGGAGCATTTGAAGAAATATTTCCCAGTGGACACGTATTCCACTCTCATCCTCACGAAACCATAAACAGTTGGCAGTAAACTGCTGTTATTTTTGAGAAATGTTGCAAGATTAAAAGAGGATATAAATGAGATGAGACTTTCGACACCACACGATTAAAGCTCAATTCAAGGGGAGTCACCCCCAATCCATACAATCCAAAATAGATTTTACAATTAGTGTCTATTTTTTGGTCATTTACACGTACATGATTTTAAATGCTGTAAAGTTATCACCGTCATCCCTATTTACTGTCCCCCCTGCCCTGTAGGGAATGTCACACCCTGTCTCAGAAGCTTCTAGAGCTATGGTTCTCAGACTGTGGTACGCAAGGTTCCTCTGGTGGAAAATCAAAAATATTGATCTACTGTATATACCAGACAGGTATGTGATCAGAGTAGAGCTGAGGGGTTTTGACCAGAGTGCAAAGACAATTAAACAAATCCCGAAAATAATAAACTTAATAATAATTAGAATCCCATTATCGCTCACTCCATTTTAACCTAATTTCACAGATGAGAGATTTGGTTGTGTTTACCCACAATGCCCTGCGTTGTAGTCCACAGGCTACGTAAGATTTATGACACTAAACTCCTGCAGTCCACCAAACGCAACTTTAACAGCTGTCCTCTGTGTGCATCACTTATGAATGTGAGTTAAACAGGCGTACAGACTAAAAGATAAGGTTCTTCATTTGATTAAAATGAGACTTAATATGACTGAAACTAACATGGACTTCTTATCGCCAGGCTAAAACTTGCTGACAGCATTATCACTACTTTGCCAGCAAATGCCAGATAATGACTTAAATCATGCATCAAATACTGTAAAACACAAAGTACTGTGTGTTTCAGAGGAGAGAATTAAAATACAAGGAGAGTTTTTTTTTTCTTCTCTTGCCCAGTAGATGGCAGACTTGCCCTATGCAGGCTTTAAGCCTCATATCCTTTCTGCCACAGCTGTGTGTGTGTGTGTTACAATTAAGGTTTGAATAAGGTACTGGCTGAGTCTGAAGCTAGAGTAAAGACCAATATTGTGCCAACAACAAGAAAACAGTGTTTGATTCATGAAAGATGCATGCAGAATGGAAATGGTCATCACCATAAATTTCACCCATTGTTCCCCAAATATGTTGTTCTCTGTAAATCAGATTTCCGTGTGTCTATCTTTGAATATTTTACTAGCAGAATAAAGAAGCTCCTACATGCTGTACATTGTCTGAAAAACAAAAATCAACATATTGTTTGTTTCAGCAGACTGACTCTGCTCAGGCTTCCTGACTAAGACGACGCCATCAAATTAAGTAAATAAAGGCATTTTCCAAACAACAGGACTTTAGAGGTGCAACAAACACATAGCACACAAAGGGTGAATAAATAGACTTCATTATATGTAGGTGTAGATAATGAAGGGCACAGTGGAAAAACAAAGCTAAATTGGCACTCCAGAAACAAGTAATGAACTTTCATAAAGAAAAGACGGATTTGTAAAAGAAATGTGTCATACTCCTATTATTTTTAATTACTACAATGGAAAATGTAAACGCAGACATTGTGTTCCCATGTTTAGAAAAAAAAGCCTAATTATACTTTTGTGAGTCGATGCAAATAGGAAATATAGTACGTCCACAAAACAGCTTTGGCTTGAAAGCCAAACACCATGACAACAACTCTCAGCATTTCCAAACTATTCAACTGTAAATCAGCAAATTAAATTAATAATAACAATTCATGTCACTGTAAAAGCAGTACAGTCTTTTACTGTGTTCAAGACATAGTTGGGTATTTATTTCTTCTTGAGCCATACAAAAGGTGACTGATGTTTTCACCTGAGGGGACCCATTCATTGCTATTCAACTTTATTGCTGCTGATTCCAGCTCCACTGCAGCCTGGTCACCTCCAGTGCTTCCCATACTCTACAAAACTGTAGCTCATAAATCAGTAAATGCCTTAGTCGCAGAATTAACACCTGTCCTGTGCAATGAATGAACTGGCAGATTTTGCTAAGTACAGTCTGAATGCTCCACTGGTTCGGTTCGGTACAGTATGTTTTTTTGTGTGTGTTTCCATTAGGAATAGTACCAAAATAACCTGCCACAACGTCCCATTTTTCAGTCCCCGACCCTTGGTGTACCAGAGTAAAATGGTACGGTACGGGCGGAGCTAGACCCATGAAAACTGATTGGGCAACAGAAAAGCATCAATCCCTTGCGCACGGTGAGTCACTGGTGGGCACGTAACAAAAAAAAGACTTAAGATATTTCTCGAAACCGAGGTGGGGAAGCACAATTTTTCCAAAATACTACCCCTATTCTAGTAATACAAAGGTAATTGCAAATCGGTGAAGTATTCCTTTAAGTTTCCATTTACACTCATCAGTACTCATAAGCGAATTTAATTTTGTATACGCAGTATACGGTCATATGACAACACCTGATTGCAGCGCTGAGAAGGAGGGTTACTTGGCAGGAACTGAATATACTACTTAGTTTGTTCACTCATTCATCTTCTACCACTTTATCCTCCACATAATGGGACGCAGGGCTGCACTGGTGCTAATCCCAGTGTCCAATTTTCCCAATCCCGAAATGTACATGTTTTTTTTGGAAGGTGAGAGGAAACCGGAGAACCCAGAGAAAACCCAAGCACACACGGGGAGAACATTCAAAAAAATTGTTTGCAATTTTTTTGCCATAAAATAATATGTGCTTTAGGCAAGGGTCTTGCTTTAGAGACAACGCCATCTTGTGCCATTATGTTCCTACAGCTGGTATGTGAAGGCCACCGTAGTTTCCTAACGCACTAAGGAAGGGGAGGAGTGAGCAGAGTAGTCCTCTGTTTGTTACAGTCTGCAGAAGTAGATGTCACTTATTCTCACACACACAAACTTCAAGCTATTTGTCACCTTTCAGGCAGTTACATGCTCAGCTGTGGATGGGAGACGGGAAACAAAACTTGTCGTCAGGGAGGTTTAAAGCTACGGGAAACACAGACGTGACTCCAGGTCTGTAAGATAACTTCACGTTCATCTTCTGAATAAGGATCGACAAACCAGAGTGGCTGTCAGATTCAGGTTAGGCTGGGTTCGTTTTCTCTCTGACTCGGTCAGGGTGGGACAGAAAAATGCAGCTTGAGCTGCACTCTCACATGTACCTGCTCATGATCTGCTAGATACTGACATAGAGTATCTTGTTAGTGTGTCTGGCACTCACACTCCTGGCTCAGCTCTGCAGGATACTACAATCCAAACGTGTCATGTAAAATATCTTTTGGGAAAACGATATTTTATATATATATTTTTTTTTGTTTCCTTCCAAAGCCTGAAACAGTTCCTGACACTTAGTGGTGAAAACCGCAGTGATGCCAGGATGTATTAGGAGTATAGTGTGTGTGTTAAAGTATATGTTATGTGTCCAATATTTAAATCATATTCAGTTATGATTATAAGATTACATGAGCAGTAGAGATGTGGTGATAAGTCTTAGTTTAGAAGTGATTGTTACAAAACAATCCATCATTTCATTAGATATACCTATTTAAATGATTGCCATTGCAAATATTTAATCAGCCCTTTACATGTCAGCAACTCAATGCACTTAAGCCATGAAGACATGGTCAAGATTCAGGCCACACCCAGAAAAAAAAGATAGTCCTAACATAATAAACAAAATTGATGACAGAAATCTGCGCCTGTTTCTGTCCCAAATGGGTGTGGAGCCTCGGCGCAAACTTTCTTTTAATTTTTAAACTATTTTCTTCCACTGTGTCCATCGTTTAACAACCTCCAATTAACTTCAGTTTGGATCTATGTCATTGTTGTTGTTGTCGTTGGAGTCACGCTACAAAGGACGCAGAACCCGGGGAGTCCACTGCATGTGTGTAAATACGATAAGGTGTCAACACGGGGGCTTTTTGTCTGAAAAAAACAGACGCTTAATGTTGTATCGGTGTTTGACTTCAACAGGCAAAAATAGAACACCACAACGGACTGACGGAACAACGACGCAAGTCTGTGACTGAAGTGGATGTGTATCACTATCAATGCCGCGATGGAGATGCATGCAGCGGAATCCCAGAAGAAGATACTTTGAAATCCTATCTGATCTGTAAAAAGTCAAACAGAATCCCATTCGAAACAACCTCCGTAAGTGGTTTGAATCAGCCTTGGAAAAATTGGATCTAGATACAATCTGGATATGCTTAAAAATCCAATTTGGGCTGCAGTCAAAACAAGGCCTAAGTAATAAACACAGTGACGGGCAGGTTGGTCTACAATGGTAGGAATACAATCATCGTCTCCCTTCTTTTCATGGGTCATATAATGGAAAAAATAAAATAGGATTCTGGTCTTTCATGAAATATCTATTGAAGTTAAGCAGCAATACTTTTATATTCTAGTTTGTAATTGAAAATGAGTCTTACAGAACTCAACCAAATCATTCCAAAGTATGGTTCCGGAGTTGAAACCTGTGTATCAAGATATATCAAATCATCCTTTAAGGCAAAGACCTGTAAACATCTAAACAGTTAATCAAGTAACTACTCGTTACAACCAATGTATGCCTAAGATTCTGAAGCACAACTCTGAAACTGATGGCTTCAGCAGCAGGGAGTGGTAGCCACTCTGTTTTTCTCTTAGCACTCAATTTTATTTTATTTTTTATTATCCACTCTTACCCAAATCAGGATTTCTTACTGTTGCCTGCGCAGTGAAAAATATCCTGCTGGATATGAATCAATCCTGAATAATCAATGTGATTGTATACTGAGAGACTGCAGCACACTTGAGGAGTCGGTGCGTAGAAATGGGAAAAGTGGTCTGCTTTTCACAAGCTCCTAAAGTAGCGGGAAAGTCGAGGGATTTCATGTTAGCATTGGGCTGCATTGCTGCAGAATATTTTTGAATAATATCATGCAAGTTGAAAGCTCTGTGTGTGGCTCAGCTGGTAAAGAATGATAGTAACACTAGCAGGGTTAGCAGTTTG
Organism: Solea solea; assembly: GCF_958295425.1. Taxonomy (NCBI): domain Eukaryota; kingdom Metazoa; phylum Chordata; class Actinopteri; order Pleuronectiformes; family Soleidae; genus Solea; species Solea solea. Next base: position 12,028,472 of record NC_081136.1, read on the forward strand.
AGTCCCTCTGTGGTCGAGCATGACAAAATGTGGCAAAAGAAGAAGACAGAGGTGATTAAAGCGGCTGCAAGATGCTAATCTCCACTCAAACAGAAACATTACCATCAAGATTTTCACACTTTGGTGTTAGTGTGTTGACTTGCATAGCTTCTGCAGCTGTGATCCTTGTTCAAGCTAAAATATCAGGCCTATTAGTCTTGTCAAAAATGTAGCCGCTATGCACTCCATTTATGTACCTTTGAGTGGAAAGGGAAACAAAAAAAAACACTTTAGAGGAGGAAAGTGGTTTGAAAGACAAAGCAGAAAGAATAGGGGAGAAAAAAAATTGATCATGGGTTTTGTGAAGTATGAGTGGAGATGGGAAGAAGCTACAAATGAATGATGAAGAATAGGCTTTTGAAAGTGAAAGAATTAATGACAACACCACTGTAAATGTCAAATTGCCTTTTTGGACTTAAGAGGCTATTTGAAAATTTAAGCTGAGCGTGAATTATAGAAGGTGAATAGTGTCTAAAATCAGAGTGTCTTCACACACACAGCAGGTTAATGGCAGAAAAGACAGACGAACAACAGGGAACTTACCTAACTTCAAAATCCAGAAACATAGAATCCATTCATTCTACTATCGTCTTTGTAGCACTCTCTCTCTGGGCTGAAGAGTCTCCAGGAAACAGAGGGTTAAAACAACGGCATTGTGGAACTCTGTAAACACAAAAACAGACCTAAGATCAGCCCTTGTGCGTAAAGATTTAGCTGCAAAACTACAAATAAACTGTTTGTAATTAAATATTTCTATCTATCAGCTTTGTTTACGTGGAAAATTTATTACAAACCATTTTTTTTACAATTCACTGCATGTTAGAATACAAGTTTTAACAATTTATTTGGGAAAAAAACACTGCAGTTGTACTTGAACGACAGATTTTTGCATGTTAAATTTGAACAGTATAAACAACATTTAAAATAACATTGCTGCGACTCTCAATGTTTCTTTATCTCTCAATGTGCAAAAACAGGCCAAACAATGGAAACTATGTACAGGTATTCTTCCAAATCTCTCCTCTGTGGTGACAAAGATGCTGATTCTCTGGGTTCTTGAAACAGCGCGAGTAAAATTACCGTAATAACCACACTTTCGGAAACAGTTGGGATTGTTCTGATAGCACAAGCGGTCGCGTAACTACGGCTGTCAGTGACAAGCGATACGCTCAGTGTTAAAGGGTTAAGGTGGTCTTGTGTAGTTTTGGACAAACCATGACATTGATTTGTCCTTTAATTTGAATGACTTGCTGAGTCATGGAAAGTCTCCTACAGTCTCTCGAACATAACGGCGGAAGTAGAAGCTGAAGCCGTTTGTGCGAAGCACGCTACACGACTGAGTTTATGACATAATACCAGTCAAAGCCATAAGTGAGTGCAAAAACAAATGCACAACACAGTTTATATGTTTGAACATCCATTCAGAAGATTTAGTGCGCGTGTTTTCTTGCTTGCGTGTGCAATACATAGAGCCATTTGTGTCTATCCACATGTCTTGTGCGTGGGTTTCCATTTATAAGCTCTGCTAGATTATGTTTCCTCCACGTCTGTTTGTTGTTTTGAGCTGGTTACACGGCTCACATCGTTACCGCATTTGCTCTCCATTCTTCCCATAAGGCCGGCCCTTAAATCATTCAGCAAGCCTATTCAATTTCAAAAGTGAAAACCTCTGAGGTAATTTGGGGCCACGCGAATCGACCCTCTGAGGATTCCTACATCCCCACTTCTGCCTGTGCTTCACTTTGCCAATCAGATATGATCAGTTACAGGCACTTTGCTCCAGCATAATCTAGCCGGGCTGTTGACATTACATGTCTGAAGTAATGTATATGAAGGGCAATTTAATGTCCTTTTTTTGGCACAACCGTGTATGGAAACTCTATGAAGGATATAACAATTGCTCCGAGAAGCAGGTGCACATGCTGCACTGATGAAACATCTCCAACTCAGTCGAGTGCACAGCTTTATTTCTACCTGCCGTCATGCAGTCCTACATGGACGACAAAGATGAGTGTGCAGAGGATATTTCCCTCTGTTCTGCTTTTCTACTTCTATCTGTGTGAAATGTGAACACTGACACCTGAGTGAATATGTATTTCTCCAGTTTAATAAAAAGACAAGTAACGTTACGCCGTCCCATCATGAAGATGGCACATTCATAACTCGGACCGCTGGATTGTCAAACTGTGTTTGAAATTTGACAACTAATAAGAGGTCATAGAAGAGATTTTTTTCCACTTCATTGTACTGTACTGAGACTGTTTCTGTCTTAGCACTTTTGATGACAATCAGTGCCAACCATTAATTTAAACATACTTAAGTGGGTTTGGGTTGCGGAGTCCATCGACTCTCTTAGGATATGGCTTTTGGAAAAGAAAACAGCCCTCCTTTTTTTAGCCTGAGTATCTGCAGCCCCTCTATCCACCAAAACCTCCTCCCTGGTGGCAGCTGCTCCACTCACAGCTCTCGCCGCCTTTGCAAAAAATCTCCTCAGCAGCATATTGTGGTTCACACAACAAAAGGCTGAACTGTGGTCTGTGATAAAATGTGGAGGCAAACATTGTTCGCCATTAAATATTCAACGCTGGTACTCGACTCTACAGCCAGTTTGGCAGATTTCTTGAAAACGAGCGGTGTTTACTGGCTGAGGTGCTACTGCAGAATCACCTCACAATTCGCAAATGTGTGAATTATCACACTTTTGGGGGTGTAATGTAATTTTAATCCTGAAAAACAGACTTGACAAAAAAACAAACAAAAGACAAAGTGATTTGATATTTATAAGACATGAAGTTCCTGAGGAAAAAAAACAAAAACCCTCAATTATCATTCACTTTTCTGCCAGTACAACCTATGCCATAATAGTCACACATTCTATTCTCTGCAGTTTTTTACCCCCCTCATATTTAGACTTTGTTTTGGAAAAAGGCACCTATTCAAGATTTCAACATAAAACAGTTAACAAAAGTTGGCGTCCTTAAAACTCTCATTTCTGGGTCAATGTCCTTTATGAAACGGTTCTTATGGGAAGAATGGAGAGTAGATGCGGCAACAAAAGACAACCATGGCAGTATGTTGAATCATTTGTTGAGAAAAATTTATGGAAGTAAATAACACACAAAAGAGGGAAAAAAGGTGAAGGTTGTATGGATTCCTAATAAACAAAACAAGTGCAACTATTGACATTTCTAAACATCTAAATTCAAAATTACTAGTTGAATAATACATTTTAAACCACTGATTATATTTTAGTTGATATCTAATTTATTTGCAGTATAGAAAAATAAAAATACATTGACATATTTGACTGAAAGGCACCTAAATTACATACAATTTCGACACTATGCCATAAAAGTTAACGGTAAGTTAACGGTAAGTCGGTAATTACAAAGTGCAAGGACTTGCGGGGGGGGGGGGATGACAAAACACTGCAGGTCTCAGCAGGGGACAGAAGTCATCTAATGTTACAGGACAGGTCGAGACAAATTACACTGGACACTTCACAAAATGATCTATTGCACCCTCCTACTTCTTTGAAAAGTGCCTTTCAGGAGATATAGCCTCAGAAAACTTGTGTCAGCTACACAAGGAGAGATTGGTTAACGCGCTTAAAGGTGAGAGAAGTGTGAAAAAAAGTTGTCTCTTTCAGATCAGTGTCACTGATTCTCACAGAGACCACTGATAGAGGCTGAGGTGAGAAACTATGAGAATGATGGGATTAGGTCGGTTCAGGTGAGACGAGGGAAAGGAAATTTACCAGAGGCTTAGGCCCCGATGGATCCACGCGGAAATGGAACAAAAGGTAAACAATACTTTTCCCATGAAAGTTTTCCATAAATGCAGCATAGTTTAAGGAAATGTGTTTTCAATGCCATTCCACTTGGCTTAGAATGAACAAGACACATTTCAGTAAAACACTCAAAAGTTAGTTGTGACAAACACAAAGTGTGACAGCCAAATGGCAAAGTGTGCTTTAAACCACTCTGTAAGTGTGCTGACAGAGCTAATACCTAACAGCTCTAAAAATAGCTTTTGTCAGGGAGAACATCGATATAGAGTGGACACAGCAGAAAACTGTGCAGAAGAAAAAGAAATGGGTGAAAAACAAACGCGGCGACTCATACAAGCAGAATGAGGAAAAGACGAACTCTGCAGCAGATGGAGAGAAATGAAAAGACAAAGAACAAAGAGAAGAAACAGAGATAAAGAGAGTCTGAAAGTGGGAGTCTGGTGACTAAGATGGATGGCGTGCAGCGGCGGTAGAGGTAGAACCATGACAGTATCAAAAATACATACATCTTTCTGAAGAACAAGAGGGAAACACGGAGGAAATGGACAGAAAACTATTTCACCTGACAGAGTGCTGGTTTCCAGTTATGACAATTATCGGACATCACATCAAAAGCAAACATGTAAACAAAACAGCCCCGACGTCCAGTGTTTTTAAGGTGAACTACATGTGAGTGTAGTTCACTGGGTGACTGGACGGTCACAGACAAGATTTATGACAGACCCTTGTACATGCTAGTTACAAATAACTAATTTAGTTACAGAATACATACATTTCTGCTTTTACTTTTTTTTTTACTTTGGCTATTGTATTGGGAAAATAGAGGGGAGAGGTTAAAGAAGGAAGCAACCAGAACCATGGACAGTGCTCGGTGAACAAAGTGCCAAAAGGTGAAAACAATGCACCTGAGCCGGCTTTTCCTTTTGCAAAGTACTAAAAAATAGGGGATTTTGTGTTCTTTTTTCCATCAAAATCTACCATAGTTGCTTGCTCATGGTGTGAGGTGATTGTATAAAACCTCTCCCCCACCCCACGAATATATCGGCAATTGCCGGTTGCTATGCTGCCTTTTCCAAATATGACTCCATCTGAATTTAGCTGTAATTAGTTAATGTTAGCACGATAAAACACTGAGCAAAGATAGTCATAATTAATATCTGCCTCACATGAACATTGTGTCATTTGAGCTTATTAGCATACTGACTAGGAGAAGAAATGTTGTTGCAGTTTAAACTGACCTCTGTTTGGAAAAACACGATTTCTCACATTGACAGATCATTTCTTATACTCTTTTTACTTCTGAAAAGAGACAAATAAAAAAAAGAGGGTTTATTTTTTGACCCTGGAAAACAAATTTTATATGAAATGCCTTTCTACAAATATTTCTAAAATATGAAAAAGGATAACTCTGACTTTCATGTCGTAGGGACAAACCTTTCTCTGTGACCTTCTTTGAAGTTTACTTGGAGCACACTGCGTGGGATGACTTTGACTTTTTTCAGGGTTTTTTTTTTTCCCTTTCCTTAATAGAACAATTCAATCAGCACTTTTTTACACAGCTGTAATTAGAGTCATGTTTCTGGAGAGAAGGAAGGGTCAAGCACATGACCTCACAGATATGGGATGGCCTCTGGTGGTCAGACGGGTCTTTTATTAAATGTTGAGAGAGAGAAAAAAAAAGACATTGAGTTCTACTTTTCTTTTGTTCACCGTGTTCCTTGTTTCCAAACACACAGCCAAAGAGGACTAATTTAAATGCTATCCTTTGCATGAGGTAATTGTCTCATGTGGAATAAATATATGTGCTTGTCTGTGTGTACTTATTCCCCAAAGGCCATGACTCACATCTGAATTTGTTCATTATCTGTACTTTTTTTAAGCATGTGTGTACAAAAGGGCGTTATTTCCTTGGAGAGCTATTGCTGCACTCCACAGTTATCAAAAGTATCAGAAATAACTGCGGTAAAGAAGAGATGCTGGGTTATTTTAATAACCCAGAGGTGGGGTTGAATTTACCCAAGAACATTCACAAAATTTGTTTACAGTCAACAAAACTAACATTCATGCTTTGCCTCAGCATGGAGTAAGAAGGCAGTAAGACGATGAAACTGCAGTTCGGGAGATACTGACGTTATATTAGTTCAGTATAACCAGCTAGCTCTTTTTCCATTTAACAAGAACTGAAAATATAAATTCAGCTGGCTGTAGTTCACTCAAACTAGCTGCTACTTTTTTTTTTATATAAAAATGTGTTTGGTGGAACGTATGATGAAAATAAATAAACCAGTAGCTCTTGAGATAGAGGCCCCAACAATCCAGAATGTGTAATATATCGCACAACACCATCACAGTATGTGGTCCTACAAATGTTTCTATTCATGTCTGAAAGATACGAAGAGGAATCTGTGGAGGAACGACTCTTGGAATGGAACCGCGTCCAACTGCTCCAAGGTACACGGATGAGACGACTCACTGTATTACTATCATAGATAAATAACAATTCAAACAAGAACATTAACAGAAGCTGCCCTGCAGACTTGACCTGGGTTTTCACTTCACAGCCTGGACATACAAGGGGCACTTCAACTGAGTACCTGCAGGCTTTACACAGGTACTTAAAAAAAAAAGAAAATCATATTCACAATTAATATTCTACTAAAAGATGCAAAAACTGAGGAGGAATTACATAGTCAGGCGCGAGTGCTGTCCTTGAAAAAGTGTGTTAAACAATAGTACATTATCTAAAGAGATATATAGACACATGATAATGAGCATTGTAATCTTAAGTCAAAAGAATATGAATTCATATGGAAATGTGCTTTGCAATTGTAATTAAATCCCTTGTTTCCCAGAATTTCACCCATGCAATTCCACCCTTTCCCGTTTCACTTTAAAGCACCGATTTCCTGTAACTCCATTTTCGGAAACTTTCCAGCAATAAAGGTCTAAATATACAAAAAGGAGAAAGTGCTGAATGGCAGCAGTTTAGTCCTGACATTTTGAAGGCATCAACAAAGGCTAATGCACATTTTATACACAGAATGGCGAGAGAGGGGTAAAATCTTTCCAGTTTCCTCCTCCTCATCTCTAAACTCTATATGTGGGTGTGACTGACTGTAAGAAGCTTATCCCGTCTCAAAAATGTTCTGGATTTTTTCTTTCTTTCTTTTCTTTTTTTTACATTGCAGAGGTTTCTCCAGGAGCAATTAAATAGTGAAAAGGCTGTGACATATTCTAATTATTATTCTGATGATAGCTTATTGCTAACTAAATCAAAAACACTGTCAGTTTTGTAAGTCTATTCTATTCTTCCAAGAAGCAAAAAATAATAATAATTTTGACTAATTCCAAAATTGTTCATTGAAGCTTTTATTATATCCTGACAAATTATTATTATGAGCAGTTAAAATAATAATTACAGGGTTTGACTTCAATTGTTTTTTTTTTAACCAGCAATGAGCTCTGTGTCGTTTTGGACAAGATTTAATGCAGAAGCAGGAAACAAATTAGGATTTGACTTTCTTCATCAACACACACAGAGACACATTTTTTATGTGTTTCTTTTCATTTCTAGAATATTTTATCCTTTTTTCGTGCATATTGTTAAAAAAACAGCAATAAAATTCTCTCTCTCTCTCTCTCTCTCTCTCCACATATACAGTACTGTGCAAAAGTTTCAGGCACCACCAGCTCTGTCAAATTCTGTGATCATTGGAATTTGGAATGAAGTGATGCGACTTAAATCTGGTCTTATACTGTATATATTAGCGAGCTGTCAATGAGTCTAACTCATGCAACATGTGTATGTAATGCTCAAGCATGCCTTGAATAAACCTGGCTTAATAGACGTTTTTTACAGCACATATTTCTTTAAATGAAATAGTAGGACAAACACAGGATTTACCAGTAACATTACTTAAGGTTCCACTCCATTATTACCAGAGCTGTGTTATTGTTTAAGTGTAAGGGTAGATCATGCTAAATACTTGACACCATTATTTTTTTTGTTTTAAACAACAAATAACTGCATACATATTTTCTGGATGTGTTCCAGTAAAGTGAAATAGTAATAATTATCCTCTATTGTCGTTATAGCATTGCTAAAACAACAAATCTAATGGTGGCGTAAGACTTCTGCACAGTACTGTATATATATGTAAATATGGTAACACTTTAGATTAGGGAACACATGTTCACTATTAACTAGGTGCTCACTAACATGCATAAAAAGCACACTAGCCCTTTATTAGTAATTATTAAGCACATATTAACACCTTATTCTACATAATCTTATTCTACCTCTATTACGACATGAATTAAGATTTTTCCTGATTAAGGTGTTAATATGTGCTTAATAATTACTAATAAAGGTCTGGCATGCTACTTATATGCATGTTAGTAAGCACCTAGTTAATGGTGAATATGTGTTCCCTAATCTAAAGTGTTACTGTGTATATACAGTATATTCCTGTTTTATGTGGCTTTTGTGATATTTGACCCTGGAGAAATGGAAAATCATTTGGCAAAAGGAAACATACACACCGCATAAACAACATTAGCGCACCTCTCTAATATTGACACGGGGGCTTTTACTTAAGGCTTAAAGATCACTTTGTTTTTTCCCCTAGATCTATTCAATATATTTAATCAGTTTCCCTTCATGCACATCTGTTATTAAAGAGATAATATGACATATAAGATCAAATGAGAATTGCAGCATTTACTGTGAATCCCTCAGAGTGAACCTCAACCTTGTTTTTCATTTGCCTCTCTAATGGCTACTCAGCAATATCACAACTTAATAAGCTCCACACAGTTCAAAGCAATGTACCCAATGTACCTCAGGATCACAGTGAACACCTTTAGCAGTGGAAGAGAGTTCATTTTCGCCAAGTGACATTTCCAAACTCTCCTTTAGAGAAACCCAATTTTCACAGCGATAAGTAGCCAAGTCAAGCCCAACCAACATGTGGGCCCAGCCTTCCTGAGCCGTAATGAGTTTAAGTCCCTTCCTGGCCAACTGTGCCGTCTTGTTGTTTGATAGCAGTGTTATCCACACTCACTTGCCCTTTCTCTTAGGCTCTGCAGGGCCTAGGGGACTCGGCTCGTTCTGTATGTTTACCAATTCCCACAGCCAAGTCAGGACTCTTGGCGCGTCTCTGGGAAATTACATTCTGTAAGGTCCACAGGACTATTTAACAGGCTAGGTGGCAATAATTGCAGGGCAGATGCACAATGTAGTACGTTATGCTGCTGGATAGAAATATGTGCTATGAAACAGACTTTTACCTCAGGTGAGGGCTACACGGTGGTGTAGTAATGCGTTCACAAAGAGAACATGATGATGAATTATCCTTTGAAATCTGCATTTACTGTTTTCCTGTGGGGATCTGAGGGATAATTTATTTAAATAAAGAGAAGAGAGTGATTCAGGTATGAGGATGTCGATAATATAACTCACATTCCTGTTTGTATCCCTCAAAAGGCAGCAAAAACACACAGATCTGTAAACGCAAAACTGAAATATGAACAGATAGTATCAGTACTGGTCTGACTGTGGTCAAAGCCATTATTAGACTGAAAAATGCTTTGCTACACACAGAGTATAAAAACATAAATAACAAGCAGCAGCAGCAGCAGCATTTTAGCTTCAGAATTGCATCAACACTAACCTGTTTACTGCTTAGTAGTTGAAAATAGACTCAATCAGACTGATATCAGTGTTGGAAGATACTCAAGAATGAAGAAAAGGTGTTATCAATCCATCACAAGTGCTGCCACTTTTGACTTAAATAGTTAAGCACTTGAGCAAAACATGAATACATGGACATTTTTGTTTTTCTGTGCTGTCGGTTGGTTTTATCGGTTTACCACTTCTACCGAGGTACTTATTATCAGTGGATGAATGGGAACAATTTTGTTAAGATCTTCACAGTCGCTATAGAGGACGAATCTGAATCTGAACATTTCACTTCACTACTCTGGTTTGTGATTTGTAACTCCTGCAAAAACAAACTGGCCTCGACGACCACTCAAAGCTGCTTTACTCTACAATTTGGCCATTCACCCATTTACTCACACTGTCATATTATCTTATCTCGCTCATCTTTCACACTTCATTCACTCGCAAGTCTCCGTACAATACCAAAACATTTATAACTGTATGTTTGCAAGTGTTCTACTGGCACCTGTGTGTGCATGTGTGTGTGTGCACCAGTGCTGCTTGTTGTTTTAAATCCGAGACGGACTGATTGACTGCCTGTTCAAAATCAGTAAATGCTGCTTGTTTTTAGGGTTGTGCTGAATCATACAGATGGAAAGCAGACTGTCTGAGAGAGAGAGAGAGAGAGAGAGAGAGGGCCTGCGATGTAGCTCTTCCCCGTTGATTACGAGTGATTATTATAAACACATACTCTGGTAATAAACACAAATAAATAGCTTTACTTATGATGACAGTCACGTTTTCCTTTGCTAAACAAGCATTATCATTGCTCATGTTCCTTCTCAAATCTCTCGCCTTTTTGCTTTAGAGAGAGGGAGAGAGGGGGAGAAGAGAGAGAGAGAAAGAATCTGCCCTTCAACTGATACAATTATAACCTACAGGGTTTTCCTGTAGTAGTGGCATTCACTCTCTCCACATAGAGCTGCTAATAGAGTTTTAAAAATGTTCTTTCCATGCATTCAGATTCAGCACAGACACTAAAACTAGTGTGAAAGGTGTACATTTTATGCCACATTGTCATCACCATTATCCGCAGGTCTATTTTTGCTGGGGAACTGCGTGCGTCACGCATGAAAAATAAGAGTTGTTAGAGCTCAGGAATAGACGTAGTGTGTCTGACGTGTGCAGAGTGAACACGGGCACAGAGATTAAAACCACAGCGAAACATCCAGTGTGGACCAGGCCATAAGCATTTAGGACAAGTAGTTCATGATAGAGAGGGAACAGTAACAGTTCATCAAAGCCAAGGTGTGAAGAAGAACATCTCTGAAAATAGAACACATCAAACCTTGAAACTATACTGTGTACCTAATAAAGTGGCGGGTGAATTTACGTTTAAAACTAGTTGCTATCTCTACCAATGTTGGGTTCCTAAATTGGCCCTCAGCAATCAAAACTTTGAGAACCCCTGGTTTAAATCAAGGCTGTGTCTAAAATAGCTGTGGAAACAAATTGCAAGTTGAAAAACTACAACACTGAGATGAAAGCAAAATGCAATGGTTCTCTCTGGGCCCACCATCACAAGTGACCCCTCTTAGATGGTCATTTGATCCATTGTCACTACAATAAAACGATTATAGCTGCTTTAATGTGAAAGTCTGAGTTTACGCACATTATACAGTACATTACCTTTTAGAAAGCCGGCAGACTTATAAGAAGCACTGAAGCGATACCCTGCATTTATAAGGATGAATATGTCTTTATATCCCAACTGTGGACAGTTGAATGGCCGACTTAATCTGAAGACTGAAGACTCCTCACACGAATTTGGATTTTCTCACATGAAATGCCAAACGTCTGTCTATTTGACCTATCTCTCCGCTCCGAAGAATACAGTGACTGACTGACCGACTGCACAAGCTGAAGTTAAGAAAAAAAGAGAGGGTGAAAGGCTGATAGAGCGAAAGGCCATGATTACATTCATTCTGCATTTTTTTGGGGGGGCGACAAGCGGACTCTGGAAATTGGAATTTGCCCGTGACCGATAGGAGCCCTTTCAGTGAAATAAGAGAAACTAAAATAAAAGAGATAACATGTATTTTTTTTTAATTAAAACAATCAATCAAATAAAAAAGCAGGTGCAACGAGCTGAGGCTGGCCATTAAGTCAGCAGTGAGGTTATTTCCGCTTGTGTTGAGGGGCAGAGCTCAGGCTGAATATGAATGCAGTCCAACACACTGGACACCAGCCATTATCTCCCAGTTGTTGGGAGGCCACTTTAATCTCTATGCAGTAAATGTCCCCCCACTCAATGTGACACAACATGACATGCTGAAGACACAGTGCATGAATTATGCACAATATCTCGAATCCACTACGTCTCATTGCCGCGAGTCATATTTACCGACTTTATGTACATGTATGCTTTCCCGATTAAGTAGCACAGCATCGATGCAGCAATCGACAGCAGATTATACCTATGAAAAAAAAAGTGTAATATGGACAGGCTGAAGGGTGGTGGGATCAATTTTTTACCAGATGATGCTGCATCTACTTTGCTATAATGGAGTCCCATGTGTGACCTTATCACCCTGTCACACATTCACCATAACAAGGCGGTTGATGTTATTGTAAACAACTGATATTGTTAGTCCCCTCAGCCTCCTGTCCTCCCCATTCAGCACGGGCCTAATTAAGGCTGGATTTAGATGGTGGCATTTGGGTTTGTGTGGGCTGAATGTTGCTTTCTGGTAAATGACCACATCAACGTAATGATTCCTCTCTCTGTCTCACTCCGCCGCTCCTTCCCCTCACCGCCCCCCTCCTCTCGTTCCCTCTCCGCACTCTGTTTCGTCCCAGTTTGCGCCACAGCTGTGATTGAGCCAGTGATCCATGCAGATGTGAAGGGCCCCCGTCACTGTAGCCCGTCTAATTGTTATCATATTTTGTCATCTGTGGCCTGTTATTTTAGCCAGCAGTTAGAGACGCATATAAATACCCTCTAAGGTTTATTGAATGTCAAGGGCCACTGGGCGGCTGATTGATTCTGACCCCCTTTTCGGTGATGTCAGAATGTGATTGGTTGCCACATCGCAGGAATCTTAAAAAGCTATTTTCCCCGCCAGTGGAAACACTATCACTCTGAGAGGAAAGTGAAATTAAGATTAATGTGCATTTTAGGAAGCCTGCCAGAAACTTATTTTGGATACATTTAAAAGAAAATATAAGAAATAAGATATATGAGACAAAACTTTGGGAAAAAAAGCAAATGCATTTTCAAAGGAATTTGATTTAGCATGTAATAATAATAATAATAATAATAATGCCTTGAAGCAGAATTATTATCCAAAATTGTGTTTTTTTTGCCATACACAACAAAATAAAATAAAATGAAAGACACTGTGCATGCCATTAATAGTTTAACATCTATTAATATAATATTATACAAATATTTCTGCTTTTTTTTTTTAAAAGTAGCACTTTAAATAAATCTAAACTTTTCAGGCTTAATATTTAATTATAATGCTTTGTAGTTCCTTCTTATTTGGTGAGAAAGTGACTGAAGTTTGTAATTTTTTTAGTCGACTGTTGATGTTGATACATATACTGTATAATTTGGCATCGTGTAAACAAAGTGGAAATCTATAGATTAATCAAATTTTTTGAAACTGGCTGCATCTACAAATAGTTGGAGCTACCACATCACTTGTCCTCTGTACTCAAAGAATGCTCGCACTGCTACAGGATGTAAGCAAAACGTAGCAACACACCCACAGTGCGGTTTGGCAATGCTCGACGCCGCTCCATTCAAAGAGAGTGAGAAGCGTTTCATTTGGCACCTCCACTGCATGCGTTGGCTGTTAGAACCCAAAGTCTGCAAACTCTTTTGTTTTTACACTTTCTTATCACCACCGACTCCTACATGATATCCTTCCTCTTTGGACAGGTAGATAACTCAAAATAGTTTTTCAGGGACACAGGTTGGTACACAAACGAGTCTCTGAAGGAGAGAGGAGACAGCATCTATAACATGACAATACCAGATCCTGCACAAGTACAAATTAAGTCAATTGTAAAGGACACCAACCATTTTGAAAATGTTTCAGTTCCCTTAGTGATCGCCCATTGCAGTGCAGTCATTACATTATAAATCAACAGAGAATCACAGAGGCCAGCTGATGGAAATACTGATGGACACTCACATCAAAACGTTATGTCAGACAGCTTTGTTTCTCCAGCTTTGTTACCTTGTATCCTCCTGTCTTTGGAAATGCCATTAATGCCAAGCCATTGTGTGCAGCACAGTGTCAGAGCATGAGACACCACAAACCCGTGCAAGCCATTACCTGCTCGTCCACCCACATATCCTGTCTTATCATTTTTTACTTGTGGACAGCACCGTGAGGGGAAGACCATGTGACATTTCAGAATACAGATTAATGAGCACAGGAGTGTCCGAAGATGTGAAGACACGCTACAGAGGTCAAGCATGTAGTGTGTGAAAATCAGAAGTTTCCACATGGTAAAGCAGATTCTGTGTGTGTGTGTGTGTGTGTGTGTGCGCGTGTGGTTACTTTTAATAGCCTCCAGAATTTATTTGCCATCTGCCAAGTGCTCAGTAGACATTGCCTCATGATTAAATGCCAGGTCTTCTATTTGGTCCAGTGTTTTTTTTTGTTTTTTTTTTAGAACTGCATGTCAATGACTGACATACAGAATATTTAATCAAACAAGTCAAACTTGGTTTGAGCTTTACGGGAAATGTAAGAGCTTTGTAACACATATAAGATAATGATACTAATCGCTGATTATTATATAGTAGTCATTTTCCCTGATGTTTTTTATTTCACTTTTAAAATAATTATGTGTGATGCAGAAGGAAGGTCATACCTCTGTGTAACAGTTTTTAGACCATGGCTTCATGTTTTTGACGGACATCAGATTATTGAAAAGCTGGTCATTTGTGACATTGCCTGCGTCTAACCGGCTAATTGTGGCCTCAATAGTGGTAAAAACCAGAGGCATTCAGATTGTGTTATTCCTCTCCAAACGGGTTTCCATAAATAGAGGAAAGCACTACATTTATAGCACAAGAAAAATGGGCTCAAACTGCATCTCTCTCTCTCCAGTGTAGGTGGAATTCGAATGCTTTCTTTGGGGGTACACACGAAGAGGAGAAAAGGCCCAATTGTGCTTGGGAGGCTGCTTCCTCTTCTAACTGCAATAAGACAGAAACTCTTATACTCTGTGGAGCATGATGAGAATAGACGGATGCAAGACAGGAACACTTTAATCTTTTCATCGCTCCCTCTTCCCTAACTCTTTCTGCCACAGTCGCATAGCTGAACAATGTCTTGGGGTATAGGAGTATGGGATTTGAAAACCTATATCTGCTCTGTGAGACAGAACTGGCTCCCGCTCTTCTTTTGTGTTTCACTGCAGTCATAAATTTTACATGTGGGAGCGCGGGGAGCGCTGCTTACTGAGCGAGCCTCAGCAGGCTGTGTCTAGTGCCAAGAGAGGACGGCGCTATGGTGCTGATATTAAACAGCTCCCGCAGTGGTTTTGAGCTGCTCTGGGGGGGAGAGAAGACATTTTCTTTGGGAGGGGACTGGTTTGTGAAGAAGAGTGACCACGTGCAATCTGTTCAGAGCAGCGGCGCTGGAGGTGCAAAGTGGAGCCTTGGTATTCAAAGCAGCAGGCTTCAATGTATTGATCCATGAAGGGACAGGCTACACAGACAGAGTAGCACATGACTATAAATCCACAGCCAGAGAGCTATTAGATGGTAATAACACTAGCCAGAAAAAAGGTGCATCTGTCTACATATAAAGAGCCTGTGTTTGTATTTGCAGCTTTAAACACAGGTGCGAACACAAGCGTGACCTGAAAGTGAAAGACTGAGCTGCTGCACGTGCACGCACGCTGACATACTGAAGAGCCAGGGGACGAGGATGTCTCTTAAAAGGATGGACATTTCAAGCAAAAATGGGACTGGGAAAGTGTCCAACAAATATCCATATTCAATGCCCCAGCCAAACCGACATGACAGACTTTAAATTACGTTTCTACATCGGACATCCTTTTGTAAAAGCTTGATTCTTTACTGCAAGAACACAAACAACAACACATATCAGCGCATGAGAGCTAGTGAGTGTAATGCTGGGTTTAAAGCATGTTGTGCTAAGAGGATGCATTCAAGGAACATTGTAATATCACTTCTGCACACAAACTGAACTACAATTTAATACAAATATGGTGGAGATAATTATTTTAAATCACCAATTTGTGCTGCTGTAAGATGATTAAATATTGTGTTCTCTCTTTCTTTTTTTGTGAACCTTGTCAGGACCAGAAGTCCTCATGGTTATGGTTAAGGTCAGGGTTAATGCTTTGCTTAGGCTGCTCAACTGTCCTAAGAAGAGTACTGTAGCTGTGCAAACCTGTGTGTGTGTGTGTGTATGCTTTAAAGATTCATGAAGAAAATGCCTTCTTCTTACTGCTGGTTCCAACTGACATCCCTCCCACACAATCTCTCTGTTAGCTACTATCTCACACACTGCCCATAATCAAAGCTCTTACACACATACAAACACACGAACACGCACACAAGCATGCGGCTCCTATCCACCTTTCAAAAGCAGAACAAAGACAAGAGATGAAGAGGTGAGCGAAGAAGGTCACAGCATTCTGTGTGATCCTGCCTTCAAAATCTTTGCTCCCCATTCCTCCACCTTCCCACGGGATCATGGGAAATAAGTGACAGCCCTTCCCTTTGCAATAGTTTACACACGATCGAAGAGGATGTCAACCCGTCGGCTGGTGAGGGGAGAGTTTGTCGATCTGCAGATGTGCCAGACAGAGCGTTTTAGTTTATGAGTGGGCATGAGAAATGCCCCTTTTTTTTGGCCACAAATTACCTCCCGACTCCCCTCTCCTTCCACCCATGCCGAGCGTGGCTGGATTTATCACACCCAGGTAGCAGCTGACACCAAGGATTTACTCAGGAGAGCTCAGTTTCACTATGTGACTTGAACTGAAAAAGGCCTGAGTGTAAATGTGTGTGTGTGTGTGTGAGAGAGAGAGGGAGAGAGAGAGAGAGAGAGAGAACATATAGAAGTAGAGGAAGTGGAAAGCAAATGTGACTGTAGGTTCTAAGATAGTATCCAAAGCCTAATGAAGAAATATAAGTTCTGGCTGTTCACACTGTTTGACTCATAAATGGAGATGGGAAGGCCACATGTGGGTGGATGTATATATTTATTTGATTTTATGATTTATTCTGTAATCTAGATATGAGTTTTTTGCATCTTAATAATTGGTATGGCATTTTCTGACTGTAAACTCAGTCCTCACATAAAAATATACAATATATTGTCTAATGAGAGAGGGGTTTTTTTGTATCGCAGGAGCAAAGGGTTAGAAAGAACCCAAGTGCAGAGAGCAACAAAAACAAAATGGCTTCAATGAAACACTTACTGAATATGGTTGAACACAGGAGGCAGTGGAATAAAAAAATAATAATCCAAAAGTGAGATGCAGTCTGGTGCAGAACACATGGAGGTAGGAGCAGATTATCCAGCAAAAACACCGTGGGAGCACAGACAGTGGAGGAAGCAGTGTAACTGAGCACAAAACAATGAGAACAGGTGTGGATAATCAGGGGTGCAGGAAGTGAAGTGAGCAGAAATGAGACAGGGCGGGAGTCTGAGTAAAACAGGAAACTATGAAGGCAAAGGAATTTGACTCCACATTACAGCAGAAACTATTAGTACATAAAACACTACAGAATGTCTGAATAACAGAAAAGGAAAAAACAATTACTTATTTCACCAAAGTGAAACTTTTAACAAGCTAATTAATGCTTTTCTCAGGACAATAGTGGAGCCTTGTAGCCTAAATGACAAATACTCGGCAACAGGTTAGGGGTAAAACAAACCCCCCCCCCCCAATACAAATCAATACAATACAAATAAGGTATATAAGGGAAAATATACAAATACATCAATACATGAACAACTGTATCCATCAAAATGAATCCTCACTGTCTTTAAACTCTCGTTTAAAAATCTTGTGAGACTCGATTTCCTCACACACAACTCTCGCAGTTAGCAGCTAGCTTATTAGCAACAAGCGGCTTGCTTCTAAGCGAGATTTACGGTAAAAGTAGCAGTGTTTTAACTATAAATGTGTTTGGCAGCCATCTTACAGTACTATGTGGGGGTAAGTGAGGAGTTCCAAAATCCGACGCAGGCACCATTAATCTTTATGTTATTGTCTTGTGACTAGACATCTCCATCCAAATGACTTGGCTTTAGTGTTCAAAGCTCAAACTTTAATTTACATTTGTAAATATTTAAAAGTTATGCGCTACAGAAAGTCATGTCTCGGAGATAGAACAGGAACCCTTATTGTCGCTGTATGCTGTTTTATTTTAATGTACTGCTTTTAAAGCTTGCTCAGTCTTTTATTTTAATATTTTCTTCCATCTCCTTTCAAACTTTTGCTTGAATGTGTGCCATTAGTGAAATTGTAATTTTGTTCTCAGTGTTATGGAGGCTTTGCAAAGTTAATAATGTTGGGGCTTCATTCTTTTCTTCTCATATTTATCCCTCACTGGGAAATATGAGGCGATTGGACATGACCGACTTAATTAATAGCGTCAAAAACATTTGTCCACACTTTATTAGGTGTTTTTTGTCTAACTGTGCCTAAGTAAACACAATGACAGGTAGGTAGTTCTTTAAACATATGTTTAAAGGTAAGATGTAATATATTTGTCTTATTCTATTTTTAATTGAAAATGAATGTCTACAATAAACAAATCTAATCAAATACATATTATTCCATGATATGAAAAATATCACTTTATGAATTACACTGTAGCATCTAGATACGTATCAAATCGCCCTCCAAGGGACAGAAATACTACTATAAGGCCAACTTGCCATGACCTGCTAAGCATTTTGTGCATCATGCCTGACATCACACAAACACCATGTAGCACCATGAGGACAGGTGATGACCCCCTCTGTTGTCTGTGCATGTGCTCTCCTCTCTCCTGTCAGCACACAGGCTCTGCTCCACTGCACTGTCAAGCACAGTGACCCTCTTTGTCTTCCCGATGAACCTCATGCTCTGCACTGCTTCGATGGACACACTGAAAAGCTCCACTGCTTCTGTCTCACACCCATATTCTCACTGCATCCACAATACACTGACCTGTGTCCAGAAGTAATATCCCTCCTAAAACAACGACGTGAAAAGCAAGAGCAGGAATTTATTTTTTCAAAACTGAGAACGAGGTGAAACTGAAGCTGTGTTAACAGCACATTTCTGTCCATAGCTCATTAGGGCTTTACAAATGTATATTATTATTTAACAAATTCTGTGGCATATCTGAGGTGAGATCTTTCGGATTGTATTTTTGCCCTCAGGTCTGCTCTGTATGCATGCTGTTTTTGGAAGCAAACTAATCTTTTGACCACATCAGAGCAACGGCTTGTACAACAAGACAAGAAAGTGGAATAAAAGATCAACGCATCATGAATCGTGTCTTTGAGTCATGTGTCAGATAGTCTGAACTTCAACTACCCAAACACAAAGACGTGGCATACTCAAGAACAAAAAACGCAACAGAAATGTTTGCAACTACAGCGACTGATACAAGCTTTTGGTTTTCCCCGGTCCTGAGAAAAGTGAAGCCAGCGTTTTCAAACTGTAATGAAATCCGCAGCATTGTAGGTGCTCCGAAAATATTCGGGTTGTGTGGACAGCAGGTGAAGCGGCCGTGATGTATTTAAAAATGAATGAAAACGGGAGTTTGCTTTAGACTTTCTTCAACTTTTCCAACTCTCTTGAACGCAAAAACTTTCCAAAAATGTTCTTATTTGCCGCATATCAAGGCAAATTGAAAAAGTATATAAAAACAGCTGGATGGAAAATGCAGCTTTAGAGCCAGCTCATCCCCATCACATCGCTCCATCAGCCGTCCAACACCGCTCCAGCGTGAAGCCATGCAGCTATCCGAGTGAACATAATCAATTCCTCCTTCAATGGAGCACAATGCAGCCATTACAGCCGCTCACACTGCCATCCATCCTGCTGCTGTTCAGCACAGCAGCAGCAGCAGCAGCAGTAGCAGCAGCAACAGCAGCAGCAGCAGCAGCCGGCTGCTCCACACAGATGGGCCTCTGCTCTGCCATGAAATGAGCTCAGTTTGTGCGTTTGCATGCGACACTCACAGCAGAGGCAGGTGAAGGCAGTGACAGTGTGTGATATATTCTGGGTGACTACATGGGAGAGTCAACATGAGACAAAGTAGTGTGGATTTGCATGGTGGTCTGTCATAGTGGAGGTCGCTCTGTCTGCCGGTGCCGCAATACCACTAAAAGGACGACAAAGACATTATCGATGCTCCTGCCAGTTGTGGTGGTTTCCTGTTTGTCTTAATGCAATCAGGGAAGTTGCAGAAATCACGGCTTGTTTTGTTCCCAGTAGAAGAAACAGCCTTCAAGCTGCGTTTACAGCGGCTTTCAAATTACCTGGGCTCAATAATTTATCATCATGGTTTCTGCTTTTGTTCAGACTTCCCTTTTATCTTATTTGATTATGGCCAAATGGAAGTTTTTTTTTTGGTCAAATCAGATACTACACACTGAAACACATGCTATTTTAGGCTCGCTGGCTGAAGACAATGCTTGTATATAATGTCGGCTGCATGGACATTCATGAACAACTCTCATGTCCTCAGAGAGTAAAAAAACAGACATCTACGGTAAACATAATTACTTCATTGAAATAATATATGTATAAATATATATATAATAAAAAATTAAAACTTAAAATAAAGCACTCAAACTGATTAATCAGTGATAAATGGAGATTTATATAACAGTTGAATAAAGCTGAATAAAGATCAAAGTCAATGAAACGTGCATTACACAGCATATACCACATGCTGTAGCTAAATCAACGGTTTTGTTAGTGTAATTTAACTTCAACAACTCCTTGAGTGGCGACTGCAGAGTGTTGTGAAGTTACATCTCTGCCCAGAAACAGATACATATAATTACAGCAGAGAAATGTAGGGGCAAATAGCAGGGAAGCTGACATGTCGATGTTTACTCTGAGCAGCTGCTGTCAGAGAGCAGGAACACAAGGCTAGGGATAAATACGGACAGTGGAAATACATGATACATTTTTTTGGGGCGTTTGTGGCGAGAAATGTCTTACAAAAGCAAAAAAAAGAAAAGAAATGACATTGAAAATGTTAGGGGCAGCTGGTCAGAAAAAAAGAGGATTAAAAAAAACACATTCAGTCTCATATCTAGGTTCAATGAAAATCATACAGACACATTTAGACACTTTTAGATTTGAAATGAAAAGTTGAGTTCTCTTTAATACTGCAGAAAATCCAGCCAAAACAACATATATTAGACACAAATGGAGCACGTCTCCTCTCGCATTGCATATAAACCTAAAGTGTTTATTGTCAGTATTTTTCAAATGAACAAATTAAATGTCTAACCACCATGGACATTTAAGTTGATGCTCTGCTAACTAGCTTGTATCTGGATTTGTAACCAAGCTGCTATTTACAGACACATTTGCAACTTCTAATATTGATCATATTTCAAATTAGCACAGCAATTGTGAAAAGTATTGAACTAATCTTTTATTAGTTTACTGATTAAAATGATTCCGTACACCGAAAACAACTGCTTTGCTTGTCACTAGTTTAGTGCTGTGACGACCCCACCCACTTTGAGGAGGTACTATGAAGTAATGGAAAAGGACCTGATACCGAGCCGTGCTGTGTCGTGCTAGAACCGTGTAGTGGAAAAGCCCCAATAGCATGTAGTGGCTACTACAGTAGCATGTGAAGCTAATCTGTATTATATTCAAGATAAATCTCCCGTCTGTAGGATTTATTGGGTGACATATCAACTGAAATTAGATAAGTTTGTGATAACGTTTTGAGAGCTACCTAAAAACGCCACTGATGTCGCGCCACTTCCACAGAGTCCGCCATTTTGGAACACTATGTATGTACAATAGCAAAGAAACACTGACTGACACTGAGCTTTTTGTGTTTTTATGGTGCGTGAATGCCACTGCATTGTCTAAACCAGATTTGGTTGGGGAGCGTGAGGAAATATGGAATGAGATTTGTGTCAATATTTTCAAACAACACTTTTGAAGAAGCAAATAACACTTTATGAATTGAGCAACCAAAAATGAATAAAAAAAGTCAAAATTCACAAATTGCAAATAAAAAGTGGATTTAATCATTAAATTTTATTTTATTTGTTTGAAAATACTTTTTGTTTGCAATGATTGGAATTTTGTTTGCTTCGAAAAGCGTTGTTTGAAAATATTAAAACAAAACTAATTTCATAAGGAAAAAGGTATTTAGTTGGTTGTAAATATGGAAGTTCAACTCAAGATGCAACAAAACATACACACTACTTCTTAAAAGTCTGCTAGTTTCAAGAACTGCTGTATAAATAGTGTAAGCGTCAGGCCCCAAAACACAGATTTGTGTCAAACATACTTAAATCAGGTTAGAATGTCACTGTTAAAACTCTTACACTGCCCTTACACTATCTTCGGCTTCACCACAACATTAAAAATGTAAGAACTCTTTACACTGTTGCAAAAGGCTTTGTTAAATACAGCAGAAGCCGAGGCTACCGTTTCAAGCAACACATACAACACACGCTTTAAAGTGTTTCTGTTAACACAGAAGTCATTACAGGGGCTTACACCATCATTTATCTGTCCCCATTGTTCCCTCCGTGTCCTCGCGTGCCCTCAGATCTGCTGGTTACCTGACTGACACAAGAGAAAGCAGCAGGCAGCTGCAGCATGTTTTCCAGCTGAGCTCTCCATCTGAGGAATTGACTCTCCCTTGTGTGATTAGGGAAGCAAATTCTGTGGAAGCCTTAAAATCCAAACTTATGATTTATCTGTTTTTATAC
Organism: Solea solea; assembly: GCF_958295425.1. Lineage (NCBI taxonomy): Eukaryota > Metazoa > Chordata > Actinopteri > Pleuronectiformes > Soleidae > Solea > Solea solea. The sequence goes on from NC_081136.1 coordinate 12,050,946, forward strand.
AGTTTCCTCTCCAGCCTCAGCTCAGACTGCATTAATGTCGAAATCTGCTGCTGGGAGCCCAGTTAGACTTGCCTCCTGGATGCTGCACCCCCCCCCCATGTTCTCAGTCTGCAGTGTGAATGTGTGTGCACACGTGACTGCATGTATTTATTCAGTTCAGCTTTGTTTTTGTTTGAGAAAAAAAGTCCATCTCTATACATTTAAGGTTTTGTTTACTTACTGTACACACTTGGGTGGAATTATTTTTTTTCTGTCACAATGGGGATGTTTTAGGGCTGCAACTTAGGCATCAATTACTAAATTGATCAGAGTGATTGTATTTCAAAAAATAAAAAAAATACATACTATGTCTTGTATGTTTTTTTTTTTGCTGTCTTTGCTCGTCTTTGACAGTAAACTGAATATAGTTCATTTGTAGCCTGAACAAGATTCAGTACTTGAGGATGTCGTCGGAATATGGATCAACATTTTCAGCCATTATGGACCAAAGAGCAAACTGATTAATCAGGAAAAATAATTGACTGGTTAACTGGTAATGAAAATAATGAACTGGACCGTGTAAAAAAAAATGCAAAGAAACAAAACCTCCTGTTTTGAAATCTCGACATTCGTTTGACTGTGTTGTGTTCACTTGCAGCAGGTTGGGTGTTTTTTAACCATTGACAAAGACATTCCCAAATGTTAACCAAGTGCAACAAGTTAATCATAAAAACAAAATCTATTACTCCTGCTTTAGCTGCCAGGAGGAGTGCACACTATTATTGTCATCACATATCTTTGGGGTAAAAATACATTTGGCACAAATATTTGAAGAGTTAATTAAAACTGCTGTTTTCATTGAAGTGATTAAAAACTATGATCTAGGTGTCATACAAAAAAAACACGTTATTATATAGATCAACAAATCTCAAAATAAGCTATAAAGATGCCGCTTTAACTCGAGGTTAGGGCCTTTTTATTAGTGACTGACAAGCGGTAACACATCATGGAGCAGTGATGCTGTTGCTATGGTTACATGCAGTTTTATATACACTATCTCTTTCATACTGCTATGTGATTGGGAGATGGTGTATTTCCTATTAATGCTGCACAATATTAGGGAATGTTTACATCTTTTGTGATATGTACAGCCCTGTTAACATACGTTCTCAATAATCCGATTATATGTGGCCAGAATTCAGTATGACTGTTTTAATGCTACACTCCTTTGCTGCACATCTTCCATCTTTCATGTTTCACTGTCCTGTCCAATAAAAGCAAAACAAAAGTCCCCCAAATAAGCATGCATCTCCTGTGACCACAAACAATCAGATTTAGCTTCCGCTGCACTTTATTCAAATGCACACTGACGTCCTGACTATGTGCAAGAACTAAATTATGTTATTCACAATCCTGACTGATGTTAACATGCTTGTGTGTGCATTATCGAACGAGAAAGAGAAGAAAGAGGAGAAGACAAGAGGAGAATCAAAGCCCTACTCACACTGCTGTAACATCAGAACACATTTTACCCATTGGAAAATAAAGAAATCAAAAGATGAGTGTATTTGAAAATGTTTTGCAGCAGCAGCAGCAGCAGCAGCAGCAGAGTGTGTTAGAGGCTACAAATAAATCAATGTGGGCACCGATTAGTGTAAAAAAAAACAAAAAAAAAACTGCTGCAGATCAGAAGACTTCAGATAATGATCAGGTGAATAATGAGGACAGGTGAATTGGCATTAATTAAGGTCCCTGAGTGAGTGAGAAAGTTAATACATTTGTGACCTTTGACCCATTTTGACTGATTTTAATTTGTAAAGGTTTGCCTATAATTAAAAACAATCGAAAAAATGTGATTTGTGGTTTTTTTTGCACGACACAAGAAAGAACTGCAACTTCGTTAAAGAGTAACTAAGTAACTTTTACTCTTACATTTTAAAGAAGCTATTTTTTTTTTTACTTTAACTTGAGGTCATTTTTAGACCAGTACTTCTACTTGTACCCAATAAATGTTTTTTTTTTTTATCAAAATAGTTTACTTGAGTAATATTTCTGTGCTCTTTCCACCTCTGAAAACAGACAGGAATCACATAGTGATACAATGACTATGGGCCATAAGGAATGACTGAGTTTAATGCCTTTTAAAAGGGAACTTCCCTCTCATTCTGGGAAATAAATTTGGTTAAAGAAATGAAGAAAGCTGAGTTAAGCAGAGTAAATGCAGTCAGAGCTCCTGAACGATCTTCCTATTATGCTTCAGGACCACTGCTTTTTCACCCCACTGCTCGCTCTTTCATGACAATTCAACTTGAAAGAATGTAAACGGGGAGGTAGGTGACATTTTTTGATAAAATACAACATAGTAACTTTCAGTTCAGCGCTCCAGGCTGCTGCCATTGTGTCTTTGATTGCTTAGATTTTGAAGGCCTGATATAGTAACCAGCAGGCTTTTGAAGGGGAGCAAGAGAGGGTGTCAGCAAAAATACATCCTCCTTGTTGACCTGTCACTTCATAGACTTCAAAATTTGTTTGACTTGTTTTCAAGAAAAATCCTGAAAGTAGTATTTCCTGCAATTGTGGGCGGGCTCATCGTAACATGATTCTACAGATTATTTCTGGGGCCAGCAAAAAACTATTAAATTATGAATTTAATCACAACACTGCAGTTCCAAGCCCTCTACTTGTCCTTTGTACTTTGTACAGACAAACATTTTGGACCTTGGTTTCTCTAAAACTCATCATTCTCCTCCCCACGAGCAGGGAGCGGAACTCTCTAAATTCAGAGGTTTATTTCATTTCTTTTCTAATATATAAGTGCACGTAAAGTGCATGTAAAGCACATTGAGATGCCCGTGTGTATGAAATGCACTGCGCAAATAAAGCTGCCTTGCTTGTGCTGGTTCCCAGTTTGAGAGTCCTGACTGCCATTAATTCCTCCAAGCCCTTGTGTGCTAAAGGTAAGTATTAAAGATAAGTGGCTCAGCTTGATTACTATTTAATAACTTGGAGGTGTCATAATTAAATTTCCATCAATCACGCTACTCTGCGTCGAACAAATGTCGGAATCATTTGAACCATTATGCAAATGAATAAGTAATATTCTCTGGTTAAATTGGGCCATTAACCAGTGGAACATGGTGTATTTGGCTGAGCTCGGTCATGCTCAGCTGTGCATCTGCACGCGTGTTAAATAAAACACGCCAATGGGTGAACATGTGTGTCCTGTATTCATTATTCCATTGTGTTCACGTGGAGTTTTTTTTTTTTTTAGGTGTGTCATTTAGAATGAGCACGTCAAACAAAGTGAGAGAAAAGACATGTAGGTGAAATAACTATCTATTCTAAGTCTATCTGCTTTGTGTGGTCTGATTGTTATGCTAATGATATAACTCTTTATGAGACACATTTATATCAGAGTTCTCAAACTCGTGTGGCCTGCCATTTCACCCTCTTATGACCATCATGATAATCAGGCCGTCTGGATTTATTTTGGCTGTAGAATTGTCAAAGAAATGTTCAATGAGTGAGTGGCTTCTTCCCCTTTTTCCAAGATAACTTTCACTTATTCGAAATCTGGCCGTTTCAGAATTCGGTACTGAGAAGCTGGACGGTCGTTCCGTGGAAGTCCTGAGGGCTACCGTAATGACATGTACTGTAAATGGGTGCAAAGCTCTATTTCTCTGCTCTCCGGTATCCATCCATCCATCTTTTACCACTTTATCCTTCAAATGACGATCATGAGGGGTGCTGTGCTAATCTCAGTTGACATAGGGCGAAAGGCGGGGTCACACCCTGGACAGATCACCAGTCCATAGTTTTTGAATTTTAGAGATATCACAACCGGTTTAGGAGTTACGGTAATGAGAAGTATGCATGCACAATATAACTGACATAATTGTAAGCTCCTATCTCCCACCCCTACTAAAATTATGTATTTTTTTTCCCACTAGACTGCCCCCCCCCACTGACCAGACCAGATGCTCAGTGGCCCCCAGGGCATTTGAGTTTGAGACCCCTGATTTATATGATGCAACTGAGCAGTTGTGGGTATACTAAAAGACAAAAAGAGTCTTGTCCTTTTTACTGTACACCAGAAGGTTTTAAAGTTTTTTTTGCCAGAGCAACTGGGCCTATGAAAACAAACAACTTCTCTTTGTCTCTCTCTCAAAGAACAAATCTTTAGCACAAGGACCACATGAGGGACTTAATTAACATTTATTTAACATTATAAAAAATATTGGATACGAAGATTTGCAAATCAATTTTTAGACTGTTGTACCAAGTGCATTATATTCACAGTAAACCTCTGACAATTAAACTTTGCACACACACACATAACTATAAAATATAAGAGGGTGGACGAATCCAGCGAGCAAATAAATGATCAAACTCATGGAGCTGGAACAAGCCCAAATACGCAACCACACTTTAGCAACCTGCAACAACCAAAATTTCTAAGAGACTTTACAGAAAAACAAGACCAAAGTCACTTATTATAATAATCGGACATGGCATCTGTGATGAAGATATTGGGCCTTTATGATTTAAAATGCATGATTTTTACTTTTTTTATTGTTCATTTTTTTATTCATAAAGTATTCAGTCTTATTGTGTTTGCTTTTCCTATTTCTCTGTGTTTATATCTGATTTAAATAAATGAATAATAAGGAAAGAATAAAGCAGGGGGAAAAAAAAGCTGCAGCAGAGAAACACCTACAGTCATTACAGCTAGAAAGTTAAAATACAGTTATTAGAGCGGTGAAACTTCTCACGTTGCTGACTGAGGCTTCAGATACATTAAAGAAGGAAGAGTGGCGGAGAGGGAAAACAGGGCACGAAAATATCAATATGAGATATGAACGATGGTGGGTGCTCCCTCCCCGTAAAATGCTGGTGGCGGGAGCCACTCAATATTCATCGATTAGAGATGCTGCAACAGTGGGAGAGAGAGAGCTGACGCTCAGTGAGAACGCTTCTCGTCTTGTTCCCTTTTTGTTTTTCTAACCCTGTGAATTAATTCTTTTGTCTACAAGGCAATTTATTTCACAGATAAAACAGCCTGTGGGTAATCCACGACCCCGCGACGCCTCATGCTGTTGTTTTTGTTTGGATTTTTGTCTCTTACTTACGCGCGGGGTGTAAATTAAGGTGAACGTGCCGTCAGCCTGACCCTGATTGGTTCAATTCATCTTCTGTGGGTGAGATAAAAAAAAAAATGGATGCGTTGAAAGACAAATTGGTGTGGATGATAATTGAGCTGGTTCAGGTGAAGGTGCAGCTACATCGGCACCACCCCCTTCCCCTGTTATTGAGTATTTTTACATAACGTTGGCGATGAAATTGAACTGTTGTGCTAGTCTGACTAAAACCAGACTTTTGAAAATACAAATGTCTCTACCTCTCCCCCATCTCTCCTCGCTCACCCATTCCTTTCACCCCAACCGGTCGAGGCAGATGCTGCACACCTTTGAGTCTGGTTCTGTCAGAGATTTCTTCATGTTAAAAGGGACTCTTTGTGGGAGTGAATTGTTGGGTTTCTCTTCTCTCTATAGCAGGGGTGTGAAACGTATAGCCCGGGGGCCAGAACCGGCCCACCAGAGGGTCCAATAGGGCCCACAGGATGAATTTTTTAAAATGTCACATTACGATTACAATATTTTTTCACTTCCAGATACCTGTGACTTAATGTTTGTGCCTTTATAGATCCAGTGTGATGTGTAAATTGTAATTTTAGGCATGATATTGTTCAAATGCACCTATATTTCTAAAGAAATGTCATGTTTTGTAAAAAAAAAAAAAAATACTTCTTTAAATGTAAAACAAAGGAGAAAAATTTGGAGTTCTTGTTGTTCATAGGTTTTTATGCTATTATTTTACCCACTAGAGATCAAAATGTGCTGTATGTGGCCCCTGAACAAAAATGACAACCCTGGCTCTATAGTATTGTAAAAGTTTCGGCCTCATTATGTTCAGTGCCTTGAGATAATGTGGCGCTATACAAATAAAATTGAACTGAACTTGAATGTTAGTCCACCTGAAATTGTACTAAATTAGATTTCTCAAAGTTGGACTTACACACCCAGAAAATGAGGTTGGAATCAAATTACTATTGCATATATATGTTTAACTGAATGAAAACTGTGCTCTGTGCATGTCCCACACTCTCGCCCCCAGGATCTGGAAGCAATAGAAGAAGGAAAGGAAAAGGAAAGGATCTTTATACAACTGGAATTGCACAACGAAATTTCGAGGTCAGATGGAGGGTAGATCAAAGCCACTGTGACTGAGCGCGCCGCCACAGACCAACCTGACTGAATGTGTCTAACATGGAAACCCACGCAGAAAGGTCCCAGACCGGGTATTGAACACAGCACCTTCTTGCTGTGAGGCAACATTGCTGACCCACTACTAACCACTGTCAGACAGAAGAATGAAATGACAAAAGCAAGAAAAAAAAAACGTGGCAAAAATCCAGACTGCTCGTTTTTTAGGACTAACAAGGAGACTGAATTTATGCTGTGCCATTTTAAAGAATTGAATATTTTGAAGTTAATGGATTGTAGAAAGACACAGGAAGGTGCTTGACATCATACCAACTGGCTGCCAGCTCAAGTTGTTTTGGTCTGTGATGTGACAGCTCAACCAGAAAACACCTAATACTAACAAGCTGAAAGGGGGAACGGACTCATAGAGGAGTCGCAGCTGTAGCTAAACTTAACTGTGCGTGGAAATGCACTGATTGCTTGGTTCTCTACTGTCTCTTAAAGGACCTCTTCAGCCCTTTCAAATGATAATATAAAGCTGCCTTATTCAAGCCACTTTCACATCTAAAACATACATTGCACAGAGGAGCTCACAGCAAGGGTGGAGGAGAAGCAGGGCATGCACTGCCCAGCAGGAAGCCGCCACAAAAGAGATCAAATTTAACTTTGTCTTTTCTTTGATTATCGCTGGATGTCAGCTCTCACTCTATGGCCGCCAACTACTGTATATGCTCCTTAGCTGCTCTGCTTCCTCAACACACATGAAACACACGCACATGCTAGAAGACAAAGAAGAGCACACAGTCAGTGCATGGGGAAAAAACCGTGCACACACACACACACTGTCTGTCTTTCACATGACACTTTTCCTTCTGTCTGATCAGCTGCTGCGTTTCAAAGTAAAGAATCTTAGCTTTCACATGAAAGCAAAGGAACTTTCACACCTTCCACCTGCTTCTTTCCTCTCCACTGCTCACTCGCTCTGCATCCTCTCTCCTGATTGCCTCTCGAGCCATCTGCTAGATTAATTGATCAAAAAGGCCCAGAATGTTTTTTTCCAACACTTTGTGTAATTTAATTTGGGACAACCAGAGCCTTTATATATTTCAACCGTCACCCAGCTTTCCGCGCCCCTCTGCCACAATTTTTTATGCACTCTTCTGTCTATGTTCCCCTTTTCCACTCTTGTTCTGCCTCTTTCATTGTCCTCTTATAGACCTTACTTTTGGCAGAAACAAGAGAGTTGACATCTGCCATTGTTTTTGTGCGAGACTTATGGTTTGGCATTTACGGTCAGTGGATAGGTAGCAACAACTTTTCAACAGTTTGATTAACAAAATCATACAAGCATGTAGACAAGACGACCCGCTGAAGATCAAACTGAGCATCAGAATGGGGAGAAGGAGGGATGGGCCATTACCACGTTCCGTGAAAGACATCACAGCCTTACATTTCTACTGATACCTCTATCAGTCTGATGCAAACATTGTAACTTTGATTACAGCCTAGCTATAACCAGCCACTTCAAAATCGTTATACTTCAGCAGCCCACTCAAATGAAGGTCAAATAATGATGGTGTTGCATGTCTAGTGAAGCATTGATGTGATGTTAAGGCTTATGAATCAGAATGAATTTAACTTTCCCAATTCCCAGTATCGGAAAAATACCGATACTGAGTAATATATCCTGCCGTTTCAGGAAATATCTGAAACAAAATGACTTGACGGTAGCTCAGTGGCAGAGCGAGTCCAAAACCTTCAACTTGAAGGTTGTGGGTGTGATTCCCGGCTCCGCTCTAGTCTACATGTCGATGTGTTGGGCAAGGCACTTAACCCCTCGTTGCTCCTGACGGCTGTGCAGGCGGCGAGTGAATGGGAATGAAAGATGAGTGATAGAAAATGCACTGCATAAAAGACGTGCCGTAAGAAAGTGAATGAACATCATGCCAGGCCTGTAAGTGGCGCGGTAATGCTACACCGATAACGGGGACGAAGACGCGATACACATTACAGATACATATATCTCATAAACTGCTAATCGACAGAGACTATACTCACAAGTGTCTCCAGTGTTTACAGAAAACGGTCAGAAAAAAGAGGAAATGCCAGAGGTAAGAGCAGCTCTGGCAGACTGGTTTGAGATAATAGAAAAGCAACAGTAACTAAAGAAGGCCACAACCGGTGCCATTCGTGTTCCAAAATAAATGTGTGTATCTTTGTGCTGTAAACGTACAGTTTGCCATTACATATTAGACATTTAGCTGATGCTCTCAGACCAAATTGGCTGTTCTGTGGGGTCAAATGTGGGACAGCGCTTCAGCTCAAAACACAGTCTCCCTGCTATAACTCAATGTATGACCTCAGGTTATCTTGGGAAGCATGACGTGTTTGAGTGGGAGATAAACTCTCACACCGAATTTGGCTTTGATATTCAAGAATGTGTGTGTTCACCCTCTTTTCAAATATAGGGAACTTGCCAATCACTCCAGCTGTTTTTTTTCCACCACTGCCCTACATACAGCAGTATTAGAGTGTTCACACAAGCTTTGACAAGAGACCAGGCAGAAAAAGGGGATAGATGAACCACTGCGTTGGTTTTAGCGTTTTCTCTTTTGACTGCATTTATTCAGATGTGAAGAGGATATTAACAAACCCTGACATTAATATGGACTATTGAACTTATGCAATTGGACAAAAATACACCTTTAAGGTCAATTTAGTGATGTTTATTAGCCGAAATTGAATACACTACACATTTGTAATTAGTGTTCGTTTCCATAGCCTTAGAATAAGCCTTTTATTTATTTAAATGACAGCAATGCTAGGGGAAGGGATAGGTGAGAGGATGAGGAGGAGTCTCAACTTTAGATGTCACAAATTCCTTCACACTGGACTTTTCAGAGAAACACTACATAGATGTTGGTCAGTCACAGTCAGGAGCCACCGTAACAACTGGCTTTGGTAAACCTGTTAATAATTGGCTCTGGAAGTGAAATTGCTTAACACAATGAGTCTACAGTGACTTGGCTACATTTTAAAGGTCAAACAGTCACCCGCTGTGTAATCGCTAATCTTTTTTTCCCGTGCAACATATTGTGCATCCGAAATACTTTATCATCTCAAGTCGCCTGAACTTTACCCATCGCCTCGCAAGGTTTCCATCGCACTTTGCAGTGAAACTAATTTCGTTTGGTTTGTGGAGTCATATGGATTGATAGGAATGTGAACGGTCCCAACAACACAAGACCAAGACGGTCCTGGCTATTTGGTAGCAGAATTTGTCTCTGACACCTTGTCTGTTCTACTTCTCAACTTTCAGGAAAACTTGCTCGCTGCTACACACTCGACAACCCAGTCTGACATCATGGCATATGCAAATTTGTATTTATTCTGGTGGTTGCTTTCAAGTCTCCCCAATAAAATGTGCCACCCTCCTGTCAGAACAAAAGCAAAGACACGGCACGCATCAAAGTAAACAAAAATGTACGCTGTCAGTACGGACTGTCAATTTGCGAGTGACAATCGACGCTCGTTTTTTTTTTTTTTCAAAACTGATTTGTTCACACGATTGCGAAGGTGCGCTCCGTCGAGCAGCTTCAACGCAGTGGCTGAAGAGCGAGGAAGAGAGAAAACGCGGCCCGTTCGTGAAGATGCCAACCTAGTTTGACTGTGACGAGGAAATATAAGAATGAGTGGAGACGGGGAAGAAAAATGAAATAAGAGTGCAGGTTTTTGACTGATACTCGTGTCACTATTGTAGGTAGAGCTAATGCATGCGCACGGCATAGAAAGAGAAACAAATGAGCAATGTGCCAAACAAGGACGATGGCAACTTTTAGACATCAATAAGAAGTCAGCATTTGTGTGTTTTCAATGTGCATGAAAATAAGGAGAAACAGACAGAGAGAGGCAGGGAAAATGCAATCAGTGTGTGTGTGTATGAGGTTTCTCCAGAGTGAGGATTTAGGTCACTTAAAGAATACGGCTGAATCAGCAACACTGCCACCACTGCTGAACTTAATCTACTGAAAAGTCCTGCAGGCGGATACTGAGTGAGGAAGGGAGGAAGGAAGGGAGGAAGTGAGCAAAAAAGTTGAGGGTGTCAAATAGGAGGTGAAGGGAAAGAGGAAGCAAAGGGGAGGGTGAGAGAGGAGAAGGTGAAAAAAGAGGACGGCGGAAAGGAGATAAAGCAATAGATACTGACAAGACAGAGGGAGAAGAAGAGGGGGAGGGATGGGCAGAGATGGAGGAGGCGAAAAGCGGTGGGTGAGAGACTTATCAGAGGAGACGGCGGGAGCAGGAGGGGAGATGTTAAGAGGGGAGAGAGCATCAGAAACCGATAGCGGGAGGAGCGGAGAGAGGAGCAGCTGCTTATTTCTTTATCGTCTGACGTTAACTCCATTTCTGTCTTATGTTCCCACATGCGGACTTTCATTTGTGCTTGAACACACACACACACGGAAGTAATAATTGTGATTTGAATCCTGCAAGCCGTGTTTCCACGGTGTGGAAAGGTTTGGTTTGGTACCTATTTTTTAAGTTCCCATCATGAATATTACCAAAATATACAGCATTTTTTCTTGGGCTACAAGTGGAGCTAGACCGCTCCACTCACGACAGTCAGCTGATTGGGCAACAGAGAAACGTCACTACTTTGCGACCGGTGTTTCCAACCACAACCTATACCAAGTAAATGCACTGTTCGCAGTCAAAATGCAAGCCTGACCCAGGGCTTTACCGTACTGTACCAAATCAAACCATACCATGATGGAAATACAGCAATAGGGTGTCAGTGCTCCAGCCAAACCTAAACACCATACAAATCAGGGCAATTCAGAATTCTTTACTCCAAGAAAAAAAACAAAAACATAGTCCAGCGCATGAGAGCTAGTGAAAGTAATGTGGGGTCTGCAGCAGAAACCAGAAATATTATTCTCTATGGACTTATAAAATATAAGTCCATAGGGAAAATAAAAAATTTCACATCACCCAGTGTTGATGTCATCCAAAACTTCAACTCCGTTTGACTGGCACCATGTCAGTCTTTGAAATCAGACACCAATTGGACGATACCAGCAGTCAACCACACTGCTGTCCACTCATATGTGCCATACTTTAGCATCCATGTTGCTCTAAATGGGAACACTATTCGCAAAATGTCCTAGTGCAGAACTCGATAACTTGACTAACTCCTTTACAGATACATCGGTAAACTTATTTTTCCAGTCAAAAAAATAATATAAAATACAACTAGTACAATGATTTTGGGTTGGCCTTATCCAGGCAAACCACAAGACTACGTCCGCTCGTTATCTACGGTCGATGGTTTAGAGCAGCAGCTACGAGATGCATTTAAGGAACTAACTAAATACCCACTCTTGGTGTGATCAAAGAACATTGTCAATTCCCCCACTTGTGCAAACACACATGCAGTTCTCTAAACAAATGCTTACTGCCGCCGCCAATGTACTCTAGCGATCTTTAAAAGACTGTTGTTGATAGCAAGTCACAAGATGGGATAAAGGAAATCTCAATATTACATGCAACATGAATTAAGACAATATTTGTCTTGAAGAATCTCGGTGGACAACGAGAGATCTTTCACTTTCATTTGGCAGCGCTGACACCGACGCGCAGTAATAACCACTGCAGAAATTGAGATGTCAACTGTAAACACAGGGACATATAAATTCTACAGGGTGCAATGTAACTGATGGCATTTACTGACCTTTCATTCACAATCACAAATGACTGCCACAAACTGTGTTAGTTGCCATGTATGTGTAGTCACTCCCTCCTATATTGGCAGTTTTTCATTGGTTAATGTACTATTTTAGCTAGATTATGTCGTAAGAAAGACAGAAACTCACTTTTCTTATAGCTATTTTGCACTGAAAACCCCCCATGTTACATTAAATCTAATTAAAATGTCAGCTTGCACGTTGACATTTACTCTTTGGCTTGTTTTAATTTCAGCAAATAAAGCAAACCACAACTAGAATGGTACGCTAGGAGGGCACACACAACCTGCAACTCATTTCCTTCACCTACCCTGCATTACTTGAAATTCATAGGCATCAACACCAACAGTTTTTTACAGATTTCATTTCATTATCCTCTTTTAAATCCCCCTCAGGACACATGTTTACAACTGCACTTTTACAGGATTGAGTGTCTGAATTTTACCATTTAAAACAGTTTATGGTATAATGTTTTTAAACATGAATTTTGATTCTCATTTTTACTGCTTTTTACTGTTTTATTCATGTCCTCATTCATGTTCTGATTACTATCTATTTGTTCACGTTTTCATTTGAGTATGTGTTTAATAAAGCACTTTGTTTTTATTTACAGAGACATACACGCAGAATACGTTGAATTTTAAAATCAGATTTGCACCAAAGGTCTAACAAACACCTCTTAGTGCACATAATTTATCAGAAGAAGAAGAAGAAGAAACATCTACAGACATGGGTTGAAACGTTTTTACCTCCTCCAAGAAGGATGGAGGAACAAAACAAGACAATGTTGTGCTGCGATCACTCCTTAAAAAGAAACTTCAAAAACAAGCATTCTGTTGTGTTTTCAACAATTTACATTGACATGTTGCCATTTAACACCCAGCTCAAGATCCAACCCCCCCCTCACTGTGCATTCAGTTCTGTCACCACACCACTAGATGGCAGACATGCTATGCACTGCTGCCGAGTGCTCCTCTCCCTCGGCTGAGCCTAATGGCATGTGGCGGCTGGTACCTGTGAGTAATGCTGCAGGAAAATGTGTTCCATAACCTATTGTTCTTATTAGAAAAGAGGAGGAAGAGAGGAGAGGGACACAAACAAAAACAAACTACAGAGAGGAAGTGGTGAGGACGGAAGTGGTGAGGATACGGGTGTGGGGGGGAGACAAGTGACACCATAGGAGAACGCCATGGGTGAAGCTTGAGCGAGGAGAATGGGGAGGTTGACAGGGAGACACGGAGGCAGAGAAGGGTTCACTGATGGAGCTGGGTGTATTTAACACATGCACGCACACACACACACATCAACACAAGCAGAACACATGCCAAGTGAGGAAATCCACTTTACATCCACTTAAATGCAGAAAATATGTGCTTTAATGCGCGTGTGTTTGCAGCACAGGAAAAACTGATTAGTAAAGTCATTTTCCATTGTGCAACTGCATCATCCACTACTTCCCTTCTTAAAGGTGCATTATGCAAGCGATGTATTGCATTAGGGCCATGAAATGACCATGATTTGTCATTAGGGATGAAGGAAGCTTGAAGCTTGTTAAACTGAGACACTGGCTTCAGTGATAACACTGGTGCAACCAAAATATTTACAATTAAATATCGTTTTCGAGCCCCGCAAACTCTGTTTTTGTTTTGAGTCTGTGATTTGGTCTGTTGCACCACCCACTGCCTCCAACCCAATAACACAGCTCGTAGCACTTTGACACCTGGTTTTCCAGAAGAGTTACTGTGTGTTCAGATGAAAAAAAAGAGGAGGAGGAGGAGGAGGAGGAAGAGGAGGGATTTCTTTTCACCACCAACCACCGACAGTGTTGTGGAGCTCCAGGTGAACGCAAACTACAACTGTAATTTTGCAATTTCAGTGAAACAACGTCATGACGTTATGACTTGTTCCCCCGACAATGCAGCTTCAGCTTGCATTAATGTTCGACCACATATAAACAAATATGACATTTCTTTACATTGTTAACAACTTATTTTCAGGTAAGGCCTACAGTTCTGTTTATCATGATATTTATATACTGTATGGTTCCCGAAGCCGAACAAAGTCTTTCCACTTGCCCTTTGCAATGTAAGTTGCTCTTTCCAGTGCGATGCTATCAGAAAGTTATTTTATCCACATTCTCAATGATGGAGCCTCCATACATTCCAACATCCTTCCAGAAGCCTCGACTCTTTGGACATTCCCATAGACAAACATCTGGAATGTTAGCAGACATATGCTGGAGCTTTACAGGAGTTACGTGCATTCTCATGAACCATGTATATTGAAGTAACTTCAACCTTGTATTTATTGTCTGCTTTTGCTCTTTCAAACAAGCATTGTTCCACTCCATCACGTGACGTCCCTTCCCTTCTAAATTCCCTTCTAAGTGTTATTCCCCCGAGTTTGGACAAGGGTGGTATAAATATAGGACAAGCGATTAGTCAAACGCAGTTAGCTGTAGCTATGAGTTGTAAACGCCAAATGTTACAAAACCTAAAAAGGCCGCACTGCCACTCTCAAAAATGCATTTGGAGAATGTTTGCATCAAGGGCCAAAACTCACTCGCTCTCATACAATATTGTAATATTGAAAAATCCACCTGTTGTCAATGCACAAAATGTATGTTTATAAACATTTAAATGTTGTGTATGTACAGTTATGCGTACCCCCAAGCCCCCCCTCCCCCCCACAAAAGAAAAAAAACAGTCCCTTCTGAGGCTAATGGGCAGCAATTAGCCAGAGCTAATGGCGATATATTTAACAAAAATTAAAGAAAGAGTGCTTTAAAAAGTGCAAGTGTCCACTTGGGGATAGCCCGCAGAAGCAAATAAAGCAGGATTTGCAGTAATTAGATTCCTGCTGGTGAATCCTTCCCCTCTCACAGTATTATACTGAGGCACACAGGAAGCAACGGGATCAATCAGCGTGAAGGCTGCATCTAAAAATCTCTGGCTACCGTCTCACAGACAGCAGGAGCGAGTGGATGCACTTTCGCCTCTTTTTGAGGGCGTACAGTACACGGCGCAATGACGCAGCGTGGGTTCTGTGTAGCGCTCACATGAGCGCAGCGTTCTCGTGAGCGTCACACTGTGTGAAATCCAGGAGGAAAACTATAGATCCCCAACTCAACCTGGCCATGTCAGACGCTGTTGATACTCATGTGAATACTTCAAGGTCCAGAGTGTCACACCAGCAGATATTGAATATACTACCACACACAATTATGTTCATAGAGAGCATAATTGAATTAAGGCAAGGGCCTTGCTTTACAAAGGCCGCCATATTTTCACAGCAGCCGGAACAAACTTTAGTGGAAGCTTACAACTCAAAAAGAAGGGAAAAAAAACGGCTTTGTGCCAAAAAACCCCTGATGCATACATCAATAAAGAAGACAGAGGGAATGTCAGAGAGAATTGGAGAGTGGAGAGAGTTGACATCCTTCCTGGGATGTGAAGACCTCTGTGGTTCCCTGACGCACTTGGGGAAGGAAGGAAGGAGTGAGCAGAGGAGTCCTCCATTTAATGCATGCTGCAGTATCACCATTAGATGGCACTAGTTCTTACACACTGGACGTTTAAAAGTGAACCTGTCTTTTGACTGGAACAGTAGTGAGTTTTTACCATGTAACGTGTTATAAGTAATGTATTTAATAATAACAACAATAATAATAATAATAATAATAATAATACTTCTCTGAACAGGTGTAAAATATTATTACAGTTACTTATTTTCATGAGGCTACTTACATGTATCCACAGCTGCTCTGATCTGAATGAACACACATGTTAAACATGAGCATAATCAGGCAATGACATGTTGACTACATGATTATAGGGAATAATTATGGGGGGTAATGCAAAAATAACTAATTCTAATTCTATTGTTTCCAGTGGGTATGTATTGGGGTGGGAAAATATAGCGATACATCACGATATCTGTCAAACGTAAGGAAACAAAACGTCCGTGAAGAGTCAAGTGCAGGATTTCTCTATGTATCCACAACATAGAGAACAAAGTGCATAAAGTCTCTGTATTGGGTGTGGATGGGGCATCGCTAAACGTAGCTTTCTCTGCCATCATCCCGCTCTTCTTCAGCCAGGTAACTGGTAACATTTCTCTCGTTCATTCGAGCAGCGCCACCATGAGGAGACATCAAGTAGCGACGCGACGTGAGAGAAACTGGCGGGGACTATTTACTTTAGAGTGCCTTCATTTGTTAATTAAAATATCGATATTTGCCCTGGCGTATTGATCATCGCGTTGCACGAGGAAGGACGACAATATATCACCAAATCGATATTTTGACCCACTCCTAGTATGTATACGTCCTTGTTCTTGTTTTTTGTTGAAAGTTGGACTGTAATTGACATGATTTAACAGCAAAGAACAACGTCAGGTACAACACCTGATATTTTCCGCATGTCATTCATGTCAGCTCTGTTATATAGGAAAGATTTAGCTGTCAGCCTGACACCTGCCCACATATGTGCACTCCAGCATATCAGAGCAGCAAATAAGGGAAGAAAAAAACAAACGGATTCTGTCTCTGCCACACCTAATCATGTAACAAACATCTCCCACCACCTCCATAGTCTCAAAATCTCCCTCATACCACCCCCTGTGTCTACATTACAGATACATTTCATATCCTCCTCCTCTGCTTTCACACTCCTCCTTTATTCCCTAATGAAAAACAAAAGACTTTGTTTGTGATTACTCATACGCAGTACTTTCTTGACTGTTATTCTCTCCTGAGGAGCTCCACAGTGCAGCTCATATACAGTGAGAGGCACAGACTGGAACCAGTCTCTTCGCTGTCAGCTGAACAGGGGTTCCACATTAAAGTGCTTGTGACCTTTGGATGACATGGTTGGGGGTTTGATACGTTTATTTTTTCTTGTCCAATTGAGCTCAAAACGAGCACAAGCACAGTGAGGGCCCATTTACTGGCTGCGGCGCTTGCACGTGAAGCTGCTGCACCACACAGGTATTTCTGGTTTGAACAATCACTGCAAAGATTGCATTTTTGTGAAAAAATCAACAAATTTCAGAGTACAAGTGCAGATAAGCTCGCGTTCATAACTTCTGTGACGACAGTAAAAGAATCTTGTTTCACTAAAACATGAAAAAAAGTATCCAAAAAAATTGTCTGGAGTAACAACTTTTAACTATTTATCGTCACAGATGAGAACTGTGTAACAGAAAAACTAAGCACTCTCATGACATAGGATCTAATTTACCCTATTTTGACCATCATAATATTCAGGCCGCCTGTATTTATTTTGATTTTATGGCTGTAGTATTGCCAAAAAATGTTCAATGAGCGAGTATTCTGCTCCTTTTTCCAAGATAACGTTCACTTTCAAAATCTGGCCGTGGAAGTCCTGAGGGCTACCGTAGTGACAAGTATATGGGCGCAAAAAGTTCTATTTCTCTGCTTTTCAAATAGTTTTTGAATTTCCTAGATATCACAAACTGTGTGGGAGTTATGGTAATGAGAAGTACGCACGCCAAACCCTGTTGGCGATGACAGGACAGTAACAGCAGCGTTAAGTTGATATAATAAACTTGTTAACATACAGTTGGTGGTGTGAAAAGTATTTTTAAAGTTGCAAAAGTGTACATGTGAGATGGCAGTTGGCAGTGAGGGACATTTTTTGAATTAATGTATGATTTAGTTTAAATTTAAGAAATTGAAACCAATATACAGTTTGTCAAGATTCTGGCTAATCTTGCTAAGATTTGTCTTAAAATAGCAATACTATTTAGCTTATCTTATATGCAGAATCATTAAAACAACATAAGGAACAAGAGGTGTATAATAAAATGTGGGTTGATGTTAGTCTTCATTAGCTTAGAAGCCGCAACCAGTCATTACTACAAAGTTGAATGTTTATGTTAATTGTCCAAAAGTGGGAGATAAATAGATCGCGCTGACACATCGCTAATGTGTACAAAAGCTACTGATATCTTAAATGCACTTAAACGGCAAAGCACTGGATTTATTGTTGCTCTCACTCACCGAGTGCCTTAGATATTTCAAAAAATGGTTTCCTCCATTTATATGTGCATTATCTTTTGTCAAAGTCTATTATTTTCTCATCCTTCCTTCACGAGACCCGTCACCCTGAAATCCACTTATAGCAGCTTCTTGACAAATGAAATCACATGAAACTGACATGTGGAAAAGTAATCAACACTCACTTTGCATCCATCTGCCCTCTCCTCTATTGTAGCATTAGTTTTTATTGCCCTCCCTCACTTTGCCTGCGTTATCTTTCTTCTGTTACTTTGCACCCGTGGGAGTGTGTAACTGCCTGAGCCAGATGTGGATTTCCCTTGTTCCCATCGGCACATCTGTGCAGGGATGAATTCATGTTCACCGTCACCGTTTCACGACCTCAGTTACATGACAGATACAAAACCAGATATGTGCTTTGCTTTCACACGTTCTCACCAGCCTCACCAGCGAAACACGGCCGTGTCTATAAATGTGTATGTTCATATGTCATGTGTCAAGGGTGAAGCTGTGTTCATCGAAAGGATTGAACCACTACGATCTTTTCTGGCTGAAAACCAATACTTTACCAAGTGTCAATGATAAGATAAGAGGTTTTGGTATGTGTCTGTCAGCTCAATGCTAATACATGATATAGGACATGCAAGTAGATGTAAAGATGGCAGAATATATAGAATTTAAGTGAAAAGTGTGGTGCTACTGTCACAAACAACCAATCCAGCAGATCAACAATATCTGTACTGAATAGGTGCATCCCAGTTTATCTCCAATTTCTGTGTCACTCTATGACATGCAGGCGGTTATGAATGAGGGATAAGAGGCACATCACCGTTTACCTTCCATATATCCATATCCACATATCATGAAGAGCCCGAAGTAAAGGTATAAGGGTAGGAGAAGGTTATAAAAGGAATATGAGGGACAAAGGAGGTGTAGAAACCCAATCATGGAAGGCTTTATGTAACAGCATGTTTTTATCCACAATTCTTCAACAGAAAAAAGTAGTTGTTACACTCGAGGTTTAAAAGTTGGCATATTGATAAAAGGTAAATGTCAATAAATGCAAAGGAAACAGGTTCATGGAATAAAGGAGGATTCACTGCACAAGAAAAATTACGTGTTGACTAAATGATTATAGCGAGTACTATTGTTTCCAGTGGATATGTATTCAAAGTGGGAATCACAAGTATCACGTATCACACAATACGATAAAATACGTGATTCATGGTCCAAAATACCAATAATATCACATTACAATGATTCTGTGATAATCAATACATTGCAAGAAAATCATAGCTATACATCACGTTGTCTAGTGGAAACTAATAAAAATTTCATAGACAAACAGGTACTTACGGTATAAACAGTGCGTACGTAGGTAACTTTCTCCAAGACTTTCACACAAAATTCCAGACATTTCGAGGTCTGGAAAACCGCGTTTCAAAATTCCATAATTTTAAGACTTTCAAGACCGGCACAAGCACCCTGGATATACTTCAAGTCTATTCACCACGCTGCCACCCACTGGCTTTATTCTGCACTGCACCTTAGGTCAAGTTTTATATCTCAAGACTACCATCACAGCATTTGCTGCCAAATGAAATTGGTAACATCTGAATCAGTACATACGATTAATATTGTCGAAGACAAGGGCTTCGGGGAAGTGTTAAAAGTTGCATCCTGCAACACATTCTACAAGCCACCATCAAGAGGCACAGTAATGACTAAAATTCACGAGCTCTATGAAACTGAAAAGAAAAAGAAAGGAGAGGATTTGGCTGCAGCGGAATGTGTCGCTCTAACAGGAGACCACTGTCAGTAACAACAATTACCAGGGTGTAACTGCACATCAAATTACTAAAACATGGGAACTGAAGTGATTCACGCTAACGACAATGAAAAGAACAGCGTGCAGGTGGGCAATTGAAGGAGAAGTCACAACTATAGGGACTGACAGCGCACGCAAAATGACAGCTGTGGCTAGACTATTGCCTTTTGAGCACATGCCTTGCATAGCTCACATCTTACAGAGAAGCATCACAGTGAGCCTCTCTGACAGTGGATTTGTGAGTGCATTGGCCAAGTGTCGCAAAATTGTCGCTCACTTTAAACACAGCCCAGCAAACGCCGCGGAGCCTATGTCTCCTGCTCTGTGGTGCTGCCTGCCCTCTGCCACGTCAAAACGTCAAAACTGCATTCAAGGAAGACGTAGCATCCCGCCAAGAAAAGATCAACAACACATGGCTCAAGCTTGCGGCAGCGCTGGATCCGCTTTTTAAAGATTTGAAGAGCCTACCCAAGAGTGAAAGAGAAGAGGTGTGGACCACACTTGGAGGCATGTTGCTTTACCAATCACCAAGAAGCTCTCCACAGACTTCTGAAAATGGGCCACCCAAGAAGAAAATGAGCCTGCTACTACAAATGGGCTCAGATTCAGATTTTGGTGAAGAGGTGCAGCCTGGCAGAGACATACACAGGTACAGGGCAGAGCCGAGCATTAGTATGGAGGACTGCCCCTTGCAGTGGCGGTCTGCTCATTCAGGAGCCCATGAAAAGCTGGCCCCGCTGGCTCGCAAATATCTAGCTACTCCTGCATCCACGGTTCCGTGTGAAAGACTGTTCTCAGTCGCAGGCCACATTGTACAAAAGAAACGGTCAGCCTTACTTTCAGAAAATGTCAACCAGTTAGTTTGCCTCAGCAACTGCATATATGTCATGTGTCAAGGGTGAAGGGTATATGTGTATATATATATATATATATATATATATATATATATATATATATATACATATATATATACATATACACACATATATATATACATATATATACATACATATATACATATACACACAGTGTCACATCTGCACACAAAGAGTTGTGTTTGACCATCTAGAGCAACATCGACTATAAAAGCCACTTTGAATGTTCCTATTATTCTAAAGCACTTTGCGAGTTGCCCCTGGTTTGGAGGAGTACAAAGTGAGAATCGACTGCAATCACAGCAACAAAAGGTGCCACTGACTTGTTTTTGTACCTCTACCCCCCCCCCCCCCCCCCACACAGGAGTTGAAGGATAACTCAAGTTCATTTCAATTAAGCTGAGTTTTAAAAATGAAACTCCCGTAATGAACTCCCGTAAAGTTACAGGGCATTTCCGCGAGACAGAATAAATAATGGCCCGAAGGTTTTTTTCCGACACATGCTGATGTGTTTTACACACCTTCAAGTCATCAGTCATGGGGACTCGCCACCAATCAATGAGAAGTGTATCCACCGTGGAAGAGAGCTCCACAAGGACAGAGTGAACAACAACACAAACAGATTTGTGATCTAAATGTCCCGTCTTGGTAAACACCGCTACTCTAACCCATTTATGACCTCCCCGTCTAATAACTATTTTAAATGTGGCTCATGTCTACTTTTAATGCATGACTAAGGAGTTGCTGGTGAAACAATGTCGCTTCTTTGACCATATTACAGAAATCCAAGGCAGATGCACCCGCCCCTGACTGCAAGGAGGAGTAACTGAGGCAGTAAAAGGCTTTGTGTAGGTCAGTAAAATGTGCAAATACCTCCTTATCCTGATGCTTCTTTTTTAGAAAAAGGAGACTTTTCATTAGAAAACCCATAAATGGCACAATAAATTCTCGTGTAGAAACTGGAGGCAAAGGGAGATTACCTCGCCGTGCCACGAGCAAGGGGAGAGAAATCTCTCAGACACATCCAGACACTTATCAGCTTCACAAATGACACAATGCTGGTACTAGGGGTACTTAAATATTAATTCCAAGGCT
Organism: Solea solea; assembly: GCF_958295425.1. Taxonomy (NCBI): domain Eukaryota; kingdom Metazoa; phylum Chordata; class Actinopteri; order Pleuronectiformes; family Soleidae; genus Solea; species Solea solea. The sequence continues at coordinate 12,072,746 of NC_081136.1, forward strand.
TGGTTAATATAAAAATAAATCCTTTTGCTAATCATGTCTGGAGATGCTTGCCAGTGGTAACAAGGTTTTGTGTAAATTACTAAAAGATTAGTTCCTTGGCTGGTTTATCTACAGCTGCAAACTGCAGAGGTGCTTTCTTCAAGTACTTTCAATTCCTCTCTAACTTTCCAGAGAGAAATGTAAGGATTTGCTCTCTCTCTGTGAGTGTGTGTGTGTACTGGAAATGTACCCAGCATGTCCTCTGAAATCCAGCGATTGTCTCTGGTGAAACAAGATAGCGTTGGGGCTTTGAAGGTGTAAAGCTGTGACAGGACAGTATTAATTTGGGGATATTGGACATTTGTCACATGTGACAAGGAGATGTTGTTATGTCACTGGATTAGGAGCATATTAGCTGAGGTTGTTTTGTCAGTCAAAAACATACACCTAAGTTGTATTTACCAGGAAATAAACTTGAGGGTGTTTAAGTTTCACTCTCTGTCACTTAGCAACACCCCACAAACTCTGAATACCTGCCTTTTAAATTGACAATTTGGTTTGAACGTGGTGATAAAATGAAGTAGAGCTTTGTTTCAAAGAGAGACAAAAGCAGTGTGGAAAAGCACCATAGCCAGATTACCTGCAGCTAAAAGCCTCTTTTTATATGATAAAATACTGAAGGGCTTTTGAATAATGTGCTTAATAGTGATAGAGCTTCTTTACCTGTAAGGGGCGGGACAGTTATAAAATCCTCATAAAAACAGGAATCTATCATTATCTCATCTCCTAACCTACATCACGATGGTTAAAGGGGATACATAGTATGTAAAATAAACATAACGACAACCTTTAGCGTTTGAAACGGTGACTACAGTCTCAATTGTTTTGTGTGAGCAGAGATTGAGAGTGAAAGTGTATCTGCTCCAAGCAGTAGTAGAGAATTATCACATGATGGGAGGAGATGACAAGGAGACACAATAAACATGAGAGAGGGAGAGAGTGTTAGCTAAGCTAGGCTGAAGCTCTCTGTTTTGCTTCGCTGTCCGTGAGGAAATCAGACAGACATGCCAGTATGCACACTGGCAGATTAGTCTTTAACTTCCTCTCAATGTTTAGGCGGCTATATTTAAATGCTTCACATCAGTCGTTTTTTCACTGTCTTCTCCTCTGGTTGAGACAAATTTGAGAGGGGTACAGGAGCTTTCTTTTGGAGCTTTTGGAGCTTTTGGAGCTTTCGTTTGGTAACGTATTTGTGACCTACAGCTGCAGCTCACTGCTAAGAAGCCAAAACATTAACTGAATTTCAGGGCCACGAATGAAAATTTTCATTGTGAATAAACTGTTTGCATCATTATTTATTACCATAGCCAGTATTTAAATTTAACATATTGCCCACCTCCGTCCATAACTCCCTGCATTCATCACTTCCAAAGTTAACTACTGCAACAGCATCCTCTACGGTTCACCAGCAAAGCACCTCAATAAACTTCATCATGTCCAGAACTCCGCTCCACACCTACTCACTCACTCCCACTCCAGAGATCACATCACTCCTGTCCTCCGGAACATGCTCTGGCTTCCCATCTCACAACGCATGCATTTTAAAGACCTCCTCCTCACCTTCAAAGCCCTCCATGACACAGAACTGCTCCACCTCCACACACCGTCCCGCAGACTCCGGTCCTCAGATTCTAACCTGCCACGGCCACCACCCAGGAACAAACACAAAACCTTGGGAGACAGAACCTTCTCCGCTGCAGCCCCCTCCCTCTGGATCTCACCCCCAACCCAACAGTGACTGTTCTGACCTCTCATAATTCACTCCTCAAAACTCACCTTTTCAAGACTGCTTTTAATGTTTAATGCTTTATTCTTTTCTAATTAATTTTTGTGCTTTTAACATAAAGTTACTCTGAGTTCATGAAAAGCGAATCCTTAATCGCCGATGACACATCATGGTCAACTAAATATATATATATAATACATTTCTTAAATACAGCCTGAATAAAAGCCGTAATATGTCCTCATTTTATTAATTTAAGCATAAACATATCAATATGCATCCTGAAGGCTAATGAGTAGTGACATGTGAGTCAGACCTGATCAAGTAAAAGCATATTGACCTGCTACAAATGCGGCAGACGACACTGCAGCACGAATGTGTTAATTACTTCTACCTCCTGTATGATAAATACCTCTTTTGAATTAATTAAAGATCCATCATGTCACTGAAGAGGATCTAAAGGTAGAGTATATTCTACATGGTGCTGGCGAGTGACACCTGAGGTACACAAGGTTGTTTAGTGTTTTTTAACTGTAAATTAATGTTTGGTGCGATATAATGAATGTGCTTAATGTTGTTCAGTATCACATAGATGATAGCGCACAGCCTCGCACAGATAGAGAGAAAGAGCTTATAGGCCTACACACCTGTCTTTAACCTCTTCACCCCTTGATTTTTCCTTTTTTCCTCTTTTTTTTCCACATCTTCACCCCTCTCCTACACACACTGAGACTCAAACATTTGTACACGCACTCTCTCTTTCTCTCACACATGCACACACCCCTGGGGAATAATTTGCAATAGAAGACTACTCTATTTGAATGTCTTTGATGAAGCATGTCTTTGCTCAAATGGAGTATCTGATCCCAATCCCCTGGACAGATCCCTGTGGGCGTATCAGTGTAACCAACCACCACTGGCAGCCCAAGCTCCACAAACAGCTCTATTTCTTTATGTTCTTCACCTATAGTTCAAACTGCATTCCCACCACAGTAGTCATCACCATCATACTGTATCTTTACCCCCAGTTGAATTTATTTACAATTTTAAATAGCATTAAGATTTGCCATCTATTGGTGGGTCTGCAAAGTAAAACAAATGTGAGAATTGTCACTCCTCTTTTATCCTCAGTGTCAGTGCGTTTACATGCATTTACATCTGACAATTGTGCACGTGCAGCCCAGATTTTGGAACCGTGCGCAAAGAGCATGCACAAACTGAACATCGGTGGAGTATTAAGCCCCGCTCACCAAGCAGAAAAAAACATTTTGACAACAGAATCGCCAAACATAGTCATCTGAGCCTCAACATGGCGACCCTCGTACTGGCTGACACCCTGACTCCCCTGCCTGAAGGGCCTTTCAGCTTTGAGCCGCTCGAACCAGATGTGTCCGTGGAAGCTGTATCATCATATTCTACAGTAGGAATGCGTCATATTCCCTGCATCGAGACTTGTACCGTCACCCAATGGTGAAGTGAGAGACTATACCAGGGTCCGTGATTTGCGGCATGTGTGCTAAAATCGAGCTAGTCTAAGTACATACTCCACAAGAACAGAGAAATGTGTTCTTTTCCTCGCAGTTGTAAGAACAAAATTAGTTCTGGCCAGGACATTCCATACTTCACGAGAAAATGAAATGCATAACTCAGTCCTCTTACGAAATGACAACATTTCCGCATTACCCACGCCCACTTCCCAATCACACAATTGTTGTCGGACACCACACAAGAAAAAAGTTCTGCCATCACTGACAATCAATGACATCATTCTTTTCTCACAGCCCTGGGAGAGAGATAGCACATTTTCTCAGGCCTTTAGTCTGACTAACATACCTGGATAATGCAATTCATAGTCTGATTACTCCTGCGTCACAATAAACAATCAATGTGCAAGATGTAGAAAACGTACAGAACAACAGCACGATCCATCTCACCAAGGATCATCTCCTCCACATATACTCTGACTCTGCAAGTTGTCTGGTTGCCTGTCTTAGTCCGACGACGGCTTTAGCTCCATGAAACTGTACATGTAAACGTACTGTGTGTCAGTATGGTAGCCTTCTAAAACCAGATAGGATGGAAATGGTCTCTCACAACTCTCCTACACTCTATGCCATTTGACCCTTTTTATCGTTGCGTTATGCACATTTTGGCATTGTTCTTCTTAATTTGCAAAGTACGCCTTCACTTCAAAACATTCAGCACGTCCTTCGGTAAAGCAAAACCCCTTAAGTATATATAAAAGGCTGTGACTTCAAGCTGAGCCAAATCTGTCGTGCCACCATATTACATACAAACTCAATACAAAGTTACATCACTGGCATCACTTTCTTTGGTTGTAAGGGTCTGACTAATTTGCAGCATGCCAGTGAGGTCGGGGGACTAAAAATACTGCCTCAAGATTGCGAGTAGGACATTAAGTACATTTTCAAAATATTTTGTTAGATTTGTGCGCTGTATGACATAGTCACAAGGAAGTAACTGTGAGCCCAAATTACAACTCTCGGCCTCAGTTCAAAAACAAATTCACCTCCAGGTTTTTTTCACTTGCTTTGAAACAAGGTTATAAAGTTCTGTTCTGTAAGAAAATAATCCAGGTTTTCCAGGATTGAATGCATGAATCTGTGTGTACACTATATGTATGTACACGTATGATTTATTGGGGTTGGAAAATAATTTTGAATGTGTTTTTTTTTTCCTCTGCTAACAGTACCAGTAGCGTATGTGCTCTACAGCAAAACTACAGCAAAATCCATCTGGAGCCTATTGACGGGATTAGAGCATCACAAAGCCCAGGTTTGTCACTGACTGTGAACAAAAAGCAGAGCGGGAGAGTGGAGCTAAAAATATGCAGGTTAAGACGAACAAACACGCCAGTGTATTCTGAGGAGCTTGTGGAGCTCGCCTTGCTGGAGTGGCACAGAGTATAGAGTAAATATACACATGCTTGCAGCTCCAGTCTCAGCACCATCTTGTGCCTTATTGGGGCTAATCCAGTGAGTACACCCTGACAGGCTAACAGATGCCCCTGTAGACTCCACCAGCAGTGAATCTGACAAACACACAAACAGAGCCTCAGTGAAGTGCTACATTCAGAGAACTCAACAAAATGTGTTAATATGACCAGTATGTACAGTATGTACAGTATGGTTGGACTCGACCCTACTCGGTTTGGTATCAGGCACGTTGTTTTTCATTACTATAGTACCTCATCACAGCACACCTGCACAAAATTGTCCGGTTTTTTATACTTGACACAAAAACACACATAGTAGTGATGGGCAAAGCAGTTCTTTTTGGTGTACTGGATCATTAGAATCAGTTAATTAAAAAGACTTGTTCAATCGTGGAGGGAGCGGCTCGCAGCAGTCTCCGATCGCCCGAGATGCAAACAGAGCTCAGCTCAGCTGAACTGTGAGAGGAACAAATCCTTTCAGTGAGGGATTCACTTGAGCTCCGCTCACCTGATTGTTCGAGATCGACACGGCGCTTACACAAACAATGGAGGACATTGAGGTGATGGTGTACTTGCTTCTCAGTCTGTGGCTTTTCGTCACACACAAAGCCAACAACCTGCCGCGCATGCTCGTCGTAACCGGTTTTTAACAATGGCGGGTTTGATCCCTGTGTCGGACGTTGCGCTCATGACTCTTCCAGTGATGACAAACTGTGACCAATCAGTGGCCGGTAGTGTGTTGACATCACATTTTAGTATCGTCTCAGTTGCTTGGAACCTCACCAGACCAGGTACCAGGTACGAGGTACTAGGTTCTAGGTACATGGTACTATCACTAAAGGAAAAGCCGATTAGTGCTCAAACTGTATAATGGAAAAGCAGCACAAGTTAAATTTATGACAGTAACACGTAGTTTGTGTGAAATATCACTTCACTCTACTCTGCCTCAACAAGAATGGGGACACACTATGCCAACACTTTAAGGTGCAAAATGAGACACGCAGAGAAAGTCTGCCTGTGAACGCTATGCTAAAAGGGAAGACTATCTAAAAGCAGCGGAACTCCTGAATCAATCCGTCTGGCTCCATCTTCACTCAAATGAATTTCAGAGACACCCCTGTGTGATTTCCACCTGTAAATAAGCCAGTCTCACCTCACGTTTGCATTCTCTGCCACAACTTTCTCGACCTTCAGGTCTGAGCACAAGGGCGTCCTCTCTTAAGTTCCCATTCAGCGCGGTTTGTGTTTCAAGTGTGCAGGATAAACTGGGCAAAAGGAAGTGTTTAAGTGTCTTATCATAAACACACCTTCTGTGCACTGATTATTCCACAGGGACATTGGTTTTTGACCGTGTCCTTTGACTGGATACCGAACACAATGTACAGTAATAAGAATTCAGCATTATCTGCTCTCCTTGGATCAGGTGTGGAAAATGTTCATTCTTTGAACGAGATACGGGATCTCTTTAAACACACTGGCTGCAAACAGGCTGCAAGCACTGTCACCATAGCAGCCAGTTTATCAAATTTAATTTGCCGTTTGCTTCTAAATTTCTCTATCCGCATACCTGATAGAACACAAAGCCGCCCTCTGGCTCTCAATTTGTAAGAGGCAGGGATTTCTGGGGTTTAGTTTTGATGTTGTCGGGTCTTCGTTTGCTGCTTGTTTACCTCTAAGGACAAAGGGGAGGCTGATAATGTGGCAGCAGAGTCATGGCCACTGGTCCTCAATGGTCTGTTTGACTAATTACCCCGGTGGTCAGACCACTTGTTTTTCCCAATGCCATGTTTCTATGTCTCCTCTCTGTCACTCGGGTCATTTTCCGCCTTGGTTCCTGGTCACACACGCTGAGCCATGACAACTGATGCCGATATTAGCATTTGAATTAGCGCTCTGAATCAGTGCGTATTGATCACCTGCAATTGCCTTTCTTTCCTTTCATCATTTGTATTTTTCATTGCTCCCAAGGAGCAATTTGTCAACCTTTCCATATTCTTTATTGCAACCTGCTCCCGGATTGCACTTTATTCAAATGTAATGCACTTTACCTTTAGAGGTGCAGGGTTTAAGAAATAGTGACACCTAATGGTGAGACAGCAGAATGTTACAAATGGAGGACTCCTCCATTGACCTCAATGACCTTTCGTAACTGCATCACGTAACCATGGTAGCCTTCACACAGCAGAAATTATATTTTTTGGGTTTTTTGTGTGTAAGAAGCTTCTGCTTTAAAACAGAAATCCACTCTCTGGTTGGTTTGTCCATTTTGGGCTGGCAGAGATGGCAGCCAAAGCAAAAAAACAAAAACAAAAAAAACACAAGTTCATAAAAAAAGGCTTATTATAAAGCTATAAAAACTTTTTAAGGGATAATATAATTATACAAACATACTTATGTCCAATGTTACATACTGGACCTTTAACGATAATGTATTTCAGAATCTCTAAACTCAAAAATGTGTCAAATAAATTGTGCAATCACTCTCAGGACATGGTGACTAGGCAAATGAATTCTGACAATTTCAGAGGAAATAGATGACTTGACATTTCATTATGTTTTATCTATACATACAAAACGTGACCTTTACTTTTTCCTGACACTTATTCATAAAAAAATGTTAAAATAAAAGTTCCATTTAAACCTGACAAAAGCAACCTGTTCAAGACTTAATCACTGGCCACTATATCAGGCACACAGGACACCTGATGTATTGGCATGAGTGGCACGAGTTAGGGTCTTTTGCTGCTGAAACTCATCTTCAGCTTCAAGGTTCAACGTTCAGAGTGTTCTTCATGCGTTGGTTGGAATAAGTGGTTATTCGAAAAAATGGTTTAGACCAGTCTTTGCATTTGTTTACATCAAACAAATGTACAAAAAATAGAAAGGAAAAAAAGAGGTGAAAACCACAAATGAACATGGTTTTTGCACAGGCTCAGTGTTGCATGTGTTTTTTTTTTTTTTTTTTTTAATCATTTAGAAGACAATGACTGCTTAAAAGTACCTACACTGTGTAATACTGCATTTCACATGCACAACACACCACCACTAGAGCCCTAAAAAGGTCACATTTCACAGCATTCAAGCTCCTCTCCACCACAGACAACACCATTATCATGCCCCAAATTTAAATGACTGCTCTGATTCTTTGGACACACAAACCCATCCTGGCTGGGAAAAGGACATTTTCAGGAGTTTTCTTTCCATTGCATCTCTTGATTCATTTTTTATTTGTCTGTTTTTTGTGTTTTTTTTCTTCTTCTTTTGAACCACCTGCGCTCAGGGTCTGGACGAGAAAAGCTCTGATTGCAAGGTGGATGGAGAGCACATGCCGCCAGGGATGTAGTGGCACTTAACCACATGACACATCCCACAGGTTTGGCTGTCCACCTAGACAGAGAGCATGAAGCATGATACAAGAGAAACAGAAGAAAATAAAGTAGCAGTTCGGAAGCACAGTGTGCTAAATAAAGGACTGAAAATAAATGTTTCTAATGAACATAAATGAAAATTGTGTGTTCTTTTTCTGTGGAGAAATGAATGTATTATTTCATGACAGTATTTGTATTTATTCACAATCAAAACATCCATTTCAAAAACTGACAAGCGAGATCCGAGAACAATACTTTGCAAAGTGCACCATCTTAACTTACTGCATACTAAATAAAGCTGCCTCATATCAAGTAAATACCCACGTGAACGATCGCAATATTTCTGCTCTTTCCTGGCAACATCCAGTTGTTTGTTGCCAAAAAAACAACATAATGGAAGCGGTACCGGTGGTCCGTCTGTTGTTTTTATGTTCATCTGTGGAAACATGTCAGCACTGGCTTTACAGTGCGTAGCCAGCAAACCGAAGCCTAGTTTACGTTTTTAACCAATGATATTTGATTGCCACGCTTTCAGTCAATGAACTGTTAGACTCTAGATCTCAGGTCATTGGAAAAACCAAAACAAACAAACAAAAAAGGAGGACAAATGAGTCCGGCTCGAGGCTATGACTGATCTGCGTATGCCCACCCTAGGTTTATTGAATATACTATGTAAGTAGTATGTAGTGTGTTTGGGAATAAAAATAAAAATGTTTTTGGCTTTTATTTTGCACCACCATGATTTTTTTTTACAGCAGCATAATGGACAAACCAACCAGAGTCTGCATTTTGAGGTTTACTGTCATCCTTTCTGGAATGTGAAGGCCACCGTAGTTTCCTTTTGCCCTTGGTAAAGGGAGGGGTGAGCGGAAGAGTCCTCAATTTGTTGCACGCCGCAGTCTAAGCATTACGTACTGAACCTTTAATTTTTACTCAACAGTCTATAATTGACATTTCTTGTGATAACTTTCACTATGACTCTACTGTTTTGGCCATATCTTCCAGCCCTTACTGTAATATCTTTATTTATTTTTCTTACAGTCCGAGTTCAAATGACAGCTTCATTTTCACCGCACATACGTAGCTTCTCCTGAAAAGAAAATTGCGACACCTGAAATGCGACATGACCGTCGCTCAAAGAGAGATAATTACTGTCACTGACCGCGACTAAGTTGACATGCCTGCTGGCCCCCGCATGTGAGTGTATTCACCATGTTCACAACTGAAGGGAAATGAAGTTGCCCTCGTGCTGTCAAACCACGGCTGATGGCTCCAGGTATATACTGTGGAAATGATCTGGTCTGTGAAGGCAATTTGCTCTGGAGTACATGGAGTGGGAGTGAATTAAAGAAACATCCAACCAATATAACCGATAGCAAAGAGAGAAAGGGACTGAATTGGCCTATGCATGAAAACAGATGCCCAAGGAAGCCTATGTTTTTCATAACCTGGGTGGAGGGGGAAAAAAAGAAAAAAGACACAGCAGCGAGGTAGAAGGGGGGCGAAGGGGAGACGAGTGGGAAGATTAAGTAATTATCCTTTCAAGCCTAATTTGAGGTGCTGTTTGAAATTAACCTATGCAAATGAAGTGGCTAAATCACATGGAGGACCATGGTGACTCAGACTCTACAGGAGCAAGATTGTTTCTCCCATCTTATCACAGTACCATCAAATGCAAATGCATGTAATAAAATGCCCGCGCAATTTATCACCGATGGTACAAATATGACCGACTGACACCATGAACCGTATGAATAAGTCATTTTTATGACCTAGGTCAAACTTAATACGACCCTTTTTACCACGTGAATAGGTCAAATTGAGAATTATGATTTCCCTCCCTAGACAGTTATTTAGCAAAAGTAGAATTACGCAAACAAAGCCAGGGCGGATTGTGGCTGATAGAAACAAACAAAGGCTCGTTGATGTAATAAAGTAGGAGGGTGAAGTGTCTTGCACTAGATAATATGATGTAAATCGATTCATACGGTAATTGATTTATGAACCAACACAGGTCAGCATGGGAGACTGACAGCAAATAAATGTACTTGAAAAACATTTTCTTTTATTTACAATGCATCAGATGACTGCGTATGGAACGGAATGTAAAGATGGTTATTATCAGTTCATTTTTAGGGTCGTAGTCCAGACGCCTGGCATTGTGTACTTGTGAATTTAATATTTTAGACCCTCAACAATGGTTCCCTTAATGGCCGACTCACACATCTGCAGTGGAGGCATAAACTGAAATGCTTATAGTCGTTCAATGTCGTCGAAGAGTTGGTCTACAGAATGACATGATGCCAGTCCTCCAACACACGTGCTATACAATCAAATGACGACCGATGACCGAATATTTACACACATATTTACTGCTGGTCTATTGGCACGAGATATAGTCCGGTAATGATTACTGACATGGCACATTCTGACGGGAATACAATCACTGAGAAGCTCTGGTAATAATTACTTTCCCCCCCCACCTCCTCATGTAAAACTAATCCTGTCCGAATAGGGCTTTATATGGTAATCATCTGTAAAACCCTTTCTATTGCACTGACCTGCATGAAAGTGGCTCAAACAAATAAAGTCCCAGATAAACCCCGCAGAACGATCTCCATAAATGTCATTTCAAAGTAAAAGGAACCATCCGCTTCAAGTGTCATCACGCCCGTTCACAAACAGCCACACACTACTCTATTTTCACACAACACCTCGGCACAATCAGCGTGCTGGCACTGACCCACGACTGCGACCTTCTCCACCGACCTACAACGGCGTGGGATCCCCAGCGTGAGACTGTGCGAGCACCGGGAGGAAGGAGGAAGTGAAGCACACGCGTTTAACTGGCGGAGATGAAATTAAAAGCGGTGATTTCCCAGTTGACTGCCTGCTCTAAGCAGCTGCTTGCTGCTCTTTATGGTGAACGTGTCCTTATTTATTTGAGTAACACTTTCTTAATGAGCAGACTCTTACCTTTGTTAGTCTTGTTTTTGTGTTTTTAGATCATCGCTGTAAATCTTGCTTTCTTCCTGCCCCCTTCAGGCACGACAGCCATTCTACAGAAGACAAAGCAGGCAATAGTCAGGACAAATCAATTGACACATACTGTTGTATCACTATGCATCCATATAGCATGCCATACCGCATGGCTTCAGCTTTACAAAAAAAAAAAAAAAAAGGATGAATGGACATTATGAAAGGCTTGCTTGGGATCATCTTGCGATCTAAATGCAAATTTAAGAAGGGTGTGAATGCGCAGCGGAAGTTATTACCTACATGGCTGGCTTTGATGAACAGCTCGTGGTGTTTGAAGCAAAATACCAAAGTGGAGGATTGCATCTGTGTGATTAAGATGATTAATTACTCTTTGAAATATATTCACTTCTCTCTTTTTTTTTTTTTTTTACACCTCCTTCAACCCCTTCAGCACAGAAGATGTGTGCAAAAAAGCGTGATGCTACTTGAAAGTGCTGCAAATTCAAGGGTGGCGGTGGGCAAAAGCACAGGGAGCCCACATAATCAAATGTAATAAGCGCTGATGTTAGAACCAGGTTAATTCGAGTGAAAAGTTCTAATTCACACCATGTTTTCAAGTCCATTTTAGCCAGCTAGCTAGGGGAGGCTAAAGTGCCATTTTCCTGCACCCAGGACACAGCATTTACATGCACCTGTAGCTTGCAAAACACACCCTAGATAGAGAGAGGGCGGCTAAAATTACAGCAAATAACGAGTGATTTTGTCAGCTCTGAAATTCAAACAGCTCTCTCTGTTATGTGTGTGTGTGTGTGTGTTCCCTGGTTACATGTAAACATTGGCACGCAGCTATCGCAAGTTCATGCTGATCTCTTCTCACACCCTTTGCACGAGAGGTTGTGAGTGGTGAAGCTGTTAGGTAGAAGATATACTATAAACAGGGTGTAAAAGACACAGTTTTTATGTAGAATTAGAGTATAGGGGCAAAGCAATATGAATATATTTTAGGTTTTCACTTCCTCCTGCTTTTATTTATTTTATTTTTTGTGTTTAAAGACACACAGCCACAGTGAAACTGGGTCAGTCCACCACTGGACTTACTTGAATCAACTTGGCATCAATCACGTCACTAAGCACCATGAACAATTTACAACTTTGACTGTTATCACTATTATATTTCAATTGGATTGGATTAGGTCGCAATCTCTAGGCAGTCGCTCGTGTCCGAGCAGTCGATCAATATCAGATCCTTTGGACCTCGATTGTTGCTGTTCAGGGGGTGACGGTGTCTGATGTGGCTGTTCAAGCCCAGGGCAAAGCGGAGGATCAGGGGACACTTTCCACTGGTTCGACTTGCCTCGCCTCGCCACAACACGGCACGGTTTAGGATGCACCTCCACTACAAAACAAGTACCTACTCAACGTGGGCGACTAGTGACTTGTAAAGCAGGTGTTTTCGGTGTAACTGAATCAAATGACTAGAAACAGTTAGTTAAAAATAATTGTTCAGTACTTCCACCATGACCGGAGCACAGACTCCAACTGAAAAACAGCGGCAGGGTCTGTGATGCCGCTCACGATCAGTGCTGTTCCTAAATACAACAGACTCCTGGTAGTTGTTGGAGACTAACCCACATTTTTAGGATTCTTAAGTAGTTTTAACTGATCTACAGTTCGGCACTGTTCGGCTTGATTTGTGTGTGGGACGTCTCTTCCTGTGACGGCACTCTGTACCTGGTACCAGGAAATACGCAATTTGTGCACAGGCTCGTTTGGTTCTGGCACAAATAGCCTTCGTGTGAGTTTGTCGCAGGTTGCAGGACTGAGACCCACGCACTTTGGGCACCTGCTGGTTCTGGTGTGGGTGCTTGCAGCGAGTAGCCGAAAGATTTGATAACAGTCAAGGTCCGCCTTAATCCACGCCAGCCCGCCTGGTGCTGCTCTCATCCGCCAGTTGCAAGACAACTGCCATTGGAGACATGAACGTTCCAAACCCTAGGACCCGCTCAGTTTTGTGGCGCCGTCTGCACTTGCCAGTCCCAGAGTGAGTAGTGACGGTCACCTGTGCGCTTTTTATAGGTTTCAGGTTGGGGCGCACTGATTAGTTAGTACTATTCACGTACACACATAAACAAAAACTATCAGAATTCCCCTTCAATGTGTTTTGTAGACTCAGAATAGTGGTGTTATAGTGGCAAGAAGATGAGTGATTTTTTTATTTACTTTTGGGTGATACTTTATCCCTATCCCTAAAAAAAAGCAAATTCTGATTAGTATAACAAATGCTGTCAAACAAAGAACACAAACACAAACAACTAGAAAAATATGAAAAAGGAAAAACGTGTACTCATGCCTGTCCCTGAGCGAAAAAAAATCCCAAGGACATTTCCAGATCGGGCCCAAACGCTGACGTGACATCACTCTATGACAACCCCACTAAAAGATAAACTCTTAAAAACACACTTTCGGATATAAAAGTCACCTTTAAAGGTGCGGGAAATACTGAGTAAGTGAAATGAAAGCAATTTTTCTCCTTTTGAAATGTAAATGTGCAGCGATTTGCCAAGTACTTTTGAAGATATTCGTGTTATTAAGAATCTGGTGTCGCTATGCAGCCACCATTGATACGGAGTTCATAATCTTAAATGAAATATTTTTTCTTCCCCTTGCAATTTTTTTTTCAACCTTTTCACTTCTTCCCTAAGTGGGGAGCAGGGCTTTGTGTGAAAAGGTCGTATGACTTTCACGGTGCGCACACTCACCTGCTGACAGGCGAATGTCATCACTTTCCTTTAAACTTAGTAATGATTCTTTTTACAAGTCTGCACACTCTGAAACATCTCAGTGTGGCACTTCTTCGCTGTATTTACCCTCACACAGTGGGAAAGCTAAGTGCTACATGCACTGTGCAACAAGAAAGTTGGTGAGCTGGATATCACAAAGTTCCCAAAATATCGTGTTTTTTTTTGTGATCATAGTGGGGCTGTTGATAAGAATTCAAGGAATACAACAGCACGGCTGTTTAGAACCCATTTCTCTGCAGATCTGTGTATGAGATTAAGCTCCACATTAAAAAAATACAACCACCGTCGTCTCCAAACTGAGAATATATTAATCACTTTCTCTTATCTCCGTGGTTTTGCTAATTAACAATATCATGAAGGTCAAATGCCAAATGAATACATGAGCATTACAGTAGCAGAACATACTTTTTTTTAATGGGAAAATAAAGATTTTTTTTTCTTCCCCATTAAAAGCAAATTCTGGTTCATTTAAACAGGAAAACAACCATTTCATTTTGGTCGCCTTTTAATGATGTCGTCGACCGCGTGTCGGATCACGCCGAAGCTCTCCTCATAGCCCGAGCACAGCCTGCCAGGGTTTTCAGAATGTTCAGGAATCAAGTCCGACTTCTTTTTAAACCATAACAACATGCAGGCTGTTAATCTTGACGACATTAAAATTGGTTAATTAGGGGGTATTGCATGGTATTGGGCTATTTTGTTAAATGGATTAAAGTTAAGAAATGACTGATACTTGATGCACAGGTGCAGTTGTTGACCTCTGACCTTATCTGAGCACTAGTCCATTCAATATTAGGTTTAAATGCAGCTGCAGCAGCAACAGTTGACTTGCCTATCGCAGGTTGGCTCGTCGTCAAGGGTTGTAATGAGTTTAAACTCAGTCCAGTAATTTGCCTTTCCCCTTGTTTTCAGTTTGCCATCTCTAATCTTTTGTATTTAAGTTGTTTGTGGCGAGACGTGGGAGTGGGATCAGAGTCGGGCCCCTCGAGCAGGGTTCTATTCCTGACTTCATGAAAATCCTGTTATTGTTTTGATTGAAAGACCCCTAGTGGCAGAAATAATATAACGTCTAATTAAATGCTGTAAAATTATAATTACAAATAATGTTTTTTTTTAATTAACTTGTTTTTTTCGGGCCTATTTTAGCAGTAAAACCCATTAGCATATAGTATTGCTATGCTATGGATGCAATAACATTTTTATTGCATCGCGTCCATCACACTGCAAGCGACACATCTTTGCACTGACTTTATATTCTCTGTGAACACGATGCAATGCCACTAAATCCAACACAATGGTCCTTAAAACACCTTTACAGCTTCATATATTGAAAATAATATTTTTTTTTCCCTTCATTAAATGCCCTGTAAAAGCTTAAATTTAGTAAGAAAAAAAAAAAAAAAGGATAAAACAAAACTGTAGTTTAGTAACTGGTGTGAGAAATGTTTCCTTCCCAGTCCAACTGTGTTAACATTCCCACCTCGGTGTTGCTTTATGATTCTATTGAGATGAAATTGGAGCAGATTGAGTGACTTATTCTGTTTGTTCACAGCAAAAAAAAGAAAAGAAAAAAGGTTTCAGAATTCACTTATCTGTGACTTGGGGGTGGTGAAATGTTGCCTCGCCTCTGTTTGATAAATGAGGAAATCACAGGAGTTGTTTGGTCTTGGCATTGTGTCGGGGGAAAAAAAAAAAAGAGCACGGTGAGAGGCAGTTGTGAGGGAGCTTTGTGGTTTATTGGCCTTGGGATTGACATCGCACTGAAACACACTTTTGAGGAGCCCACGTTAAATTCACCTTATGTGTGAAGTGGATGGGAAATGCATCACATATAATTCTTCACGTGCCATTAAAAATAAGCCTTAATAAAGGAGCCGGGAACGTTGCGCACATCAATAAAACTGGGCACCAGAAACACATCTTACTTGGCTGTAATTAAAAATGCCAATAAACTCACTGGCAGTGACTTCTACTTGTATTTAAACATGAGAGACTTTCATTTAGTTTAACACATCTAATTGGCGTTTTGTTTTTCCAACACTGTGTAAAAAAAAAAACATTAATTATTCACTTTTCTTAATTTAATGCCTCACTTTATTCAAATTTTTTTTTATGTAAACTCAACAAAGCCCTACTCCAGTTATGAAAAAAATGGTATTCATTTATTTTGATCAATATTGAGATTATAACTGCATTATAGTGAATAAAATGTGGACGTGGGCAAAATGATCTATGTTGGGGAAGCTCTGCTCTACAACACCACTTAAATCTCTATTTCCAAGGCAAGGAAAAATAAATCTACACAATATACTGTAAATATACAAAATTGTAAATAAATAAAACACATAGAAACTTATATTTTCAGTTGTGGAGAAGCCATTAAGGAAAGCCACCATATTTTACTCTATGCTACACTTGAAACAACAATAATTTCTGGGTGTTTGTCTACACCCAATTTAGGTCGGGTATTTATGCTCTGCTGCGTGTGCTTCTCACAAGATTTAGTTGTACATCAAAAATATCTTCTTGGTTGAAATGAGCTACATCACATATCTTTTCGACTTCAAAGTGACTGACAGTTGATTCTAAAGTCCATCCTAAAGTGTTGAAGTGGAAAAGCGAGCTGTCCCCTTTTTCCTTTTATTCAGTGAAATGACTGAGCACCGGCTCATCACGGCTACAGTAAATGCTAAAGCCAGCCGCTTCTTCCTGTGACGCAATTTTATTTCTTTTAATTCATCCACACAATTGTGCCGTGATTGGTGTGAATAGAGAGTGCACACTGGAATTCACCTCTGAATCATTTGCAATTCAATACCATTGATTCACGTACCGCTTTAATGTGCAAAGGCCTTTCCACTTTGTAACTGCTAACACCCACGTGCGCATTTGCAAACTTGCCAATCCCAGCAAATCGAGGCTTCCTTAAATCCCGGCTTAACTCCCAGGTCAAAAGTCAGTTGTTGTTTTGTGATTCAAATCTGAAATTGGAGATGTTTAAAACTTGTCTAGACTTCGTGACCTCCATTCTTTTTCTACGCTGTTCCCGGTTCCCACACGCAATCCATTTTTCATGCTTTCTCTACATTGTTTCATCTCAATTTATTTTGCTCCTCTGTAGAAGAGAGGTGCGCTGTTATTTCAAGGAAAAGCTGTGTGTGTGTGTGTTGTCGTGTTCAGAGCCAAGACAGTTGGCCGGGAACACTGTGTGCTTGCCGAGCACTGCTGCTGCTGCTGTCTGACAGGGAGGCTATAGCACTGATCACTAACAATGGACAATTTGCTTCAGTGAGTGTTTTAAACTATTCTTTTTTTTTTAAAAAAAACTTCCATGCAACTTATTTTGTAAGTTTTTGTGTCACAGGACGATTAGAAAAACACCACAAACTGCAATGACCGGGATCTCAACTGAGCCACCCAAGCCATTTTCACTTGGACTGCAACATGTTAACATGATACTATTTGGAGTACAAATCTAACTTTAACTAATTTTAAACACATTCTTAATTCTTAGTCATTATTTTTTAGCAATAATGTTAAAAGTTAAACATTTTCATGAAAAACTTTTGCAAACAGCAATGCTGTTATTATCTTCTGACACGGAGTAAAAATGACCACACTGGCAAGGACGTGTTCATTATTAATCAGGCAGTGACTTACTTAATTTCCATTATATACATCATTTCATATCCAATCAAACACTTTTACTTTAAAATTCTGTGAAATACCATCCTGAATATCTTTATTTTTTGATATGAAGGGAAATTATGTTTTTTTTTTTTTTTTCACTTTTTCTCTTGACCAGCAAGTTTGGTAACAATGGAACCAGAACTATGGGGCACCGGGTACAGGTTTAGTTTGTCTCATAGTTTTTGAACAAAAACAGAGCGATGGACCACAGTGAAGTGTACAAAAGTTTCTTCAGTATCGAGCATAAACTTTGGTGCAAGTTGCAAAACTGTAGCACGTACTGTATGTGTGAAAGGAATTTTTAAAATTGTAAGCAAGGAAGCTGCATTTTTATGCATGAGAAATTGGTCTTTCCTTGTAATACTAGTACTACCACTGATACTAATATGTCCACTATGACTAATAATGGTAATATCTGGAGAAACAAAAGGTGCTCAGGCCAATTATTGTCAAACTTAAGGTTACAGCAAATTTACCTCAAAGTACCTGACTTTATGAACATTCCCTAAGTTGATTCCCATGACGCGAGGCAATGGAATAGAAGCTTCGACAAAATCAAACATGTGGGCTTTAAACCTGTGACTGAACATCAAACTGAAAGGTATAAGGGAGCAAATTTTTCGCCTTTATCACTAATGGGCCGCAAAACTGCAGCGCTCAGACTGAATATGAATGTACCTGCGGTGAATTATTAATGTTGTGGTGTGCTTCGTATTCTGCCTGGCACTTTCAGAGGTGATCCACCTCCCACGCAGATTGGAAACTGTCACCCGTAATTGGAGAAATCACGACAGCACGGAGTTAAGTGTTCCGCAGTCCCCGGGTGAAGAAACTGACAGTGCATACCGCAGCACCAAGAGGTGGGAACATTTTCATAGGAGATTTTATGATTTTATTCCCCCCGCCCCCGCCGTGCTGTTTCTTTACCAATATTTTTCTTTTTCTATCCATATCCACCAACCGTATATACTGTAATGGTAAGGGTGTGTGCATCTGTCCCTGACAGGTGAAGATACTTTTCATTACGCAGCAATTGGATTTGATCAGATTCAATTCTCTTTTTAAATTCGAGACAAATCGACTGTGTCACTGACCGGAGAAATTCTTCTCAGAATCTTTTCAGAAATGCCAACATGTCACTGTGCTTTCACACACACACACACAAAAGTGAGCAAGCTTTTGAGGTGATATAATATGAAAATGAATACAGTAGAGCTGCAACTAACGATTACTTTCATAACAAAATGTTGATCGGTGTTCGCCAAACCTGGAAATGATGATGTTCTCAAATATCTTGTTTTGTCAACAAACCGAAATGATTAACTTTTAATGATTTCTTTGTTATACAGAGCAAAGAAATGAAGAAAATACTCACATTTAAGAAGCTTAAACAATCGGAAAATCTTGTTTTAATCATGAAAAAAGCTTCAAACTGATTAATTGGTTATCAAAATAGTTGTCGATTAATTTAGTAATCGATTAATTGTTTCAGCTCTCGAAAACAGTATCTTTGAGTAATGTAAGGTGATGTTTTAAGTGCTGGAGACAAATAATCTGGATTTAAGAAGTAGGGTAACAAGACACTAACTTAAAGGTTATACATTAAGTCTTTTATTGAGTCTTTAGTGAGAGAAAAAACTGGTTTGCGTTCAGACCAATACAGTGACTGAATAGAACAATGTTTAAGAAACAAAAATCTACTGCTTTTCTGATTTCATAATTGTTTTTCCCAAAAATAAAATTTCTGTACCATTTTTTTTTGGTACAGAAACAGGATATTTTGAAAACAAGAGAAACTTCTACTCCTTACTCGAGAGCTGAGTTTAATGGAAATAAACATGTTTCACATAGTTGAATCGAGTTTCCCTTTGTTTCGCATTTGAGGCTTCTCTTTGTTTGTGTTGCGGCGACTTTTCATTTGCAAGTTATTGATTGCCGAAAACCAAATGTGTGAATCAATTAAGTGTGTAACTCTGTGAAGAGAAAGTGGATGAAACTAGAAGAATTGGGACATGTTTGCTTCTATAAAACAAAATAAAATGTTAATTAAGACAAACAGCAGATTACTTTTTCAGGGAACATAATTTAGTTAATTCAGAAAAATAAACATCTCATTAATTCAGAAAAGACAATTCCATAATTATGTTTTCCATGGGGAAAAACACAATAATTGTTATTTTTATTATCAGTTGAAATCTTTTCGGTTACAAAAGTCATCTTGTTAATTCAGAGTGAGAAAGATCAAATTAGTTTTAATCACAAAAACTCCCTTTTTAATTGTATTTTTTCCATAGTATTAGTATCCTTTAATTCACAACTGATTACAGATTACGACGTTAATCTGTTAGAGAGGATTCACTCAGCAGGTAGAGTTTTCTTTATAGAAACTTTTGACGGCTGTCACATTCGTTCATACGAAGATGACAATGTTCAGTCAGCGCTCACAGACCCAGGAGCTGCTGCGTTTGCTTTCATCACAATGTCCGCCCTTGTCCACCACCCACGCACTCCGCTGAACATATTCCGCAAATCATGGGAGCTGAACCGCATCTGATGAAAAACATGGTAATGTTGCAGCGGGCGTCGTTTTCGTGAGGACTCGCTGGTGCATTTTTCTGACAGAGTGACAACTCTGTGCAGAGCGCGTGGATCCAGGGTCGTGCGGGGCACCCCGAGCGCCGTCAAACAGACAGCTCACCGCACACATGGACCCCTGTGTCCTACTGATAGAGTCAAAGTTGTTGGCACAGCAAGTCGTTTTTTTTTTTGGTACTCCTATCGCCCTCGCACAAAAGGGACTTGTCACTTTTTATGACAGGAGCAAGATTTCAGTGTTTCGCTCTAGACCAGCCATTGCGTCTATGATCCACGGTCAAATTCTGGCAGCTTGAGCTCAACTGTGGCTCTTGGTGTGTGTCTGTCGCAGAAAACATCTGTGGTTGGGAGAGACGAAGCTTATGTTGACAGTAGTTCAGGCCAGTGCAGGTCATGTGTGAACCAGTCGGCAATTTGATCTCGCTCTGGAGACACGTCTGCCAACTTCAGAATCTCCTAAACAGGGAACCAATCACAAACCCCTGGCGTGCTAGAGGTGGGCTTAACGAGATGACGACAGATAAGCAACGTCGAGCAGTTTTTGAGTATGTCCAACATGGCGGCTACTGATGAGCAGCTGTTTTTTAACTTGGCTGTTGCTTGTCTGATGACTTTCTCCATGACGCTCCCCACACAAAGTTTTTCGTCGCTCTGCATACGTCATCTGGATCATTAGTCTGATTGCTTGTAGGTCTATCCAATTGTGTAAAGAGGCATTTCGATCTATACCTGTTAATCAGATTGCAAATGGGAGGTGACTACACCTTTTCCAGACTCATACTCAATCTCAAATAAGGTTGAGATGCAGTCTGGAATAAGACAGGCTAATTATGGAATGAGATATGTGTCAGTATTTTCAAATAACACTTTTTAAGAAGTAAAAAAAAAAATCGATTTAAACATTCAAAAATATTGTAAATTATTGTTTGAAAATACACTTGTTCTTGCTCCCTAATATGTTCTTTGTGCCGTGGTTTTTTGTTTGCGGGTGGGCCTTAGGAAGCTGCCTGCTGATTGGCTACTGAGTTTTGAGCGACAGCTCAATAAACTGGAAGTCGTCACAGGCTGTCGCTGTCCGTCTGGAACGAAGCTTCCTAAGGCCCACCCACAAAGAAGAAGTACAATATTTTTGAATGATTAATTTGATATTTTTTTTTGCTTTTAAAACAGTTCCATAGCTAATAGTCTTTACTGCTTATAGTATTTGTTGTTGTCTTTGTTATTTTACATTGGTGTTTTGTGTTACCATCAACCTCCCAAGGGCACTGAAGATGTAAATTAGCCACTGGCTCTAATCTTGTATTTTACATGTCTAGTAATATGCCTGTTTCCACAATGTTACCATGCACATTTAAAACAAGCTACGTTGTATGACTACGCCACTTTACTGGACTACTTTCCAAGTAGTGTTTATGCCTCCAATTTGCTAGGTCGCGATATGCCTACTTATTAGTAATGTTTACTGGATGAGCTATTCCATGACAGGCCAAAACAACTTTTGTTGGTAGCATTTCAAGTGCCTTTACCATCTAACCTGACCAAGAGGTAACCAGTCATAACATCACCCTGAATCTGAATTCCCATTTTGAAGCATCAAGAATTGCGATTTGGCCAGCGCCATGTTGATGTTTTGCAAACAGAAGTTCAGAGGTGTCACTCGCAACCCAGGTGTCCTTTCATATTTGCAAGGCTTTAGCATCTAGTTTCCTCCAAAATGGAACAAAATTGACATCCTGAAAAGTAATGACTGACACCATGAACTCTGATATTTTAAATCAAGTGAGAGGAAAAGCCTCCAGTGTCTTTTCAATATATTCTTATTTCCTGGTTGGCTTTAGAGAGGACCCTGAAGATTATGTCTATGAATTTCTCCATGCTGTCCTCGCTGTTGTCTTCATCTTCTTTTTACCAGCTTCTTCTATTATACTAAGGTCAAAGCCCCGGCTGGAAACTGTGTGCTTTCACACACTTATTTTATTTTCCATTTATGTGCACATTATATGCACAAATGAAAATAGATTATTTTGTTGTTTTCCGTTTTCAATGTTCAAAACAAAAAATGCTTTTTCATTTTCCGTTTCTAAATAATAATTGCTAAAAAGCTTGTCTCATTTGGTTTTATTATATCAAAACAAAAATCTGTTGTACGCCAAATACACTGACCCCTGAATCCAAGAGAACATATTAATATAAATGCAGTAGTAATTCAACTCTGAACTTTATAAACATTTGATTTAGTACACTTTTAGTCGGACTAACATGTTCAAATGTCTGGTTTTAGTTGGACTAACACAATAACTCAATTGTTTCTAACATCATGTAAACACACTGGGAGACAAGGTCGGAAGATTAAATCCATCGGGTCTTATCTGAAAACCGAGGAGAAGTGATAAATAAAGCTTGATTTTTGTTAGCGAGGCTTGTGTAAATTTGATAACAATCCAAAACTGGGGCACGGATTTTCACTCTGCCTCACAGGAGCACACACTTGTCAGGAGGGATGCTGTGCGGTCTGTTTTTAGCTCCACAATTGGAACTTAATCTCTATAATCCATTCGTTGGATTATGATGCAACCGCTTCGATAAAACCATCTGTGCGAGAGGGGGCCTGTGTGGTAAATTTAAAGTTCACCTTCCACTGCTCGTGATTGCATTTCACTTATTTTGCCTGCTCATCCTCCACACGTTTACTATCAAGATGTATTCATTTTTCTTATCAATTTTTTTTCAACTGTTTTGGCTTCAGCAGTGGCGTCACGATCTCGACTGTAAATCGAATCTTGATCAAAACAACGTCACAATCACGACCTTCGAAAGCAAAGATGGAATCGAGTATTTAACCACACCCACAGTGTGACGTCCTGCAGACGTGGTTGTAGCCATTGTAGCACGACTTCACATTACCTCATCCCGTTAACATGAAGCTGCTGCCAACTCATAGTAACATGGCAACAGCTGATTGGGCGACACATCGTCGACTCGAACCCCCTCCCACTTCTCGGAAATCACAGGTGTGGAAATATTTCGCGTTTCCCAGCCGACAAGAAAACCACAGTGTGTAGCTTTATATTACTAGAATAATGGTAGTATTTTTGAAAAAATTGTGCTTCCCAACCTCAGTTTCCCCTGAGTCAAGAAATATCTTCATTCTGTCTTTTGTTACGTGCCCACCAGTGACACTTGGTCCAAGCCTTGGTCCGAGGCTTGAAACTGCAACGCTAATACTGCACATTTTGACCCACTCAGGGGGACGAGACCTCATTTCCGGAATGTAAACAGTGTCCGCCATCTTTGCGAATTGTTATGCTAACAGGACCAAGTGTCACTGGTGGGCCCGTATCAAAGAAAAGAATGAAGATACACTACGCCTATTCTAATAATACAAAGCTAAATGCAAATCGGTGAAGTATTCCTTTAACAACAGATTGCTGGACCCTCAGAGCAACACAGAGCTACATGACTCTCTATGACTTCTCTTCTTTCCAATTGACTAGTTATTTTTATATTCATATTGTTAGCAATTTGACAATAAGGCCTTAGTGTAGTACATTTCAAACTGATAAAATGATGGACATTATATCACTCATGACACCATGGAGACAATCGCAATGGGAATTTAAAAATTTAATGAGTTATCATGACATAAAACTAATGATCCTTGACTAAACTAGATACATCTATAAATGCTAAATGAGAGAAACAAAAAGAGAAAGAAAACCTAATCAAATTTTGACTTCAAAATTGAAAATCAAATAGAATTGAGGATTTGGAGAATTGTGAGACGCCCACTGTCTGTCTCTATAAAACAGTACAGCCATATGTATGGTTTATTCATGTGTAAGTGTGAATACTCAAAAGGCAAATGAAATATTTAATTTCCTCTTTCAAGCGAAAGGGAAAAGGTGACATGTTGGAACAGATCTAGGAGATGAGCTGATGTGTTGTCTCTGAGATGCACATTTAATGGGCATAGAAAGGAAATGAGGAAAAAACAAACAAACAAACAAAAAAAACAAAGAGTGCCACTGTTCAGCCAGAAAAACCCCACAAACAATGAGAGTATACATACATCCATGAGAACAACTGAATGCTTCACACCCTTGGTCTCTGTGAATAAGGGATAATGTTTCTGCTGTGCTCTCAATCATTTATATCATTTCTCACAAATGTAACTAAGGAGCTGCCCAGAAAAAGCTCCAGTAGAGCTGTGCTTTATCATGTTATTCATGATAATATTGATTATTTGATTTTTTCTATGTGATAATAAAAAGCCATATTGCAATAATAAGGTAATTAAAGTCAAGTCAATTTGCTGCTGCACCAGGTATCTGAGCTTTATATAATGTAGATATAGTATTTCCACATGCATATTATCAATTTCTCTTTGAATTGAAACCCTTTTTATTTGGCCAGTGTTTGTTGTTAGTGTCAGTTACATTTAAATCTCCACGTGACTCGCTCTGTGTTTCTCAGTATATGCACACAGGAAGTGATTCGTATTGTGTCGAGACAGAGTCGACAGCGCGTGAGTAAAGCCAGATGGTGAGGAACCTGAATCATTGCCCGCCCCTAATGTCCGTAAGTATATTTGCATGCCGACACACAGCCCGTCTGATCCAGACATTGCCCTAACATCGTGCCGACTTAATGCAAGTCTGAAAATTAGCTAACGATAACATCACCATTTTATTGCGTAAACATGAGAATGATTGAAAATGCGTGTGTTTGTGTGGTCCTCCCGCCTCTCTCCTTTCTCCTCCTCGCTCCTCTTAATAGATTCAAATGAATTCAGCCGCACCACAAGCAACTGACAGCGTTAAGTTATTTGTGCTGCGCCGACACCCCTGTTCCACTCATCTCTATACAAATTCAATTTCAATTTTGAAAAAAAAAGCACACACGCTGTTATTGCACATTTGTCAAAACATCAACATTAGTCTGAATAGTCCAGTGGGGGAGGCATGAAGCTCATGGTGGTTGTTTCCCTGCAGAAAATCAGATCAAGCTTTGTTAATGTCTCCCACACGCACCTTGGGTGTTGAGCTGAATACTAACTCTTTCAATCCGCGATGACAATGAAGGCCTAGCAACAGCCCAAGTCTATATTTGTGACATTGTTGTCTGTTCTACAGTAGGCGTGGATCAAAGTGACAATCAGCTTTCCATGACCTTCATTGTTGACATACAGTATGTGAATCATATGAGATCATGCAAAATATCTGTTTGTTTTCCTCGCACTCTTTCCTCTACATATGGTGCATGTAGCCTTCAAAATACAAGAGAGAAACAAACAATCACATCCTTATGCTGACAGTGTAGGAGGCAAAAAAGGGAAGGCGAGAAACATAAAAACACTTTTTTTTCCCCCGCTGACTTTATTTTTAAGTTTTTTGTCTTTTTATATAAACAAGGAACAGGTGAGGGTCAGGGCAGTTACAGTAGGTGCAGTCCACAGTACAAACCAGACATTTATAAGGAGCTTTAAGGTAGGAGGATTCGGCTGAAGGCAATATTTGGTAATTGCTTTTTTTACTAGCAACTAGGGCTGCGTGATTCTTGGAAAAATGTGAATCACGATTTATTTGCTTAGAATTGAGATCACGATTCTCTGGAACGATTTTTTCACAAATCGAAATGTTTATTGCACTGGTGAAAAAAAAAAGATTAGAAACATTCAATTAGGCATTCAAGTAAAGTGCTGTGGTTTCTTTAGGCCCTGCATAATGGGCTTATTGTTGTTATTATTATTGTAGTGTAGTGTAGTGTAGTGTATTGTAGTGGCTTAAGTGACATATGGCTAGTTTCCACTAGCTCGAAGAAGAGGCACAAGAATCAAACAGAACGCTGCCGAACTGTAGATCAGTTAAAAAGACTTAATCATGAAAACGTGTGTTAATCTCCAACATTTAGCAAAGGAAATATCTAAAATCTCATAATTTAACAGAGGAGTCTGGTGTATTTAGTAGGGCTGAACGATATATCGTTATCGTATCGATATCTAGATATGAACATTCAAGATATTCATATCGCAAAAGCAACGATATAAACAATATAGATTTTCCCCCGCGCTCGCCCTACATGTACATTTCTGGCACAATAAACTTCATTTTTACGATTGCCCTTGAATGCACCACTGCGGCCAGCCAACCACAAACCTTATTTCATGCTTGCTGTGGATCGACAGCTGAAGCCAACCAATGACAAACATAGGAGGGCGGGAGGGAGACGGACACTGAGACGCGCACACACACACACACGACATACACAGCGGGAAAGAAAGTGACATGAGCGCGGAAGATAATGCGGCCGGTGGCGATTTTGTGCCAAAACATAAATCATCGTATTTTGGATTTAAAAAGGATGATGTCAACCAGAGCGAGGTGTTGTGCAGGTCGTGCTTGGAAAAAATTCGACGAAGCAAGGTAGCACAACAAACGCAACATCGCGTGCTGCACGAAGAGTGTATTACAATGAGAGAAACACCGGGGACTTCTCAGTCATCCCAAAAGAAGCCCAAGCAAAGTGTGTTTACTGATGCGTTCAGTAGCGTTACACCGTATGAGTCGACGTCCACCGACATACCACATTGCAAAAGACATGGTACCCGTGTACACAGTCTCACAGTGAGTTCTCATCAATAAAACTGCACTTTCCATGTGGAAAGTTTCCACAGTCTTTTGTATTATGATGTTTTTATTTTTCTGAAAAATGCTTGGTTTTCACCGAACCCGTAGTCATATCGTATCATATCGATATCGAGATATCTGGCATGAATATCGAGATATGAAATTTTGTCCATATCGTTCAGCCCTAGTATTTAGCGACAGCACTGCTAAGGTCATTGTGTCATGAGTGTGGCATCCAGTAGGATCGACTGAAATGAATGCGGTCTTTATACGGTGCTTTATAATTTCGACAACTTTTAAGAGATTTACATTAATAGACCATACAAGAGCCTGCCCTCTGGTGGTGAGTCAATCTTCCTCACAGCTCTCCACCACACCTCTATGTTTTGGTGTCTTCAATATCATATTACAGAAAAGTAGCAAACGTATTGCCATCGAATGGTGTCGATGACATCCTAACGTTATCCCTCTCCAGTGGTTAGAAGTCTTGTCTTTAAATAAAGTGCCAATAAAGATTCCTAAATCACCCAAATAACTGTTTGTCAGCATTTATTTCTGGCGTCCTGACAGCGTCAAATGGAGAAAGACTTGACTGAAGAAGAAGAAGGTGAATACATAAAACGGATATGGGGAAGAATGAAACATCAGCAGTGGATTTGAGTCATCTATTGATCTTGGCAGACTGACACTCCTTCTCATCCTTGACTCTCTCTCTCTCTCTCTCTCTCTCTCGCTCCCAAACGAAATCCATTTTTGCCCATGTCAGCAGAAAAGGAAATGAAAACAGCTTCAGACTGATGGTCCTACTCAAGCCTGAGTCACGTGACGTACAGTACATTGTTGGGGTAGAGTTTGTGTAAACCGATTCTTTGTTCAAATCTGACTTAACACCAGAGCTATCAAATATTAATGTGTAAATGACTGGAAAATGTACCGTATACTGTGATCAATGCCCTAAAAGCAGCTAGTCACATGGCAGCGATCGGTGTTTCTAACCCTAACCCAACCTGCTGAAGTGCTAACCAAGTGTCAGAATGAGGTAGAACAGTAATTTAAGTGACTTTGACACATGGTTGTGGTCTGAGTACTCCAGAAACCACTGACCTATTGGGAATTAATTCAGACATAACCATCTCAGGGTTTACTAAGAACGGACAGAAAAGGAGAAAATACTCAGTGAGCGGCAGTTTCTTTGGAGGTAAATGTTCTCGTTGATGCCAGAGGTCAGAGGAAAATGGTCAGAATGATTTAAAATGATTGAAAAGAAACAGGAAATCAAATAACAATTTGTTACAACCAAGGTATGAAGAAGACTACCTCTGAATGCACGAGTCAAACCATGAAGCAGACGCACTACAGCGGGAGAAACCACTGCTACTTCAGTTAATGTCTTGTGTATGTGATAAATGTTATATATTCATGTTCTTCAGAACGTTTGGAAATGAGGTTGCGTCTAGCACCACACTGAAGTCAAAATGTCAGCATTTGAATAACGCTGGACATAAACTGTTTTATGTATTTGTTACCAGCAGCCTATTGTATTCATTTGGACTGAGAATAATTATACTACAAGAGTCTCAGAGTAAAACAGTAGGCTTAAAATGCAGAGCCGCGACTGGTTGAGATTCCATTTTAACTATGTTACACATTTGATAAATGTCCAGTGTACAGGAATAAGTGACATCTAATGGCAAAACTGATGATTTCTAACAAACGTTCATCACTGCACTCTTTCTCCATACTGTTCTCCAGTTGTTATTGTCAGAAAAATTGCCAAACATTGCTTAAAAAAAACATTATCGTACCCATCCGGCCGATCATTTGATTGCACTTTGTCTCAAATTTCCAATATACACAACGTCACTTTGGTGAAATGATCAACAAGGCATTTCTGTCCGATAAATACAAATTTAAAAATGATATGCCTACTTTCAGCAAATAAAATTCTGTGTCCAACTTTTACTGCCTCGGTCTTGGTCTTGTCTTGATCCCTCAAAGTCTTGGTCTTGTCTCGGTCTCGACCCCTCAAAGTCTAGGTCTTGTGTTGGTCTCGATACACTGTGGTCTTGGTCTCGACTTGGTCTCGGTTTAGGTGGTCTTAACTACAACACTAACGTTCAATGCACAGCATTTTACTCAAGCTAAATGCTTAAAGAGTGCAATTAATAACTGTTATAATAATATAATAATAATTCAAGCATAGTTTGCATCCAGCTTTATTTTCCCACTTTGTATTCTTGATCAACCATCTTTTATATTTTTCTTCATGAAGCCAGCCATCGGAAAACTTGTATTGACCCACGACACTGTCGCTGCCGACAATAGGTGGCTGGCTCGACGACACATATGGAAAAAAATAAAATAAATGAGAATTGCAGTCGCACGGCGAACGGTAACCATGGTAAACCGACACCATTCTACAGCCAGCTTGATTAGTTTCATATCATCTACAGGTAATATTCTAAAAATATCAAACGTGTACGTGGTCTGGTGGTTATAAGGACGCGACTGTCTTACACCACCTGCTAAAAGCTTATACTGTAGTGTGAGTCACAACGCTACTGTGTGGTATTACTCAGCCAAAGCTTATGGTTGAATAGTCGTCTTAATGGGAAAAAAACTGTAACTTCCATTTTCTCTCCACTGTTCCTGCCCGTTGGTGGTATCTCTGTCTGACTCGCCATGAATACGGCATTTTTAGTGACTCATAAATACGGTGCTTTAAGGTACAAGTGTGCAGTGCTTTTATCTGATGAGCCGGTCACATGGCAGCAACTCAATGCCTTTTGGTCAGTGAAAGATGATAAAATGAATCTGAAGGTGACTAGCTTTGACACTGAACACCATACTTCTAAATGCACCAACCAAATTACATCAGTACTACCCAATAGGGCTGCAGTGATTATTTAATGAATGTGATTACTAAATTAATCATCAACACTTTTGATGATTGATTAAGTGGTTTGAGTGGTTTTTTTAGAGAACTAAAACGAGCTTTCTGATTTTGCAGCATCTTAAATGTGAATATTTTCTGGTTTCTTTGCTCCATGAAACTAAGAAATCATTCAAACAAAACGAGACATTTGAGAACATCATCATTTCCAGGTTTGGGAAACACTCATCAACATGTTCTGACATTATAAAAATAAGAGAGAATAATGAGCCCCTGATTTATACTTGCTGGGGCACTTTATTAGATGCATGGCAGCAACTCAGGGCAGTCAGTCATGCAGACATGATCGAACCAAACAGCTGAAGTTCAAACTGAGCATCAGACTGAGGGGGAGGAACGGTAAATAAAGTGGCCAGTGTGCATCATTTTCTCTATCCAGTGCCACCGTTGAGGCAAACTTCCAAGTTTTCTAAAGTTTTCTAGTCCAACAGAGTTACAAACACAATATCGATTTGTGCACCTTTTAGTATCACCACTATCCTCCAAATGTGCACGTTCACGCATCAAACTGTTTGATTTTGTAGACCTTGTGTTTTTGTCACTGTTGACCTGTTACGCATGGTCGCTCAATATTTTACTGCACGCTTACTTACTGCCGCCGCAGCCTTTCCTGTCATCTGCCCGGTGCAATGTTTGTCTGTGAAAGTAATGGCTAACTGGGGAGATTATTAGGCTTTGGTGGTGGAGGTCTGCACTCTGTTGAGTGCTTTCTTGTTGGCCATTAGTTGCAGGGGATTTTGACAGTGGCTTGACTTTTAAAGAACACCTATAGAGAGCATTGCAGTGCGGCTCCCCACAATACAGAAACACATCAATTTGTTTCTATCTCCTATGGGTTTACAGAGGGTCAGTGGGGTTGTTTGGAACTCTACAACAAGCTTTATTCCCACCTCAGTCCATTTCAGACATATCCGTCTCTTCAGAATACAACTATGTGTTGGTAGCGCGCAGTTTGTGCAGTCACAGAAACTTTCATGTGCAACAGATGAGAAATACATCGAAATGTATCTAGTAGGGCTGTCAATAGATTTTATTTTTGGAAATGAATTCATCTAGATTAATCACACTTAAAAGTTTGCTTTTCTTCTCATGTCTAAATTACTGAGTAATCAGACTGTTTACTTGTATCTTTCTTTTTAAACACAGAACTACACATAGAACTATGTGGTTTCAAAGAGACTCAAGCCTATCAAGTGCCAACCAGGTCCTGAAGTGAAAATCCCCAACCCACAAATAGAAAAACACTAACAGTAACTAAAAGACAACGACTGTTAACTGCGGTGGAAAAGGTGAGTACATGCTGTCAAACAAGGATCGTCACTAACTGGACTTTTAACCAGAAGTAAAGCGCATAAAGTGAATGGGAAGGATAAAGGGTAGAAGATAGATCGATGGATAGTTTCAAGTTGGATATTCAACTGATCAGTCACGCTCCAACTTCAACAGCGGCTCATCCTCAGTTTTACCCGGTGTTTGCTGCACGATGGCGGGGGTTCTGTTGCTCAGCTTCTTAAAATGAAACCTCTCATCAGACATTAACTTTGTGTATTTTGGTTTGGAGTTTTGATCTGTCAGCCATCAAACCCCCCCAAATAATACAGCTTTGAGCTTTTCAACAGTTGGGTTTCCAGCAGAGTTAGTCAAACACAGCGAGCTGCAGCCATGGGTAAAAGAAAATACAGAATGGTGCGCAACCTCAAAAAGCCTCACTGAACATCTAAAACAACACCTCAACCAGAGGAGTAGAAAATCGAGGGTTTGCACTGAGAAATGGTAAAATATAGACGACAAAAGGTGGAGAGGAGGTTTAAGGCGAATGCCAATGTGGACAATTTTGTCAAGCAATTAAGATTCAGCCAAGGGTGGCCAACCCCTGCTCTCTCTGTCTCTCTCTATCTCTCTCATATACATTGTGTTAGTGGATATTTAACATATATAATGTTTTTACAATCCGTCATTTTCTCTTATCTCTCTGCTTTTTATGTGATAATTCTCCACTGTGACTCAGCGCGGACACATTTTCACTGTCAGTCGCCACTTTTACAAAAATAAACCACACTCCAATTATAAGTGCAGTTCCTTGTTTCTGTTCTTGGCAGCTTACATTGTTTTAAATTGGAACTGCAGTACCTGTTTTAAACACTATGGCTCCCTGCTGTATATATTTGACATATACACATCGCTTTTGCCAACTTCAGCCAAGGCCATCGTGATTATTTATGCCATCATGCAAGACCTGTTGCAAGTGAGTCAAACTCAGGATTGCCTTTAAGAAAATGAAACGCTCTTACCATAATTGATGCAGGATGGTGGCGCTGTCCTACAAAGACAGGGGAGACAAGGAAAGGGCAGGGGGTGGATTTCATCTGTTAAAAAAAAAAAAAAAGAGAAAGTCTTATCATTGTCATTGAGATGGTCATGTCCAGATACTCGCAACATTTGCTAGACCCTGAGAATATTCCTCAGGTCAGAATAATTTAAAGAGTTAATAAACCCCTGGTCTGAGGCTAACTCCGCCCAATGCCTGCTTTTGAAAATCTACAAAAAGGGGGCAGGGAGTTATTGGTATTCCCAGTGGTAGTTTAGTGCTGCATTCAGTGTGAGACACCCGCATTTCAATAAGTTCCCACACTCACATGCCATACATGACATTCACCGCACATGAATTAGTAATCTATGAATCGATGATGTGAAGGCAGATTGCTCTGCGTAGTTCATTCACACAATGGTCTCGAATTAGTGACCCATCAGCCAATCAGAAAATAGTATTCGCTGTCGCCGGGCAGAATGGACGCGCTACGCTCTGGTTCGCACAGCTCGGTTATATTGGGGGTGTGGCTGGAGGAGGCAGTACATACGCCCCTTTTTTAACACAAAATACACAATTCAAATACTTTACACAAAACTACCAAACTTGTTTGACCTGGATCAGTAAATAATATTACTAGATATCCATAGTTTTAACCTGAAAAAAGTGGTTTAGGGGTTTAGCTACACCCTGTACCACCCATATATACGAGTGATGGTTGGCCACTAGATGGGGCTACTCATCCCGACAGGACATGATACAAACAGCACTGCATCCTTGCGTGAGTTCAGTGCATCTTCACTCCATGAGGGGCATCTTTCAAACCTGACGAGGTTACACATTTAATGTTTCTTTATTTAAAAACAAATACATTTAGATTTGAATCAGCACCAGGAGAAGTCTACTGGTATTGATGAGTTCATCTCAGTGGTAATGGTTTTGCAAATTTGTGTGGAATGAAAGAAATAAAAATACATGTTCCAAACTGTTATTTCTGAGCAAATAACTAGAAAAAACATTGCATAGTTCTTGTCATTAGCATGTTTCTACATCCAAGGTCCTAAAACTAAATACATTTATTCAAAGCCAATTCAGCAAGGTGCATTTTTATAATGGGAAAAAATTATTTTGTGATTAAACTCTATTTTTGGGGACAATGGAAATGAATAATCTTTGAAACAAACGGTTATTCAGTCAGGAATGAATACGCAAATTGAAAGAGGGTTCAGGGATTTATTAAAACACCCCCACCATAGTTAAATATCACAGATCGCTCACCGTGGTAGAAGCACTACTTTTTCCCTGATTTATACGACGGCAACCTCCACTTTTTCCGCGGGAAAATTATTTTTTAATTGCACTTGTTCTCCCTTAATGAATTCACATGAGGTTTGCAGTAAATGGAAGACTGACGGAAAATCACATCACCTTTATCTGCCTTTATTCTGAGTATATTAATCTTTTTTATTCAAACATGGAGCAATGAGGAGGAGCTTGATTAAAAATAGATATTATGGCAAACACAGCTTTTGATTCTTCCCCCCCCAGAGAAACATTTTAATTAAAAAAAAAAAAACATGCAAACATCAAACATGCCTTGCTGTCGCTGGCCTGTATAATGGTGAAAAGGGGGCTTGCGTAATTTAATTCTAGGATCAATAAATCATTGAGAAGGAACTAAAACAGATATTTCCCCCTGGAGTTGTACATTTAGACTGTTTGGTGAGATTCAGAATGGTGCTTCTGCTGTTCCTCTCTCCTCACCTTTCAACATTGATTTGTATCCCAGCACTTTGTCTTTTGTCTCTACAGAACTTAGTTGTAATGTGCTTGAACTGGACCGGCATTTCAAAATAAAATGACGTGTATATTCCATAATAAGCAGGAATCTGTCATCCCTGTAGCTTTTTCTTTGGCCCGTCTTTCATTCCATCTTTCAACTGAGCCAAATGATGAAATACAAATAATAAATAGTGCTTCTTTTGAAATGTAAAAACGCAAGCATGCATGTCATAGCACGGTGCCCCTGGATATGACGCCAGAACTGCTGCCAAGAATTGAAGACGGCAAAGAAGGAATTAGCAGGAATGACCTGAAACAACGTGACCCTCATGTGAAGGATAAAGCGGGCAGAAGATTAATGAGTCAAACGTTTTGATGTAGGAAAAATGGTGGAACATGATAATAATGTGAGAATAATAAAGAAAATAGGAAAATAATAGATAACCAAAAATATAAAACAGGTAACCTAGATTTGGAAATGCTGACTCGGCATGCTTACTCAAAAAACTAAACTAAAACTGAGCATTTACAAAAAATAAAATAATAATAAAAACGAGCAAACCCACTCTAAAAACTAATTAAAACAAACTCATTTAAAAAAAAAAAGTCAAAATGAAATAAAAATGAAAACTAACGAAAAATCCAAACTTGGTTTTTTGACCAGTGAGGAGTGTAACGAGTAGTGAGTTGTCATGTTTTCATCTGGTAGTAGTAAATGTCAGGGATAATAATCAGACAGTATTAAATTGGTAGAATTTCTCAAGCAGTGTTTTCAGTCATGAAAAAGTACATTCACGTATCTCCCTACTTGAAACATCTGTACAGATTTATTTGGGTGTAAGAGAGAGCAAAGATGTATTTTCTTTCCTTCAACAGCCGGTGTAGATTAATCTCCATCCCTCCAAGACTGGGGAAGGCGTGAACTTCCAAAAATCAAAGTCTTGCAGGTGCAAAATTGAATCTTAAATGTAAATTGATTTGGAGATCAAACATTCTCCAGCCCCTCTATCATTTTAATCAGGCAAAGTCGAGACACTGGCAGAGCAAAGAGGTGCTTGAAATTCTGAATTCACCGAATGCATCTTCCAGCTTTGATTAAGGATGTGCGTGTGTGAGGAGGAGGGGGAGGTGGACTCAGCTGCCGGTGTCACACTCCTATAAGGACAGGTGGGAGAGTCCCAGAGCTGAAGATTTTCTGCATGTTCTGCAGTAATTTCAGGCATGTGAGGTCAGCAAAATAAAGTGTGGAGCAATGTTGTGGGTAATTATTTGAATCAATCAAGAACGTGGAAGTGATAGAGGAACTCCACTGGTTTCCTAACAATCATTTCAGAGCACGGCCAAAGGATGGCAGTGCAGTTATATGGAAACAAAACACGTGCCACAAAACATGAATTCGATAAGAAACTAAATGATTGTATTTTTTTTTTCTTCTTAACACTGTGATTAAGAAATGTAGGCACATTATGCATCAACCAGCCACTTAATTAGGTACTGAGGACACCTGATAAAGTTTCTGAAATACTCAGAGCACCAACAATCATGCCATTTTCAAAGTCTCTTTAATCACATTTCTTCCACACCCTTGATGGCTTGATGATCAGACACTGCCATGTGATTGGCTGATGAGACATTTGTGTCAACAAGCAGTTGAACTGGTGAAACTGGTGAATACAGTGGCTGGTAAGTGTTTATACTAGGGATGCACCGAAATGAAAATTGTTGGCCGAAACCGAAAACCAACAATAAGAAAACACTTCCGAAACCGAAACACAGACAGAAATTATTATGCCAATTCTGTACCATTTTTTTTTTTTTTATCTAATTTTGTTGTTATGGCTGCGACTCTGTGCACTTAGATCACTAAAGTCAAGGCATTGCAATTGTATACATTAATATTCATGATTCAAAGAATAAATCAATTATGAACATACTCATCGAACATAATATCAGACAACACCGATTTTCGGTCACCAAATTTTCAGTGCATCTCTAGTTCATACACAGTATTTTTTAGCATTTTGATCCATGGTTTTATCGAAAATTGGGTTACTCTTTTTATATTAAAGGTCCAAAGTGTAAGAATTAGTGACATCCAATGGTGACATGGCAGACTGTATCAAACCAAGGACTCCTTCACTAATCCCCAACAGTGCATCAAGGAACTATATTGGCAGCGTCAATGTCAGTCTACTAAATCCAAACATATACAATTTTGAAGTGATAACACTCTCATACAATCATACTTAAGGGTAGTATATATTTAATTTCAGCCAGTGAAACCACCTAGCTCTTGCAATATTCCAAAATCAGAGAAAAGCTCCAACACCGTCTGACCCATAATGTTGAATTATAGGTTGTTTATTAATTTACAGATTCAGTCAACCCCAATGTATCGCTCAGTGCTCCACAGCATGATGGCAGTTTTTTTTTGGTTTGATGATCATCAGTGGCTTATCTGGAATCAGGCCCCAACAAGATTAAGACTAATGTGAAACCATTAATTCATTAATTAAGACACTTCAACTTCGAAAGTGTGAGCTTTTGTGACTCAGAACTTTACGACAACTATTCACTTAAATTTAGATCATCAAATTGACTCAGACACCAGATTCTCATGACTGTGTCCATCAGTCTGTCGACGTCACATGTTGTATCGGCTCAGCTCGCTTGGAACTTTACCAGAGCAGGTAAAGTTGAGCCGAGCCAAGTCATGCTAGAACTGTATAGTGGAAAAGCTCCATTAGTGTCTGCGCTTCCAGGGAAGACAAGCATATTAGCCTAATGACTCTTCCACCAGGTGGAGTATAGGCTGGAATATAAGACTATGTCTCAGTATTGTTCACCACAGAGTAAATTAATTAATTCCACTTAAAATATTGAGATAATATTAAGTTGTTGTTGTTATTGTTTCTAACTGCTGCAATTACCTAACAATTGAGGTAAGTACGGAAACGGATTATGAAACTGTGTTGGGACGACTATGTTGTGGTCACTATCAGGAAACACTGACACATTTATCCGGCACCTCCATTTAGTTCCTGGCTGCTGTGGTGGAAAAGGACATAATTCCCAGTAAAACCCATAATTCATGGTGCTAGTCCCTGCAGTGGAAACACAGATCCACAATCCACAACGCAGCTCAACTCATAAACTGAGAGAATTCATCGGATATCTGAAACAAGAAGGCTGTGATACATACACAGGAATGGACTTCACAATGTTATTCCTGAAAGGCTGCAGAGCTCCTTTGGTGTTGTGAGAATATCTCATCTTCTACAGCGAATCTCCCTTGTCCCACTCATGTTCTCTCTCTTTCAACCTCTGTGCATTCTTACTCTTTTTTATTTTTTTTTACTCTTTTCTTTCGACTCAGTCCTGTGAAAGTGTGCTCAGCTCATTCCAAGATCCTGAGCCGGAGAATGAGGTGAGAGAATTGACGGTGGTAGCACAGGGGAGCGCGGCCTCTCATCCATGATCCGCCCAGCTAATTACCCTGTGTGGCTATAGCGTCACTCTCTTTTCCCTCCCTCACTCAAAAAGCAGATTAAACACTTGGGAATGACCTGCTCTAGATTTTATGCTACATTGGACTCTTAACAAATTAAAGGTGGGTCATCCATGGACAGCTAATTGCAAGAGGCATATGGTGTATTAACTCATAATCAAGATTAAATTCCATATTTTCAACTTAGATTGGGCTCCATAATTTAGACCCTGACATCTCAGTCATCTTCAAAGCATATAAAAAAATGCAACAGGAGTAGGTTCTGCCACTGAATCAGTATCTTCCTGACCAAATCGTAATTTTCAGTGTGTCATTTTGGTGCCTGAGCTGTTTCCATAAATCTGCATCAGGTCGTTTGCTTTGCAGCTCTGCACAGGATTGCACAGGTCAGTGATCGTCTCTCTGTGACACTCCACTGGACTGATCAGAATCAAAAATCTAATTCAAGTTCAAAACATACAGCCGAGCAGTGCACCACACCAAGTATTTACCATGTGGTTCAGCAGAGGATGCTGTAAGCGCAGCTTGGCCGAAGATCCATTTTGACTGTCCTCTCTTGGCCCATCATTAAAATAAAGAATCAGGGTTAGTTTTTTTTTTGCGCACACACACCAATCCGTGTCTGGGAAGCAATGGGGATTCGGTGCCTAGGTCAAGGACACATGACCCGTCCTGGGATTTGAACCGGCAGCCACAATTCCTTTTTCTCTTCGCCATGGGCAAACCCAAAACACTGATCGCAGAGGACGGTCAGTGGACAGTCATGCCACCAGAGCATCTGAAAAGCAGCATGTGGAAGTATTTGGGTTCTACACTGTGAATTCAAAAATAAGGAGCATATTTGGGGATTCGTCCATTAGTAAGACTTTTAGTCATTGCAGGTAAAGCAAAGAAATTTGATTTCAATGTCTGTTCTCACCTGGAGTAACAGATCTGACATAATCAAGGACTACTTTTGTAAGATTGTCGCAGCACAAATTAAATACAAAATTGTTATTTAGAGTGAAACTCTTGTAATTTATTTGTTATGTAAATCTATAGTTGTATATTTTGTAATTATTACAAATAATATATCTATCTATATCTATCTATCTATCTATCTATCTATCTATATATATCTATCTATATATATATATATATATATATATATATATATATAGAGAGAGAGATATATATGAAAAATTATTATTTAATATTGTTGACATTTCTGTTCCAGGTTTAGGCTGTGTTTTAGTGCTGGCACAGTTTGGAAAGTATTGGTTTTACACAGATATTGCGAAAAAAAATGCAAAACAAAAAAAAGGTACCCGAATAAGGAGGTCTTTCAAAGGGTAACAACAGCACAATTGTAGTTTGAATGGAGAAAGGAAAGCAACCCGTCATCCGACACCGCTTTCTTCTTCCATTCAACAAAACAAGGGATTAATCAATCTATGTTTTTAATCTATGACAATTCCCTAATCTTCAGTTTTAGATTACTTTTTAAAGAGACTGTTGACAAAATGAATAAATGAGCAATTATGGGTTCCATGGGAATGGCAGATGGAGGCAGAATCAAAGAGACTGTAAACTGTAAGGGCTCAGCAGAATTTATGTGGCGAGACAACAATGCACATGTGACAGAACAATAGAGAGTGTCTGTTTCAAGTCTTGTGTAGTCAGGGAAATGAGAATAATTCTGTGAAATGTGGACTGTTACATTCCGCAGCACAGAGCCAAAGAGATTTTGCTTTGATAGAAATGCCAAGGATTGATCACAGGAATCACACGGCATCTTCTGATTCAATTTGCAAAGTAAAAGAAAAGTTGTAGAGTAGAGATAACTCTCTCGTGAATGAACTTTGTCACGCCTCTGTCCTCGTTGGGGGTTTTCGCAGCACAAAATAAGGTTAGCAGTCACCAGAAAATATCGATTTCCACCCTGCCTTAGGCATAGTGGTGAAGCTATCAATAGCCAAAGCAAAGTTGCTTCACCTCACTGAGCACTGTGACCCCTCTGAAACATCCACACACATCAGTCTCACAGTTCTGAGCCTGACCTCTTTTTATATGAAATACAATGCTGATCCATGAAAAGCTCACCATTCACATTGGCCTTTAAGTGTCCTTTTACTCCTTTTTTTTTTTTTCTTACACAGTCACAAATAAGTTTGAGCAAGTGTGATTTGTACAGAAATGGAAGAGGTTGGGCAAAACTACCCGAGAGATGAAAGAGAGCTGTGCCAGAAGATGAAGATCCCCCGCTAATAAACTTGACATTTCTCCATGCTGTGCTCCAATATCTCACCAATAACAATTAGTCCAGTAATCATTTGGCTAATTATGATTAAATATCTGATGTGCTGCCAGCAAGGCCCTCTGCACTGCAGCTTGTGCATCCTCACCTCTAACAGTGCAAATGTCATTGGGAGTCATAGGTGCAACCACAAACACAATGATCCACCCAAATCCATATGCTACCCTCTCACTTTGGCCTCAGCTTATGACCACACACAAAAAAAACAAAAAAATGTGACAGGCTGAGTAGATAAAGATACATATACACAAATTCCATCATTGGAAATGAGCTAATTTTAATGAAGACAAAAGATATCTTACCAGAAGATATGCTAACTGAGGCTATACACTAAAGTTAGCTGCATTTATTCAGGTAGGTTTTTATTTAAAGGAATACTTCACCGATTTTCATTTAGCTTTGTATTACTAGAATAGGGGTAGTATTTTTGAAAAATTGTGCTTCCCAACCTCAGTTTCCCCTGAGTTAATGAGAAATATCTTCATTTATTTCTTTGTTACGTGTCCACCAATGACACTCGGTCCTGTTAGCGTAACTGTTAGCAAAGATGGCGGACACTGTTTACATTCTGGGAATGAGGTCTCGTTCCCCTACGGGTGGGTCTAAAAAGTGCAGAATTAGCGTTGCAGTTTCAAGCCTGCATGTAACAAAAAAAAAGAATGAAGATATTTCTCGACTCAGGAGAAACTGAGGTTGGGAAGCACAAGCTAAATGCAAATCGGTGAAGTGCTCTTTTAAGCTTTATTTATACAGGTTATCCCATTAAGACACGGGGTCACATCTTCAAGCAAGACAACACAACAGCAAAGCACAGAATTACAGACAGACAACACAACAATAAAGGAAATGTGCAAAGTGCCAAGTGAATAAACAAATTACGAGAAGCGGGGGCAAGTTCCCAAAGATGCCCTCTCCAGTGACTCTAAAAGAATAAAGGGAATCAAGCGAGACAGCTTGAGAATCTGCTGAAGCGTGTTCCAGGTTGCGGGGGCAGAGTAGGAAAATGCAGTAGGAAAATGCCAACTGTAAATGCAATTGTACAAATGCAAGAGTCTGTGCATGGACAATAATGACCAGCTGACCAGAGAGTATTTAGTGCAGTGGTGTGTGAGGGGCCTACAGGCTGCAATGAATCTTAGCGCACCATGATAGACAGCATCCAACAAGAGAAGAGACTGAGCAGAGGCATTCATGTACATGATATCTCCATAATCAAGAAGAGGCAAGAATGTGGCAGCAACAAGCCTGATTTGATTCTGAAAAAAAAAACAATTTTAGTTTCTTTAAAATATAGTCAATGTGGGGTTGAAAAGAAATGCTTTCATCAATTGTGATGCAGAGGAAAAAAACATTAGTTGTTAGCACTGCTGTAATTTGGTTGGTACATTTAGAAGGACAGTTTTTTTTTCGGTACCCAACTCTTGTTGCAGGTTATTGCACAGTTGTGTTTAAATGTATCTGCCATATGTTAAACAGAGAACAACATCGGATAAACTGATTGACATTCACCTTGTCACCTCTCAATGGCACCACAGGTGATTCAAAAGGAGCAGGTGAGCGTGCTATTGCTGCTTCACTAGGCCCTAACCTGCAGCCCCAGCTGCGACAGTACTGCTGCTGTTCCAGTCTGACTGTTACCTCTTACCCTCCCTCCCACCCCTCCATCTCCCCGTCTTTCTTTCGCTCCAGGCCGCTCTTCACTGCGCTCCTGTGGCAGAACCGTCAGGTCCTTGTTGCTAGGCAACCGCCATCTTAAGATTTCCCCGGTAGAGTTTTGTAGGTAATAAAACAATGCCCTAAGACAAACAGCGACTGGAAACCAGAACGGCCTCAGGGAGGAAAAGAGATCGTGCCTTGTTCATCCCAAGCTCTCCTTTGGTTTTATTACAGCAATAATTGCATCAAACCCAGCAAAGGGTTAGTTAAGTAAAGTAAAGCAGAGGGGAAACGGAGAGGATACTGAAGGAAATTCAGTGAAATTCTTGTTCCAGTTTGTGAAGTTACACCTTCAGCTTCTTAAATTGAACTCTTATCTCATGGTGAGCGAGCATCCGAGCTGAGAAACAGCTGTCTTTGACAAGGCTACGGAGCCCCAAGGTTATGCAAGCATATGGTAACACATCACTTCAATCTCTGTCAATTCCCGCCTTGATTACAGTATCAGGTCATCTGCATACACATTTTGATGGACATTTGACAATTTTCAATGTCTAGGCCAGCCAGTTATTTACCGAATGGGTTTCAGTCAGTTCCCACAACTTGAGTTGAGCAACAACAACAGGCAAAAACATGGGCATGTGCAAGACCTTCTATACAAGGTTGTCAGTGGAATGAAGGCAACACAAACAAAACAATTTGAGACAGCATACGGAATTATGGTGAGACATCGGGGAGATGAAAACTTTTGTGCTATTTTATTTGCCGTTTCCTCCTCATCCAAGCCCGTTTAGTAGATGAATCATCAAAGGCAAGCTCTTACTAATACAAGCAATAAACTACTCTCTCTTGGTTTGGTTTGAACAGTTTTCTCCGATAGTACGCTTTTGTGTGAGTGACACCAGACAGCTCAGACAACTGCTCTCTTTTCCCCCTACTTCGGCAGCGGAACAACGAACAGTGTCACTGATCTCTAACCTAGAAAAAAAAAGATCAGGGTAAAACTGAAAATCAAGTGCACTGGAGACTTTGAGGCTCCCTCTTCACACCAAGTGACAGGGAAACACTACTCCGAAGAAATCATCAGACACGGCAAAGAGGACTACAGAGCTCCTCGCCGCCGCCACTCCCACATGATTCATTATTTAATTGTATAGTTTCAATCTGTGCAGTTGCGGTTAGACGCCGTCGTCAGCATTGCCGGGTGGAATTGGAGAAGAGAGAGAGCGACGTGAGACGTCGGCTCCCGCTAATCAAAATGCAAATATCTGCGTCCCTATTGGGGCATTAGTGCAACTTGGAGGATGACTCTCGAAGCTTTAAATTGAAAGATGATGAATGTGCAGGTTATTATTTTATTTTTTTTATGCCTGCAATGGGAAAATAGCTTGGAAATTAAAAAAGTCGGAACAATAAATAAATAAACGTGAACATAAAGAGCAGAGGAGCCGTGGAGGAGATGATAGCTGGATGAGGAGGCACATTAGAAAATGGTCAACAGGTTTTTGGAATTGCAGAGTGCCAGTAACCACTGTCGCACTTCACAGACA
Source organism: Solea solea (assembly GCF_958295425.1). Taxonomy (NCBI): domain Eukaryota; kingdom Metazoa; phylum Chordata; class Actinopteri; order Pleuronectiformes; family Soleidae; genus Solea; species Solea solea. The sequence goes on from NC_081136.1 coordinate 12,115,576, forward strand.
GCAACGACTTGATTACATGCTGTGACAAACTATCTGGCTGTCAATCACAGGACACATTTGAAGAAACGTGTGACGGCCTTGTCCTTTGGCCATAACAGGCTTGGGATTACAATCACTGCATGGCAAATTCAACCACCAAAGATGGATGTAGATCATAGAAAAATGTCTTCTGATTGTTTTTTTTTTTGTTTTTCAGCTCCACCCAGTCATAATGGTAATGTCAGCGCTAAGGAGGGGTGCTCAATAAAAAGTCCAGGGAAAAATGAGGCCATTACAAACTTATCCTGAGGGTTTCGCGGATGTTTGTAGCAAATTTCATGGGTGGGTGTACGAAGTTTGGAGCCAGTCTATCACAATCACATGGACTCATTTCACGGGATAAGTGAAAACTCTGACCAGCTGGTGAGGGATAGGTGAGAGAAACAGACATTGGTATCGAACCTCTGGGAGCCATGGACCAAATCTCATGGTAAGCCATCTAATACCTGTGTGATAATATTGCTCCTACTGCTAAAAATACAGTCTCGAGATACATACAAATCTTTAAACCACATCTTTTAAATCTACATCTAAAATACCACAGAGGCCTTTGACTCTTTAAAACACTTCTTTGACAAGGTGGTATCACTTTTGTTTATACTTCATTGTTTTTTTTTGGTTTTTTTTATCACTGTCGCTTGACAAAACTTGACAAGTCACACAACATTTTAATTTTATGCTCCAGTGGAAGGTTTCGACTGTCTCCATGGTAACGAAACACACTATCCTCCAGTCGGCTCTTCCCGATGAGTTTATGCTTTTGTCGGCTTGTTTATTTTATCTATATGTACTGCTTTGTCTTTGAAAATGGAGTTAAAGTTGTTAATATAAGATATAGGTTATATAAGACAGTTGAGGATTAAGTGTCTGCATGGAGACCAAATATGACGGTGTTTGCACCATATGGAAATTCTACAGGTATCAACACAAGAGCGGAAAGCATTGATCAGAACCTTTTTTTTGGAATTGAAACTTGCTTTAGGAAGGATATTGAAAAAAGACAAACTCTGTGGCTTTCTAATTTTATCGATTTGCGTTTTTGGTTGGTTGGTTTTCCTTACTGTTCTTTATTGTGTATTTTATTCCTGCTAACTTATTGACTTATTTCTTTTTTATCCTTTCTTTTTATGTGAAGCACGTTGAGCCCCTTTGTGCTTGCTGATGTCATTTTAAAAGTGAATCTCTTTGTGAGCAGTCATTTTATTCATTCACTGTCTTTGCAAATCTATATATATATATAAAGAAATCGCCAGGAAATCGGCTGTCCTCATCTCTAACCCTGCCTGAAAGTGACAAAATCTCTTTAGATCCTAAATATCTTTATTCTCTCCTTCCCTCTCCCTGTCTTATTCTTTTGAACAGTTTGTGGCAGGCAGTCATTTGACCTTCACCAATGTATTAACTTTTAAATCATCGTAGAGGGCACTGTCACCGAAATACAATTCTCATAGAATTTTGTCTTCAAGAGAGGTAGCGGTACATCATTTTGTGAACTAGTTCTTAGAGCTCCAAAAAATAACTAGTTCACGTCTGTCCGTCCTGGGAGAGGGCTCCCTCCTCTGTGGTTCATCCTAAGGTTTCTCCCATTTTCCCCTCTACAAGGGTTTTTGAGTTTTTGTGAGGGTCTAAGGACAGAGGGTGTCACTTGCAGTACAGACTGTAAAGCCCTTCGAGTCAAATTGTGTTTGTGATGTTGGGCTGTATAAATAAAATTGACTTGACATTGAATTGATTTTTTATTTATTTTGTTTTAAAGAAAAAGACTGCTATTCTTTTTAAACAGAACCTCTTCAGTCCTTTCAATTTTGATATAGATGTGGTCGAGAATGCATTTCAGTAAGGTCATTCACTTAAATCTCTGCATTATCTGGGCACGTCTGACTTTTGAGGGATTGAACTTGAAAAACATTCAGTTTTAGTCAATATTCAGGCTTCTTTCTCTGATGTGGTGTAAAGTACAGTTGTGGTGTTGTAGGGAGCATTTGGACGACAAAATTCTGGATCAAAGACATGCAAAGAGGAGGGATTCTGGCATCTTCACCGGTCAGATGGCGGTGCCTCTTCTCTGTCAGTGAACTACTGCAGGAGGGTCATTAGAGACAGAAACATATGCCCTTCTGCATGCATGGCCTGTCGTCCAATTAGTAGCCTGAAAGCACTCGTCTGAAACCGAGCAAGGATATTTGGAAAAACACATGAAGACACAGGTTTGAGGTAATCTCTTTGCACATTGTGTAGCTGCATGTATGAGTATCAGCCAATGCCAGTTTCCAGGCTTGTATCATACTCATAGAATAGAATAATGAGCAAGGAGAGGGAGATTTCTTTTTTTACCCTCTAAAGAAGTGTACACATCCAGGAACACACAACCACTCGCTGCGCCTTTCATGAACCTTTTAAACTCCTGTCACAGCGGTATTTCCCCTCTTAAAGAAAGTGTGTCTCCTTTCTGAGAAAACCTTGGAAGAAAATATCTTTTTTTTTTCTTTTCCTTTTCTCGAGCTATTTATTTACTTCTGCTTCAGAGACACTGATGTCCAGGATTCTTCAAAGTTTGACTTTTCTATTTGCTGCCGGAGGAGAAGGCAAGGACAAAGCTTAGCTCGTCACGCAACAATATCAAACCAATCCGGAGTTTGCTGTATACTATTCACAAACAAACCTCTGTGCAGCACAGCAACAATGGATAAATAAAAGTATTGGCCAATTGGTGTTTCATTGTTCTGCAGCAGGAAGCAAAAGGTCAGCTATGCCATGCACAGAAAGGCTTTCTGCTATATACAGTTGCGGTATTATCTGTATGTACTGTATATAACAAGTGAATTGACTGAAGGGATGAACCAGCATAGGTCTGTGCCAAGCTAGAGATCCATCCTGAGGAATAAAAATTCCACTTTAATTGCAAAGTAGGGCTGTACCAAGTTACATTTTCAGAGTATAATGGCAAAAAGAAAAGCTAAATGCTAGTGTATATTCAGGACAGCAGGCTAGCTCAGATCTTTTTTTCTTCCCTCCATCCATATACCAACTGCATAGCCTTTGAAGTAGAAACACTCTGACACTATGGCATCTGGAAATGACAGGAAAAATAGAAAGAAAAAAAAACCTCACAGTATGTTCATGTATAAATACTGTATGTACCCACAATCAATTAAAAGTTATATAGTATTTCAGGTAATAAATGATTAATAAAATACTGTATATAAATTTAAAATACAGTACATATGCACACACTCGAGCATGCATTAATATTTATTAGTGTTGTTCTGATACCAAATGTTTGATGCTGGTACCAATTGAAATAACATCATTATTGTTCTTTACTTTAACGCAGCAGCCACTGTTAGCCGCTGCAAAGATCATCTAATCACAGTACAATAATTCCTAATTATTAGTGTATTTATTACCACAGTGAGGCAGCAGCAGCAAGAATGTGGGTAGCGGACCACATGTGTTTGCAGAAGTGATTTTATTTGCGAGGTTCCTTGAATGCATCTCACAGCTGCACCTCTAAACTGAATATGCATGTGTTCATTGTATATGGAAAAAAAATAATTAAGGCAATAACAGGTCTTAGCGTTCTCATCATTATCACGTTAATTTTGAATTCCTAATGTATGTATACAAAATGACTCATAGCAGAGCAAGATATTCCAAAACATGCTAATTCTTAGTTTTTTGATTTTACCTAAACAAAAGTGTTTGGTTAATTATTGAATTGGGGGCCATTTTTCAGGCTTTGGGCTCAGCCCCTTATTTTAACGCTTCAGCATACCAAGACATTTTGGACAATGCTATGCTTCCAACTGTGTGGCAAATGTTTGGGGGTGGCTCTCCTCGATTCTAATATGGCTGTGCCTCAGTTCACAAAACAAGGACTATCAAGACACAGTTTGAACATGACTGGCCCACACAGAGCCCTGACCTCCCCCCCATCGAGCAGCACCTTTGGGATAAACTGGAACAGAGATTGTGAGCCAGGCCTTCTTGTCCAACATCAGTAACTGACCTCATAAATGCTTTTCAGGATGAATGAGGACAAAGTCCAAGAGAAACATCTCAAAATCTTGTGGAAAGTCTTCCAAAAAGAGTGGAAGTAAAAAAAAAAAACTGTTAGTGTTAGTGAGTCAGACACATGTAAGTTCTGGAGAGCCGAAGTTTCCCATTTACAGAAAAAAAAAAAGAAGACAGTATTGCTTTGTTGATTTGACACAACCACACAACACAACAATACTATGCTTATTACAGTTTTTACACAGTAATGTCACACATAGTTCGGTGTAATAACCTGTGTTATGTAAAAATGTATTATTTCACTGTCATAGCTCAAGAGGAGACAGGTCAAATTATGTAGTAAAAAAAAAAAAACCTACTTAAAAACACACACGCACACACACAACAGGGATGTTTGTGTTTTAGTGTACTTCAGTTTGGCCTGGGCACGAATGACCTCAGAGGAGCCAAGGACTAACAGTCCAACTGCCCAAGAAAGATGGATTCTGCTGGCCCTGGAATGGGCCTGGATTATCTCTCTGGCACAGGAGCCGAGAGAAACAGAGCAACCGACCATCTCAGGGTGGTGAAAAATGAGGGAACGAGATACTATTTCTCTTTTAATTCACAAGGGGTGGCCTGGCTCTGCTTGCGATAAGACACAAGTGATCAACATCCTTAGGAGTTGGTTTCGGGACTTGGCCTCTGAGCAGCTCCCCTCCCTCCCTCCCCCCGCTCTGATAGGTAGGATGTATATTTTGCTTTCTTCAACAGCTACAGTGTAGGTAAAAAAAATAAAAGCGGAAAAAGGATAGAGGAGAGAGACAGTGAGGAATCACGTGGAAGGTGGAGGCACAGGGCTACCATATACAGCAGAGTCCCAAATCTGGATTTATGATGGTGGGCTGAGGTCTCTTCCTGGGCCAGGAGGGAACTATTGATGCCCCCTTTTTTTCATTTATTGTCTTGTCTTCACATTCTGTGTGTTGTACAATACATTTTCTCATATGACAAAAAAGTTACATAACACTGGGTTTAAAGCTGTAGTGTGTGACATTTAAATACAAACAAATATCTGCAGCATTCAAACCATTATGAAATGGACCCAATGTTGACTATGTGTTTCTCAGTGGAGCAGCGTTTGGATCACATGTAGATGACATTCTCGTACTGCACACAGGAACTTGTTTTACGTCAAGACAGACGGAGGCGACAGCAACATTGCTCAAATAAAGCAAAACGACTGCAAACAGCTTGCAATATGACCGAAAACACTTCTCTTCCTTACGCAAGTGCTTCCAAAATATAAATAATTCTAAATGCCCAGTCAAATTCACGTTTGCCCTGGCAAATCTGAAATGAGCTTGGTGCATCTGCTCAGAAATTAAATTTTTTTTTTGCTCATAGAGTTTAAGAATATCCTAACGAATCCAAGTGAAAAGAATCTGACTTGCTTCATTTAAAGCATTGTTAACACAAAGTACTTACAGTTCAGCGGCTCACTCTCCTTCAGAAAACACAAGACCAGCTAACTCAGGCAATCAACTTGCATTTAACGGAACAATATCCCTCATTAAAATTTCCGTTGCTTTATGCAAAGACAAAGAATCATGTAACTGCTGAGTAATGTCATACAAGTCTTTCGCTACGAACTGAAAAAAAGTGTTCAAACCCTCATTTAGACATTTCCATTCAGCCTGTGAAAATGTTTGAGGTTGATCAGGTTCTTTGCTTTTAGAAATTCACTTTAGAAAAAAAATAAAAAATCATTCAAGCTACATTGTGTCAGAGAGTTATTGTATTAAGACATAAAGTAACGATGATGTGTCATCAGAGGTTAAGGAAACATAATCAATTGAAATACTTGCTTCAGTGATTACAGTAGTACAACCAGCTATCCCACAATTTCAATTTTCATTTGTTGTAAACGGATCAAAACACAAACAAGTTGATAAAACAGCTTCTTTGAAAGTGAATGAACTTATCGAGTTGTTCTTGTTCATATTTGGTTTGAATGTATTTAACATTTCAATCAGTCAACTATGGATCCCATGTCCATACAGAAAACACTTCAAACTGTTTATACAACAAACTCAAAATCACGATAGCCTGAATAAAGTGATATACAAACGTACGTGTCAAGTTCGTTTATAAACCTACTCACTGTTTTTAGGGCAATAACAGGACTGGAGTACTAAGCCCCGCTCACCAAACAGACAACAGAAGAAGTAGTCACCAAGGATAGTCATCCAAGCCTCGTCCTGGCGACCCTCGAACCGACTGACACCCGACTCCCTTGCCCGACGGGCCTTTCAGCTTTGAGCCGCTCGAACCAGACGTGTCCGAGGAAGCTGTAGCACTGACTCTTCTCCTTTGGTAGGAATGCGTCCTATTCCCTGCGTCCAGACTTGTACCGCCACCCGATGGGGAAGTGAGATACTACAGGACTCTGACGTGCGAGTATACCACGGTCCGCGATATACACTGCAGTACGAAGTATACCAGGGCCTTAAGACTGTTTAGCTGTTGTCGTCTTCCTTTTTGTTGTTCTCAAAGACAACTCTGCTCAGTTTGGTTAAGACACGTTCAAGTTGCAGGATTACTATTGCAACAACACGTCAACAGTAGGGTAAAACTAACCTGTCTCACGACGGTCTAATCCCAGCTCACGTTCCCTATTAGTGGGTGAACAACAATCCAACGCTTGGTGAATTCTGCTTCACAATGATAGGAACAGCCGACATCGAAAGGATCAAAAAGCGATGTCGCTATGAACGCTTGGCCGCCACAAGCCACAACGAGCCATAAAAATAGAAATGACATTTTGAAATGGCGACATGAAAGTATAAAGAAATGTAATAATTAAGAAAGAAAAGGGTCTTTTAACTTCAGAAAATCTGAATGGTGGTACACATCTGTAAATGGAAGTCGACCTTCAAAACACTGGCTCCTTCTTGCTGTTATATCACCTCGGTCGAGACAAATGTGAGTGATTGCCGCCTGGACCGCCTCAAGTGTCAGCAGGTTGACAATGAGACTGTGGTCAATTTGCTTTAGTTCAAGTTCCACCTGCGTGCTCACTTTCGCCGCAACCATTGAAAGAAATGGTCTTTCAAACAGCTAAAGCCATAATTAAATCTAAACATCTGAAAATGCCAGAGTTAAGGTTGGCATCTACTCAATATGAGCCCTTAATTACATTCTTTTAATTTATTCATCTCAAACTGTTCACCTTGACATAAATTAAACTGTGTGGGCCACTGTTGGTCTAATTGCTTTTTCCAAAAAGGCCAAGAAAAAAAAGGGACAAAAACAAGAACATGGAAATTAAGGAGAAAACTTAACAGAAGTTATCACTTTATAATAGGGGTGTAGCGGTACGTGCATCCTGTTCCGACCAGGAAGCTCAGGACGGATTTTTGGAACGGGATTCCACTGTACTGTTCTTATTTTATACACATCCTTCGTTCAGGAAATTAACCACTATTACGTTTAGTTCAGTTTAGTCTGTTTAGTCATTTAAACTTGTTAATAAATAAAAACAAACAATTTTAATGTTTTTCTCTTTTCACATTTTTTTGCGTACCGAAAATGTAACCATGTCAACACCGAGGTACGTACCAAACTGTGACTTTTGCGCACCGTTACACCCCTATATTAAATGGCTTTTAAAGGTCCAGTGTGCAAGAATTGGTGACATCTAATGGTGAGACTGCAGATTGCAACTAATGGAGGACTCTTCTGCTCACCCCCTCATTTCCCCTTTCAAAAACTACTGGATGGATCGGCATGGAAATTTGTATGAAGTCCGTACTGACAGCCAATGAACCAGAGTGACTACTGTATGAATGATCCCCTGTCATTTTCAAGTGGTGGACAATTGTTGTTGTGACTGAAAGGTGTCAGGAAGATGAAGCCATGAATTTTTGGCAAACAGACCCGGGGTGACACACATTTATTTGGGGGGTTTTCTTATGGCTGTGCCAATGAGAGCAAAGTCATATATATTTTCTCTGGTCATTAAAAAAACATTTAAAGCTCTTTACAGCAGAGGGAAACTGCATTCACGATAATGAAAAGTCCTCTTTTCTCATTAAATATAATAATTTTATCCACTATTAAGATATTGAGTAGAGCAGCTTCAACTATTGTTTTAAACTTTTTTTTTTTTTTTTTAATCTTATACTTTGTATTTCCTAAAATAATCATTTCTAATAACAATTATACATAGTAGACATGTCCCAGTCAGTCAGAAACATCTATTCCTGCCAGGACATTGAAGAACAGTGAGACTTTCTTTTTTTTCCCGGAAAGATAATCTCCATAGTCCTCAGATTTCAAGAAATAATAATGTTATGACATTTAAAATATAACCAAATCATCTCCTCATACTGTGTCCTATTTCTGGAAATGTGCAGATGCATCTCATCTGATTGCCTTGTAATGAAACCCTTTTGTTGATTCGATAGACTCCCATTCCCAACAAATTAAGGTGGATGTGCTGTGGTGGGTTTCCTAATGACGTCCTGTCTCCCACAACAGTCCTGACATTTTGGTAGCCTTATTTGTTTTGCGCTCTTTGTGTTTCTCTTTGAAGGTCACTCCCAAATTACTTAAAAGCATGCAAATCACTATGTCCACAGTTCACTTGTGTTGTTGATGAGTGTGGGACGTAGCAGGGGAAACGAAGGCAAACCGAACAGGAATGAAAATGACACCGTGAGCTTGAGATTTTTCACACATTTCGGTACAGTGTGTGATTCGCTCGCAGTCTCTCGTACATTCTAACCAAACCTTCCTAGAATATAACCAGATGTGGTCCTATTCCACCAGAAGATGAGAAGTCTACTTCTTCCGGGTGCTAGCAGTGATGTCTTGTACGACGACACTGAAATCAAACTAGTGCTGGGACTAAGAATTTCAAGTTAGGGATGTCCTTTGATGAAGTGTTTCGGGGTCCGTGTTGTGACTTGCTCGGTTAAAAAAAAAAAACTGAGATCCTCTGATGTTGTCACTGTTGTGTGGGACACCATTTTCCTTTGTTTATAGGGAACTTTGTTGGGGTTTTATCTTCACACTGTTTACCCCTCTTTCATTTCTGCAGTAGAAATTATTAATGAGGGCATTCATGGATTTTTTGGATACAAACTCAGGCGGCTAATCTAGCTACTCAGCAGTTGGATAAAGCTCTTATCAGAATGTCAGTAAATCTGGGTGAAATAGAGACTATGTTCAGTTCAAGCTGTTTACAGAAAGAAAAAGAAGTCTGGTTACTAAATCGTGATGTCCACTGGTACTAAACTTCATTTTATGTTTTAGATTTTAGAGAGAATAACTTTAGAGTACCATGTCAGTTATGTGGCAACCCGCTGTGATGCCTTGGAATGTGAAGTGGCATTTTGAAATTAGAATGTTGGACGGCAACACGTCGCATTTTGAAAACAGAAGTAGCTGGAATTAGAAAAGCAGGGGTAGAGCCTGTCCCCTGGGTGTCCGACAAATTTAGGAATGCAACTGTTGAGCGGCACAAAATGTCAATCACATCGTGTCTATGTCGAAACAAATGGAGCTTTTCCACTTCACAGTCCCTGCAAGACATGGCATGGCTCTACTCTACACGGTGGTTTTGCATTATTATAGTACCTTCTTCATGTGGGCAGAGGCACACTGCCGTGACTTTGTTTTATACACGACACACAAACTAGTGACTTGTAAAGCAGTTGCTTTCGGCGTACTGAATCATTAGAATCACTTATTTAAAAAAAAAAGATGTGTTCACAGAATTGTTCAGTACTTCCTGCATGACCAGAGCGCAGACTCTGTCTGACACAATCACTGAACTGAAACACACTACTCTGTTAAATATTAAGATTTAAGACATTTCCTTAGTAAATGTTGGAGATTACCACATCTTTAAGTCCTTTTAACTGATCTACAGATCGCCATTGTTTGGTTTGACTTGTGCCGATCAATGGGAGTCAGCCGGCAGTCAGTTGATGTCACATTGTACATCATCAGAGCAGATACTAATAAAAAGTACCAGATACTATCGCTAATGGAAAAGCAAAAAAAACGAGCCGTGCTGGAACTGTGGAGTGGAAAAGCGCCAACACATACACTTCTGTATATTCTAATCTCTACATTAGTTTAAAGAAATGTGTCCATCTGTCAAGGTCACATTCAACCTCTGCTTGTGCTGCCATGCAAAGATGACCCAAATATTTTCAATGTTTATAAAATAAAACAGAAAACAGTGCAACACCGGACACATGTACAAGTGTAGCTCCCCATCTGGCAACCCGAGGACTCAAGTCACAGAAGGAGGCTCTCGAACAATGTCCAAAACATTGGATTTGGAGTGCAGTCCTCATTTTGAAATTGAATGATGAAATAAAGTGGCACTGAATGTAGCTCGAAGTTGCACAGAATAGTCAAAGCTGAAGGTTCTTTTCTAGTAATTTGGCTGCAAAAAAAATAAAATAAAAATCAGTGACTATATTACACCATGTCATTGATTTTTTTAAAGTGAATCATGTTCAGGCTCTGAGGGTTAAATCGTTACAATAATATTTTTTCAGTGTGTTGAAAAATGGAAAATCTGAAAAACAAGCTCCATATAAGCGCTGAGATTCTCCAGATGACGTCACGTGCTTGCTGGCAGCCAGACTCTGTTCGAAATGGGAGGAGAAAATTATAAATTCTCTCTGTGAGCACCCGGAGCTGTATGACACGACTTGCTATGTGTACCGGGACAAAAACAAAAAGCAGAGAGCATGGCAAAAGGTCAGGGAAGAGGTCAATGATGCCAGCAACTCAGGCTCGAACGGCTGATGGTTATCCCGCGGCACAGACGACGCGTGAATGGCTTTCCGTTAAAATTTGCATTTGGCAGCATTAGCTTGTTCTTCTTTAATGCAAGAGCAAGACTGCCACAGGAACGTGCCAACTCTCGTACTTAGTCTGGGTGATCGTGGACCGTCGTGGATGTTCGGTGTTGAGCTGTCACTGTTTCATATATTCTCCACATCCATCCTATTAGTAATATGCCGCCTTTCACTATAGCGTACGTTTGAATATTTCATTCAAGACAGATGGAATCCTAATCTTAGCTCCAAGCTGTGGCGTTTTTGTCACCGATCCATTTTCCAATCAGGCAGTTGCCATACACTCCTCCATTTTTCCTCCCTGCTCTGTTTTCTCCTCCCTCTGGCTCCACCAACCATCACTCACTCACTCAACTTTTCTTTTTGCCCTCTTTCCTCCCCCTGGCAACTTACTCTGCCGCAGCACGTCCATCTGAGACGCTTGAATATTTAATTTCCACCGTCATTTATTATGTTGAGACTAATTCATTGAATTAATTTCATACCTTGACATCAAATTAACTTAAGGGAGCAGGAGACTGGCAAGTGATGGCTCGTGTTGTTTAGAGAGAGAGGCTTTGTTTTTTTAAAGAAGCTGCTGGCTGTAACTCACACTAATGTACTATGTACTCATATTTAAAGAGAATATAAGAGAATAAAATGTCTTAAAAAAAAAAAAGGTGCTAGGAATTATATTGCATGGTTTAATTGCTAATCATGGCAAGGCTGCAGAGCAGAACAATTGAATTTCACTGTAGTGTTAAAACATTTGCATGTGTTAAGGAACAGACTAACCCACAATTCTTAGCTGTATTATAGTTAACGAAGAATGAACATGGGAGGATCTGGACAATAGCAAGACCCTGCTGATATTCAAAGAAGCAAAAAGCCACTTTTTTTTTTACCCCAAAGTGTGATTAAAATGTGGTCGCTGTTATAAACATGCAGCAGTAGACACTGGTGAGACTGCAGATATGCTTCCTCTGAGCCCATGTTGTGCCATAAATGGTGCCCCCATTGAATTCAAAGGAAAAGTTCCCGGGGAAGTTAATCAACACAACTTTGGAGATAATAAAAGGAGAAGTTAACTTAGGAATGAAGCAGCAAAAATAAAAGCAGCAGCCTGTAATTTGAGTTGTTATTTAAATTAGATCCAGAGAGTGACTTTCTTTTATTAAATCTTGTGATTTTGTGATAATTATTGTGTGGGAACACACTGAACACACGGAGCTAAAGCAGCAAGAGTGTGTTTGGTACGGTCAAATATGTACGAATGTTCAGAAAGATGCTCAAGAGAATCAAAGCCCTACTCATGCTGCTGTGACATGAAATAAGATTTTAACCACTAGTAAAGATCTACCGAAAAATTAACATATAAGCACTGACTAGTGTTAAAATAATTGAAATTGCTGAGGAGGTGGTCTCTAATCCGTCCTGAGGACAGATTACATTCATGCGTCCTCAAGCCAGATCTGTGATCAGATACGAGGACACATTCAGGACAGATTGAGAGTGTGAAGACTTTGATTTAGCCAGCGTTTTGCAGCAGTTATACACTTATAAATACATAACTTGTGAATTTCATAGCACCAATAACCAAAAATAGAAGTCTCACTTAAAATAGCTTTTCACAAGTTACATTTAAAAAAAGAACTTTGTAACTATGACTGACAATATATATATATATAAATAATTTACGAGAACTGGTTTGATCGTTTTCCTCTCTTGCTGCTTCAAACTAATTGCCAACCCTTTATTTTTGTGTTATTATATTTGCACGAACAAGCAACTGAGGAGACAAATCGACCAAAGAGAAAGGTAAAACATTATTAATTCAATTAATTCTAAATTATGACGGCGCACGGGGTCAGATTTTTGACCCGCGATGGGGGAAGCTCCTCGTTTGGGAGAAGTTTGACATTTTTTTGGTGTGAAATTAAAACTTTCATCATCAATCCCTATCAGCCTCTCACCCGTAATAGATAAGGGTTTGTTTATCTACCGCCCTAATGGTTCATCTCCCTGATGAGTGTTTTTTCTCGCTACAATTAATTATCTCGGCTGAATTTTAGAGGGGAGAGCACCAGCCGAACAATTATAGCTTTCATTTGCTAATTGAACGACGGTCCATCTTTTTTCGTCATCGAATTGTTGCGGCTGGTATTTGATGCAAGGTTTCTCACGTTGACAAAAACAAAAAAAGTCCTGACTTTTGACATGAGGTGGGGGCATAGAGATGAGCTCAAGATGCATTTGGTGCAAGTATTACTTTATACTGGTATTAGTAATAATGCTAGTCTGAGGTTTGCAAACAGTGGGCCTGTACGTGGGCATGTAATAAATGAATTTGTGTGTGTGTGTGTGTGTGTTTGCGTGTCCCTCTGGGTTGTCAGATCCCGTTAATTGCTGCCTCCCTGCTGCTTTAAAAAAAAAAAAAAAGAAAAAAAAAAAGTTGTGACTGCCCCACCCCCCACCACCCTTTCCAACTGTCGCTCCTCTTTCATTATTTACCCATTCAAATGAGAGAAAAATGTTCACGTTGACATTAATGACTCCACGAGAGAGAGACAGAGAGAGGGAGGAAAGAAGAAAGACTAAACTAATTAAGGCAACTGACTCACCTCACCATTAAAGAGAATTTAGTCTGGATATTGCTGTGTACTTCTGCCGCTTCGACGCCCCCCCCACCCCACCATCTCCTCCCCTTTTTTTAATTACTGCACACTTACAAACAAAAAGGAAAAAGTTTTTCAACTACTAACAAACAAACCTGTGACGGATGGGAAGTGACTGCACGGAGCCATTTCCTGCATCAAAATTTCAAAGCAACACTTGAAGTTTTTGGATCACGCCCTGATATACTTCCGCAGTGAGCATCGCATTGCATGTCGAATTTCGCGAACCCTGGTATACTCGTGCATCAGGGTCCTGTACTATCCCACTTCACCATCGGGTGGCGGTACATTCCAACTAAAGAAGAGAACAATGCTACGGCTCCCTCGGACACGTCTGGTTTGTCGAGCAGGGGAGGCCGGGGCGTCAGCCGGTTCGAGGGTCACCAGGTCGAGGCTCTGACGACTATCCTTGGCGACTACTTCCGTTGCTGAAATGATTTTTCTGCTTGGTGAGCGGACCTTAATGCTCCGCCTACCAGAGGGGTGGAGGTTCAGTTTCCGCATGCGCTGTCCATGTGCTCTTTGGGCTGCGCGTTGGGTATTGATGACACAATTCGCATTGGGTCTGGTAGTAAACCAGGGCCTTAAGGCGTGAAATAAGAGTCTGCGGTCATCTCATATTCCATTCAGTAGCGATTCATTCTCCCCCAGGAGTTCGCACCAATTTATGTTTCCTTGTATTCTTTGAGCGACGGGTTGTACACTGGACCTCCTCACATAACAGAAAGCCAAGCATCCTTAGTCTTCATTGTCTTTTGACCAAAACAGAAGTGCAGAATCTGGACTTGAAAGTGTTGTGCTACAAGGAGCATGGACTCTCACAGTAGGGGTGCTCCCTGATGCCCACATGGGGTCTGTGTGGCCCACGGTGGAAACAGGTGAATCACACAAAGACTCAGACAGTACGAGCCAGACCTAATAAAGTTTCCAGAGTGGTCTTGTGCTTCTTTTGTAGCCCATTTGTTGCGTACTTATATATGCTCCTCTTCTAACCTTGGCAGTAACAAATGTTTTTTTGAGTTTCTGTTGCCTCTCTATCATTTTAAACCAGTCTAGTCATTTTCCTTATACCTCTGGCATCAACAAGGCCTTTTCTCCCAGAGAACTGTTGCTCACTGGATATTTTCTGTTTTTTTTTTTTTTGGATCATTCTCTGTAAACTGTTGTGATGGCTGTGTGTAAAAATTCAAATAAGCAGTTTCTGAAATACTGACTTGTGATTGGCTGATTAGCTATATGTGCTGACAAGCAGTTGAAGAGGTGTACCGAATAAAGTGGCCAGCAAGTTTTTTAATTTAATGTCATCTTACCTGCAATATTTCATACATCTGTATTCTGGATGCTTTAATAGTACATGGAGAGTATTTTGGCTTCTACAATGCTTTATGGGTTTAGTCTGGATTTAAACACCTCTTTTGCGAAACTCAAGCTATTTTTGCTTTTATGGGCTCCATCTAACTGGCCACCAGGCTCGTTTTTTTTAATTTCTAACAACCTGTAGCAAATTTTGAAATGCCGTATTTTACGCCACCTGCTTGTCTTTATATCTGTTCTTTTTTCTTGTTTCCTCTAAAGTTTTTTTTTATTAATGCTGCATGTTATTTGATTACAGATGTACCTAATAAAATAGCAGTGTTATAATATGTACTTTTAGCTCCAACTGCACCAACAGTGTCAAAGTAAACCGGTGCGGTTAAGGTGTTGAAATTTAAACTGTCGTCGCACAATCATAATATAATATACTAAACTCACATGTCATGTAAAAACATAATTTCATGCTAGTTTAAACACCTGGAAGGCAACAGTATTAGGAAACAGATGTGGTTGTGTGCCATTAAAAAGAAAGACAGATTTGGTTTCGGGCATTTGAGACTGAGTTTTGTTTCTTTGTTCTCTATGCAGATCTTTAGAAAACCAATATATGATGCAGATTTTATTGGCTAATTTTTCTTAACGTCTGTAAAATTACAACAGTTTAATAATAATAAAAACAAAACCCTTTGTAAGACAAGCGTTGTGGTGCGTCTCTCTAATTAGCATTTTGTTTCTGAAATTCGTGTAGGAAGTAAATATTAAATATTGTGTAACTTTTGGTTAAGCAGCAATAATCAAGTTTTGATCCAAACAAAACAAAAACGGATTAGCGACCACAAATAAGTAATAACAGTGAAATAAACACTAGTGAAAATGTGTGAGCATTAGTTGATTTACTTCTAGTTGTGGTTTAGTGAAGCTCTCATAGTAAAAATAACATTGTTATGAGAAATATACAATTTTCTTTGTCTGGATAGAAGAGTGGAAAGGGCCGAGAGAGTCAAATGGTTGAATGCCTGCTGCTAACTAGTAGTCAGAGGGTGAACAACGAAAGCAGAACCACAGACAAGAATATTTTCAAAATACTGATACAGCACTTCAAAGAATTCCCTTTAAATACTGCGATATTTGAGTGTACTGGTATAGTGATTAACCCTTAATGAAGACTATGACGCTCTGGATGTCACATGACTCAAATCCCAGAGTGGTTGGACATTGTTGCTTAAATACTCTAATAAACGATGCCTCAAAAGGGCATCGTTTTGGTTGCGTGATATGATAACATGACGTCAGAGTTCTGTAGAAGCGTATGTGTGGCCTTGACAGTCTCCGACACTTCAAGTGCAAAATGAATAATAAAAAGACTACATACCTGCACAGGAAAACCTGTGAATGCACATCTAAAGGAATACATCTATTTGCATTTAGCTTTGTATTACTAGAATAGAGGTAGTATTTTTGAAGAATTGGGCTTACCAACCTCAGTTTCCCCTGAGAAATATCTTCATTCTTTTTTTTGTTAAGTGCCCACCAGTGACACTTAGTCCGAGGCTTGAAACTACAATGCTAATTCTGCACTTTTAGACCCACTCGTAGGGGGGCGGGACCTCATTCCCAGAATGTAGACAGTTTCTGCCATCTTTGCTAACAGTTAAGCTAACAGAACCAAGTGTCACTGGTGGGCAAGATAAACAAAATGTTTCTCAACTCAGGGGTTGGGAAGCACAATTTTTCAAAAGTACTACCCCTGTTCTAGTAATACAAAGCTAAATGCAAATCAGTAAAGTATTCCTTTAACTTAGTGGTGGTGTTTATTTTGGGTGGTTGAGAATTAGTATTTGCTAACTGCTATCTAATACAAGTTTGGCTAACCTGCAAGGGAATATGGTGTTGAAAACAAAACTTAACAGAACTCTGAAGCAATGTGAAGAATTTCTCAAAGGGTGGAATGTACAATAATTTAAAATATTGTACAGCAGAATCATAATAATCTTCCTATCATAGACAGTGAGGAAAATCTGATTTGCAAGCAGAGTGGGTGGCAACATCTCTGGTCGCTGCTTTATTTCTCTCAGAGTATTTGGCAGCGGAAGGAAGAATTGGCTGGAACGATTGTATAAACCATACATATGAGAGTATTTATAGCTTCTATTAATAGCAAGTGTATTAAAAAAAATGAATCGCCCGTGAATGACAGGGGAAGAAAAAGGGAGAAAAAAAAGGCGGAGGGAAGGATTAGATGAAATGGCAACGCAGAAGCGGCAAGACTGATCTCCTCTTTCAGCCAAGGCGACTCCAGCAGAAGTACCTGCTAAGCAAATTTATTTCACTCGACTTTAATGCTCCTGGCATCTCTCTTTCTGTTTTCCTATCTTCCACTCTCTTTCTCTCTCTGTCACTGCACAATAATTCCAAGACGAGCACTCCCCCCCTTAAATCACATCCCTTTATTTGCAAGCACAACACTTACTTTCAAAGCAGGCTTTTAAGAAATTAATCTGGATGTTGAAAAACACTATTGCTAATACCTCTGCAGACAACGAGAAAGCAATCCTGACTATTGAGCGGGTGGTAAATTGCCAATTAGAGGGTAACATTGTACTGTGAGGCCTGTATATGTTCAATGGGGGCTTGCCTCTGTTGTAAGACTATCCGTCAGTCAAACAGCACCTGGGGCAATTTTGTATTTCATTAAGTCATAATTAATGAAGGTAGTAATACCTACCTCCGTTTGGGTACGAGGAGGACAGGCTCCCATTGTGGACTAGTTTCTCATTATGAAACCATGTTTTTTAAAAAGGAGCAGTTGGGCTGGTATTTGAAAAAAGAAAAAAGCCTTTAATTATGAAAACTGTTCATGTCAGCGTTGATGAGCTGGGAGGCAAGAGAGCACAGGTGTTTTGAAGTAAATAGGAAAAGACTTTAAAAAAAACACCCTATGATCTCAACTATGGCACTTTTGCATTATACAGTTCTAGCACTTCTCGGCTCTACTCTACTCTACTCGGTTTGGTAGCAGGCATGTGTTGTACCATTAATAAACTACCTCCTCAAAGTGGGCGGGGTCACGGCTTCACAAAAAAACACACACACGAACTACTGACGAGCACAGCAGTCGTTTTCAATGTTCGATCATTAGAATCAGTTAATTAACCCTTCTGTTACCGACAGGATTTGGCATGCTTACTTCTCATTACCTTAACTCCTAGACCGTTTGTGATATCTAGAAAATTCCAAAACTATGGGCTGGCGATCTGTCTAGGGTGTGCAACCCTGTCGACCCTGTCAGCCCCAAGACTTTGAGGGGTCGAGACCGAGACAAGACCGAGGCATTAAAAGTTGAACGCGGTCCCAGCCATCTCCGTTAGCGTCGCTTTGCAGAAATTACACGTTGCGCTGTGTTTTCTTTTGGGGGTATTTATGCACAAAAAGTTTTTATTTTTTTATAGATGAGTTGGCTGACATCTTCTCACGGCCTCTTCTCCTGTCACCCACATGCACTTCTGTGGGGGGCGTGTAAAAGGAGGCGGGAGGGGTGACAGCCGTTAACGGTGACAAAAATTTCAAATGATAAATGAGTCAAGTTATTGGTTGGCATATGTGATCAGAATCTGATCTTCCTGACCGAGTGTTCACATTATAAATTGTGTGTGTCCAAATTGACAATTCAAATCTAGTCTAGTATTCCACATGGGCTTCTAAAGTTACAGGTCAAATGCAATATAGTGTCAACATGGGGGCTTTTATTCTGAACAGACGGTATCAGTGTATGACTTCCTGTCCCGCTCGCGCTGAATTCTGCTAAATTGAAGCGTTGTGTTCTGTCATCTGGGAAAAAATAGAACACCAGGGTATTTTCTGCGGGAGCAACGGACGTAACAACGCCGGAGCCGGTACACCACGCAAACAGAGTCGGTGGAAGCTTGGGCTGCAGTTTAAACAAGGCCTATGTACACGCCACCATATGCCAGTGTTACCATATGCATATGTGTGTAAATACGTAGGTGGATGGTGTCCATATGACACAATCTCAGCCTGCTACAACTGTGAATTCACAGAATATACACAGCAGACACATTGATAAAAGGTTTATTTTATGCTCTCCGGTGTGTGGTTACAGTATATTTTCACTCATAATACTACAATATGGCGACATGTCCTCATAATATTGGACCAGATTAAGTTTCAGTCACATTTAAAAAACAATTGTTGCTGTTGGTAAGTTGTCATTTCACATCTGTGCAAAGGAAGGACCCAAGGACCGTAAATGGCTGACAACTAGTGGCAATAGTCTCACAAGTAATTACTGCGAGTTAAAATATAACATGAAAATAATATTACTAAACTGCAACCTTTGCTAGTACAACTGAGTACTGAGTAATTATGTCATACAGCATATTACTGTGTTTTAGCAGTATTTTCCTGTACAATAAATCCATTCATCCATTTTCTACCGCTTTATCCTCCACAGGAGGGTTGCGGGGGGATCTATGTCAATCTCAGGTGACATAGGACGATCGGCGAGGTACAGCCTGGACAATTTGCCAGTCCACATATAGAGACAAACAACCATACACTCTCACAAGACGAAAAAATGCAATTTGTAAAGCCTGAAGAAATTACATACAAACACACGCCTAGCATGTCCATATAAGGAGACTCCACACTTGTTTACACTGTGTGAAGCGTGTGTTAGGCTTCAACCACCTGAGGATAAAACTGAACAATCAAAGATTCCTCTATTGATCCTGCCAATTGCCACTTGGCTTTAATACTAGACAAATAAATAAATGAGACAATGAGTAAATAAATAGCACCTCAGACACAAAGCATAAAAAGAGTTTGTGCTTTCCTCTGGGGAAAAAAAATAAAACAACAACAACATACGTTACACTAGTTAATCAAGGTTTGCATGTTTGCCCTGCGGCTTCACGATGGCTGCCTTCAAGATTCTCTCTCATACACAAAGTCATAATATTTACCAGTGTGTGTGTGTGGCGGGGGGGGGGGGGGGGGTTAGAGCTTCTGTCAAGGTTGTGAGCATTTTCTCAACATTGAAAGGTTACACCTGAGGTGATATTTTCCTCTCAACCATGATAGAAGACAACAAGAGAGCTGTGTGTGTGTATATGAGTGGTGAGGGAGAAAAGCAGATGTTTGTGCATTGTTGTCACAAAAAAAAAACAGGAAATGGAAATTTACTGCTGCGACAGAATTTTGTTTGACAAGTCAGATGCCACTGGCAGAACTGCGTATCTCATCCTCTGTGTTTTCCAAAGACATAAGCAGTTGCTCCCACCTTTTTTTTTTTTTTAAGAGCCAGCATGGTTCATTGGTTTGAAGCCGCAAAGTAAATGTCAAGGTTTCAAAAAGGTCTGAAAGTGGTGTTTATCAAAGAAATGGTGCACGGCAGCTCTAGTGTTTTGATGGAATGGCGTTTTTGTGGGTCGCTTGAATACGAAAATACCTTTCAAAGAATGACTTCAAAAAAGAAAATAAACACACATACACAGACCGAGATAAAGCCGTACAGCTTATTTGCTAAGTAGCATTTCTGTGTTGACTCTTCAAAAGAAAGAGATATGATAAAGAATATAAAAAATCCCAAGGCCACAATTTCTGAGAGCTTTGACAATACCATTTCAGTGAAAGACATGAAGACACTTCCAATTCATTAGTTATGTTACATTTACACTGTATATACATACATATATATATATATATATATATATATATATATATATATATATGTTCATATTTGTTATTGCTATTTCTTATTATGCAAATGCCCTACCACATTATGCACAGAAAGACAGTAGACAACAATCTATCAATCAAGCATATTTGGACACCCACACTACATTGACTTTCATTAATCTCGGACAGTCTAAACAAAGCATCACCCCTTAACCATGACCATAACCTAATCTCAGCCCTAAACGTATCCAGTTCCTCGAAAATGACGTCATTAAGACCAGATGTTGGTCCCCATGAGGACCCCAGGTCCCGATATGGTCATGTTAAGCTGAATGGTGACTCAGCAAATTTTGTTTGCTTCATTGAAATCTATGATGTGGAATCTAAAATACGTCCACACGCTGCATTTCAGATGATTAGGTGCCGTGACTGTTCTCTCGGGGGGACACTTTACATTGTGTCCTCCATTTCCAAACAACATAACATTGTGGAGTTGAATCGCTGAGACCAGTGATGATGAATATGGTCACTGAGATTAAGGTGACAGTTCAGATGGAAGTGCAGAGGAATCCCACTGCATTTCACTGGGAAGGTGCAGCAGCTCCAACCTTATGTTTCCATAATTACAGTTGTGTGTTTTGTCATCCTCAATACTTGATGCGCACAATTCCGATTATTTAAATGTCAAATAACGTATAAATTAATAGACGGTACGAAAAGGTGTCACTCCAAAGTGCAGCACGCCGTCACCCGGACACTTTACGGGGAGCACATAACAACGAAGCATGGAGCCGAGATACAGCGGCGCTATGCCACTGACACTCAACCTCACGGGTGAAAAGAGGGTGGGATAGAAATGTGGTGCTTGGACGTCATCGTACGTCACTAGAACTGCACAATTTATCACCGATGACTGGAGGCTAATGTCACACGTGCTCCAAACAAGAGCAATGAATGAGAGCCACACGGCTGCTAATGATGTTGAGCTGTTACATATTTAACGTAAAAGCATGAATTGACCATAGATAGAAAAATAAACAAATAAAAATGCATCTGTATCTCCTGGAGCAAACTATTATCCCACTTTTCATGCTCTCAGTTCAGCGTGTGCTGGCTCTTTGTTCTGGAGCCACTCTGAGAGGTTAATGCGACTGAAAGGATCCCACTGAAAGGAGCCATTCACACAGGTTTGTGTAACTGTGCAGCACTGTATATGCAGAGGAGTGGAAATTTATCAGAAGAATTAAAATGGAGAAATCCGACACAGCCTTTCATGCTTAACAGTCTGCCACAGATACGCGACTTTGTGCGTGAGTGTGCGCAGTGGACACACCGAACGTGACGCGATTTGTCCCGTCTCTGACTATCACGTGGAACGCGTTCCCAGAGCATTTTTATGAAATTCTCATCTATGGTGTCTGTCCTGTGAGTCATGGGACTTTCTTGAAGCTTATCAAATGGTAAAAGTAGAAGTGTTGTAAAGCTATCATTTTGTCCTCCACGTCTGAAATGTCATGATGTCGGGGCAGGTCATTGTGACATCCTGTCGTAGAAATAGTCTAAGGAGTGCATTGAAATCATGTCTGTATGTAACTAGGACAGCAGAGTTTCATTGTGTGTCGGTATGAACGTATGAATCACAAACCTGAGCCGAATGTCAGCCTGTCAAGACCCAACAGATCCACATGAACAGGCTTGTGTTTGGATAAATATTTAGGGATTGTCTTCTGCCAGGCAAGCTGGTCTAGCCCAAGTACTTATGGAGCGGTGGTACGGCGTAAATGAAATCTTTGCGTCTCATGTGGGTGATTTAAATGAGGTAATTTACACGGCACACTTCAGTAAATGGAGAAAACAAGCTGGAACTATGGTTAACACAGCTTACATTAACTGCAGGCTAAGGACAGTTTTGATCAGTGGCAGCTGGTGATAAATATATTTTATACAAAAAAAAAAAAACTAAAAACATAAATGAAGGCGTAATGAAGCCTTAATGTGATCCTATAGACTTTGATCTGCAGCTGCAGCGTTGCTTATGAATCGAAAGAAAAGGAGAAGAAAAAAAAAAAACAGCTGACGCGGATTGAAGTGACGGGTGGATGACTGATTAAAGATTAAACACGACGAGAGCGTTGCCTCTCGCCGTGGTGAGTATCGTGTCGTCTCAAACCACGCGGTACAAGACAAGCACAAATGTTCTATACAGAAGTTTGTGTACATGCTCTATAAAGACATGGTCGACTCAGTCATTACCCGCTTCGCCTGCTGTGGAGAAACCGTGCGCTGATGCTGCCAGATGTGTAAGATGTTTACAGTACATGTCTGAGCATTCTGGGTAAAACTGGCATCGGAATACTTCTTGTGTAAACGTAGTCACTCAAGTTACGTCCATGTTTTTTATATATATATATATATATACATAAATAAAAGCTGAAGCACACACACTCATGTTACTGGCATCCGTGCCTTATATATTTACACGAAAGTGATTAACTAAATACACCCAACGGTGTGCACAACCAGGTTGAATTGGTTGTAATCAGTAAAATGCGGCACGAACAACGCTCTGTATCCATTTAACAAAACTTAAAGCCCAGATTTAACCTGTTTGACTATTTCTTATTTTATGTAACATTAAACCTGATTTACTCCGTCACACAACTCTTTTCCAGTTAACATATCACTCAAAGAATCATCACACTCAAGTTTTAATTAAAAGGATTCATCTTCTAATTAATTAACTAATTAATTAATACAATGAATTCATCTCTTAAATCATCCGTTGCATCCTTTCTATCCAAATTAAACGGAAGACAACTTTTCTTTGCGCGTTTCCTGACATTTTACCTAGAAAAAAAATGAAGACTTTGACATTACACCTTTGCGCTTCACACATTTCTAAGTATATTTTAGGTCTCGACAGTCTACAGCCTTGCTCGTATGCCTCTCCACATCCCGACCGCCCCTGCCTGTTGGATGTGGTTGCCATGACAACACCTATTACCTCTTGATTGGAGATCTAATGTAATCTAGGCAGTGAGTGGTGCCATTTATCTACTGTTAACACAGCAGTAGTAGCATTAGCGGCAGTCAGAGTCAGACAACCATGAAGAGGGAATGAAACCGAGTCATTAAAGCGGAGAATATACAGTTTTTCAAAAGAAAAGAGAGCTTGTGTGCATTGATGTGTCTACATGCACATGGAAAACCACAGGTGGTGCCGGCAGTGTTTGGCCTGGATGTGTTTCCTCTCTGTATCTTGCTTCTGACAACAACAGGAGCCACCGTTGGTCCAGTATGACCAAGCCGGCCTGAGCTGAACATCACAGCGTGGACTTTAGAGTCAAACTCTGCAGCACACAGACACAGAAATCAATTCTGCAGCTCTGTCTCTGCTCTGGCTTTAAATGAACAGGCACAGTATTACATCAAATAACGTTGGAAGCTCGCTGTTCGCAAATGCGCACGGTGGCGAATACTCCAGATTCCAGGCAGACGGAACACAAAACGACAACATTGCTGCACACACCAGGTGCCGTTTTGTGGTAACACAACGACAGATGTGTTATCTTATTTTTTTTTTTTGACGCATATACACATTTAGATTTTGTAATGAGCATGGGAAGTCTGTATTGTCAGTGCTAACAATGTGATGGGCTATGCAAGGTGCTAGCTGGACGACTCCCAATTAAAATGAGGGACAGAATAAAGGGACTGCTGCTTTGTAAATCACAGCCTATCCTCATTGCTTCTCTCCCGTGTATCCCCACCTAAAAAAATTTGACACTGTGAATCACTACTGTCGCTGCTATCCTCGATATGCAACAAATAAAATGTGACTGACGACAAATTATTTCCAAGCTGATAGATGTTGCGCGGGCTTTGTCAGCATTGTCATCTCCTTGGAGGGTTCTTTTTTTAGTTCAGAATAATTGAAAAAGGTAACTTGAGGTTTGAGATGAGTAGAGGAGATGGTGTGAAAATTGGCAGCGGCAGAAGTCACTCTTTTATTATTATTATTTTTTTCTCTTATCGCCGTCAATTCATTCATTTTCATTCGGGAGGAGAAAATAATGATATTAGACCGTTGTGAGTTAAAAAAAAATAAATAAATAAAGGAAACTGGAGAACTGTGCTATGTAAAGTATGATTTCAAAGTCATGACACTGACAAGACAACAAAGCCACACAGATAGAGGTGCTACACACCTGAGGTTCGAGGGTTTGTCATTAAAGAAGAAAAATGAAAAACAAGAAACTAAAAAAAAAAAGCACTGAAGCAAGACAACAGCGCTGTAAGATGTTGACTATTTTCTGTTATATTGCCCTGGATTCCCCTGAGTTGGCTGCAGAGTTGTTTTGATGAGGAATATGAGTGATGATTTTCAAGGACAATCCTCAGAGTCCAATGCAGCATCTACAATAGATTGCATTTAAACAGTGAGAACAAAGTTCACGCTATTCAATACTGTATGGTTATGGTGCTGCAGTTTAGCGTTATTATGCAACCATGTGTGAGTGAGGCCAAATAGTGGTAATATGGAATGTATAACTCATATATACCTTTTCATCAAGTGGAAATAATACAGCATGTTCCAATGGGCTTTAATTCAACATTATTAATTGTACAAAAAGTGGATTTTACTTGAAGTAATTGTAGTGTTTAGGGATGTTCTTGTCTCATCATTTCCCACCATCATGGAGAGTACTACTCTTTTAAATTGCAGCCTCATTTCAAGAGGCACCTCCTCTTAAGTGGAAAATTATTGAGCAACTTCACGCAGTCACTTCAATTAATCAGTCTGATATTGGGAGCCATGACCTCCTGAATGAAACTGATCTTCATCCCTACTTTAAAGGAAGAAAATTCATGAACTACCATCTACTGACAGGGAGAACATGTGCTCAGATAATGGTCAAAGTGGAGCAAATGAAAGGCAGGAATATGATCACATACTTTATTTAAGATGCTATATAATGCTTAAATATGCCAACAAGCCATAGCTAGAGTTCCAGCTGCCTGGATCTCCCAGTCCACAGCAAGGCCTTTCAAACGACCACATGGTCATCTTTGCGATAAGAAGCCTCTCATTTTGTGCAAACGGCCTTGTCTGAAGTTTTGTGTGACAGTTTCAACCCCCAGCAGGGGTCCACCGTCACTGCCTTCACCTTGTCATTGTCCTTGTCTGTGCAACTTCAACCGGAACACACTGTCATCAAATACAAGCCGTCAACCTCAATCTCCGACCCTTTTTCTTGACGCTTCCAATTGAAACCCCTGACCGGCTTTGTGAATGATCCTCCCATCCGTGCCCTGACAATGAACCCTCTCTCAAAGTCACTTAGATCTTTTCCTTTCACCATCTTCATACAAAGTCAGAATCAACTGAGCATGCTTAGAATTTTTATACATGTCACTGGATGTTTTCATGTTCAAATAACAAAGAATCCTGCGCAATATTCACACATTTATCTGCGATGGACCATTGGTGCTTGAGGATAGGGCTGTCATGTTGTCCTAAAATGAAGTAAGGAAGAAATACTACGCAGACTAGGAGTCAGACACATGCCAGAGATGTTGGATATCAAGCATGCTGAAAGATGCAAGTACATACACGAGGTGCACCAAATGCAAGATGCTTCTCTGCATCACCAAAAGAAAATATGCTCCCAGGATTATAACCTCTAAAAGTTCTACGGCAGTCCTACAGTTCATGGGTCAACCAAAATCGTCCTATTATCCATGACATAAATTTAAATTGTGAATTGTTATTTTTAGGCCCAACTATAAAGGAAATCATTAAAAAAAAAAGATCTTCTTACTAATAAGAATAAGATTTTCTTATTCTCTCAAATTAGTCAAGTTTCATAAGTGTTCCATGTTATGAAAAAAGGCTAGTTTACAGTTCATGCTCGCTAGTAGATTTGAAAATAAAGCAAAAGAGAACAAAATTAGAGCTGCACACTTTGAAGTGGCTTCACGACACAGCGCGGCGGCGCGTGTGTGTGTCTGTTTCACTTCATTAAGCATGCATCCAATCAGTCACTCGCATAGCAGCATCACACTGCAGTTTACTCACAGCCCATAAACCATCTGTCAGTCAAATGGTTGGAGTTCATTAGAGACACTGAGCGCAGGCGACAGCTTCCTGCAGAGCTGACCTGTGTATACAAACACAGGTGATGATCTGACCCTCCAGGAGAACATCACCGCCGCGTAAACAACAATATTGCGTCACTTGACATGCTGAAAAAAATGAGTGAAAACACTAAGATATGCTTAAAGACAGCCTGTGGGACGTGGAAGGTATACAAAGAGAGGCAGGTGGGAAAGACACGGTATTTCAACATTAGCTACAGGTGGTTAGAAATTAATAAACTGAGCCTTGTGGCAAGTTAGCTGCAGGCGATAAGAAAATAAGTGTGGCAAAAGAGACTTTTAAATCCAGCCTGATTCCATTCAGCATTGTAGAAGCCAAAACACTCCTCACACACTGGTAAATCATTCAGCATACAGATGAACATTGCATTCCCTGTCAAGGATATGATCTTTTCTTCCAATTACACGATGCCGCACACTCACGGACCACATTATTAGGCACACCTTTTCAACCTCTTGTAAATATATAATCAGCCAATGGCAAGTGAATGCCTTTAGGTATGCAGACATGGTCAAGGTGGCACGGTCAAGTTCAAACGGAGCATCAGGAGGAGGAGGAAAGTGACTCGAGTGACTTTGAAAATCCCAGTAGATCAGAACAATAAACCACATTCATACACAACCATCTACAATATACAGTTTACAGAGAATGGTCTGAAGTCATTCCTTGTGGTTTTAATTATTTGTTTCTCGTTCTCCTTTCATCTTTGTCTTACCCTTAACTTGCTTTTACCCTTCCGCTTTATAATTTCTACAACCTGGTTAATCCTAAATCTTGATATTCCTGATTTGGCTAGCGCTGTGTTTGACGTCACGCAACGGGAAATTCACAGACACCATCTGCGACTGGGTTTCTATTGGACGACACCAGCTGGTCAGTCACACTGGCATCCACTCACAAAGTGTGTGTCATGTACTAAATGGGAACACAATTTACACAATCAATGACATTTGGGAATCTTTTTGATACACTTCACTGAAAAAACGTAAGACAACATCCATTTTTTTTTTTTTTTTTTATAAATATATGGTCTATGTTTACAACCAATATTTGCAAAAGACCATCTGCTGCTACAGATGCAGAAAACCACACCAGCCTTCCACTTTAGTAGGAATCCTGGCCAGCGAGTATATTCACACAAAAAACAAACAAACAAATGTCTCTTTCATGCAAAAGATCTGCCTTCATTTTCCCCAGGATTATCATATGTAAACACAGGTTAGGGAAAATCTGTTGTCTGGCACATTAAGTTTTAACACTTGTGCCGTGTTAATAAGATTAGAATGTGAAATCCTCATTGGTAAGCCTTAATAATGAATGGGCGGGTATTAAAAATTGAAATAATTCAAATTCCATCCATTAATTTTTTAAAGGAACATTATCCAGAGTGCACCAACAAGCCATTTCATTGACATAGTGTTGCACCACTAAAACACAAGTCCCATCTACCCCCTTACTCCATCCATTTCACGCTCAACAAAAATTCTCCAGGAAAGACTAACAGGTACCGCTTGACAAGCAAGGTGAAGTAAAGTGCCCCCACTCATCCTCCCTCCCTACCTCCATTTAGCATTAGAACCCCACACCTCCCAGTAAACTGATTGCTGACAGGAGGCGAAAAAACGGGGCCGGGGTCAATAATTTAAGGAATTTGAGGCTAATTTTAATCTATTACCCTGCTATGTGCATACAGAGTGTCAAAGGTAAGGCTGGGGAGGGATCTGTCATGTGATTCATGCTCCTGGGAGAGAATTACTTTCATGACACATCATAATTTAATGCATTTTAAGGAACTCAGCATGACTTTGCTCGGCTAGTAGAGGGAGGGAAGTAGGGAGAGAAGGGAGGGAGATGAAAAATGAGAGGGATATTAAATTATGGAGCACCTTAACAGAGCAATCTGTCTTAGAGAGACATGATTGCCTTGCCGCTGCGGATTGATGATAATCTGTTTGTAAGGGGCCTTGTAAAGGCTACGCGGGCTGTAATGGGCGGAAGCTCTGAGCTCCGGCCCGCACCAAAACAGATCCGGTGGATGAATCACAAACTGTGGCGCATACAGGAATAAACTCAGGAACATGCAGCACCCGCTTCATGATGAAGTATACTTTACAAGTTCCCGTTCGCAAACTAAAAGGTGATAACTTTTTTGGGGCTGTGACGAAAATTCCAAACAATTGAAGTAACCTTCATTAATAATTACTGTAATTTCAGGTTAAAAATGTATTAGCATTAAAAGTTAATATTACGTGGTCCTTAATAAAAAGGCTTTTCACTCTCCATTTGGCAACTTGATGGATTAAAGCGGTTTCAGAGGGATGTACAGCAGCGTGACACTGTGACCCAAATGCTGTTCTAATTACAGGCTAATTACTGATTTATTAAGCATTATTGAATAATTTACTAACATTAATAAAATAAGCAGTTAAGAGTTGAATATATATATATATATATATATATATATATATATATATATATATATATATGTATGTATACACACACATTCCCCTCCCTGAAAAAGCCCACAGCGATGTTAGTTTGAAGAAAGCACACTGCTGTTGGATCTGAAGGAGTGGAAATTACAACTAGTCAAGCACCATTTGACTTCGAGTGCAGTTCATGGAGTCTTTAAACAGTTATTATTTTTTAAATAAATACTATAAAATGATATTGGAGTGGTTATAATTTTCAGCCCTACTTAGAACTTAAATAACATTACCAGTATATTTAATACATGATGAATCTCACTTTCTAGAACATTATCTAGAAGATGAATTAAATAGTTATAGTTTATTTTACAGCATAGCTTATCTCTGGCTTATTACTTATTTCTATCAAGTCTGGAGATAAATACTTTAAGGTCTGCCTTTGACTAGGAATAATCTGTTAGTGTTGCCACGTCAGGCACCACCAAGCCCCATGGTCGACGTCTGGATTTAAAAAGTACAGAAATTGAATAACTGGACAATAGCTTTTCGCAAATCTTTCCTAATCAAGCAAAGTTACTATTGTAACTGAACTATTCCAAATGTTATTTATTGACACTGAATAACAGGGTTCTTGGTAGCGCATTCGTAGCGCATCGGCCCTTAACGCTATGATTTGCGGCAACATGCAAAATTGAGGACGTTGCGCTAGTTATCAATCAGTGTAACGGTATTTTGACTGTATTTACTTGTGTAATAATGCCGGATCAAATGTGAAAAAACGTTGTTTTGGGACGGAATCGAGTTGGCCAAAATACAGTGGCGCGTGCGGGCTGGAAAATCAGGGACTTCCCAGCCCAAGTTTCCCCCATGAGCGAGCAGAACAAAGGCACTCCGATGTCAATCGCTGCATAGCAACTGCCAAGCCCATGGAAACCATCCCCATCAGCGCCGCGCTTTCCATTACATTCCAATAAGTAATCATGACAACCATATTTTGAAGTCTGGGCCGTCTGGACTGCCGCTTGCTGGTGTATGAATCTCAATTTAGAAGCATGCTTCACCCCGTTCTTAAGTTAAATGTGTCAATCACTCTGCCGTAACTCCACGTGTCACCGCCCCACTAAATTGCATTATTTTTATTGAGGTACAAGAAACAAACTTAAGAGTCTTATCTCTGTTTTTGGGTTGTCTCTGAGTTTAAATATCTTGTTTCAAGGTCCTTTGTGTATAACAATTACCCATCAAAAATATATGGTGTAAAAAGAACCCCTTTGGGTACCCTTAGAATGGCCAATTTTCATCTTAACCCTTAAACACTGAGCGTATTGCAGGCGCACTTTGCATTACCATAATTATGCGACAATTTCGGAGCCAACTTGTGGTTATTGCTGTACAAATATCAAATGTTACACACAAAATAAGGTGTTCATGTACAACTAGTGTACTTTTCTCAACAAAACTTTTTGGTTTTCTTCATTCTAAATTGTTAATACACTACTTGAACATGCAGTAAATTGGAAATAACACATATTAGATAATAGAACATTGATAGTTATTCTGGAAAAGTGGGCAAAAGCACTTACTCACAGCACATTTTCTGGCCCTTTTATGGGTTAAAATAGGCACAAAAAAAATAGTCCAGATGGACATTTTGAGGCTTAGGTGTTAAAGGCTTAAAGTTTGAAGAGCTCTGCACCGCACCAAAAAATCCTGGCTACAACCCTGAATTAGAAACCAAATCAAATGGAGACCTTAATCAACTCCAGAAATCCTTGGCGATACCATTCCTACTTTAAAAAGCATTAACATTAAAGCATCAGTCTATATGAACTAATAAAAAGCTGACTTAAAGTTACCAATAATTGCTGTTTTGCTCTTTCTTTCATGTGAGCAGCAATTCTCACCTGAAGCACACTTTGAGTTGTACCCTGACAAGTAAGGTCAAGTGCCGTTTTCCTTTCCTCTCATTTCCCTCAGTCTTTCTATTCACTGCAGTCACACAGGCTTTGTTGTGTCCGTGTTCATGCCCTGCAGCCTGGGCTCTAGTGGGGAATAGTTTACTGGCCTATTGCTGCCAGGGCTTACTTCAGAGAGCAGGCAGGCTTTGGCTGTCATAGGTTCTCAGGATCAGAGCCGAGAGCAGGGACACTTCATTTGCCCGTACTGAGGAGCAGAAGAAGGTGGATGAGAAGGAGGGGGCGGTGGGGTGCAGGCTGTATGTGCCGGGGTCAAGTGCTGTGAAAAAAAGGCAGGCAGTTATCCAATGGAGCTTTGCTCTTCTCTTTGCTCTCCGTTAGTGTCTTTTGCAGCCCACTCTGTCCTGAGGCTTTCTCAGATTTGCCGGTTCTGTTGTGGCAAGGGCATCGTGGATCAGCATTTGAAAGGCTTTATAATGGGAAGAAGTGGAGCTGGTCTGTTAAACCCGCAATGCATCAGCAATTCATGAGGTGTGAGACGTCTGTCTGAGGAAGCAAAGCGTGCCGATCAGTGGACTCCATGCGACTTTCTTGAGGAAATGAACAGATGTCACCATGTTGGAATATGGAGTGGCGTTGGAACGTGGGAAAAAGGGGTTTTGTATCTCAAAACGATGATGACCTGCAATAACCTTAGTCGATTAGTACTAAATGACTAATCAATCACATTTTTTATCCATAATATTAAAATAGAGATGGGTATCACTACAATGTTTTCAGTACAGATAATGAAACAGATACTGACTATTGATACTGATACTTCGACAATCAATACTCTTGCAACAAGAGGGCAGGCTCTTCTGTTTGAACCAGCGGACTCAACTGCATTAAAAAAAAAAAAAAAAAAAAAAAAAGCCTAGACTAAAATGAACATTTTTTTTTCCATGAGCGATGTTACCGCACTGGGACCAACATCAGTGGCTGTTGCTTGACTGACACCGTCTCAGAGATTATTTAGCAATAATAAAGTTGCTAAGTGACAAGTCGCTACACATTTACTCTTAATGAGGCAGTGTAAGATCACGATGCTGTTGTGTTGTGCTGTGCAGCAGAAAGGTTAGCTTTGGTCAAAATGTGCTTTGCTAGAGCAGTCAAAACACGCTGCATTACCCATGTTTATACATTGTTGCATAAAGCACCAGTCTTCATATGATAGGAGTCGCATTGTTTTGGCTACATTTTGCAAAGCAAGCCCAAACTTTCAAGCATAAATATCAATATCTGTATCATTTCTCCAGGCCCTCATCAATACCTTAGTATAGACCGATGAGGAATTGGTATCAACTTCCCTCTTGGTTAACAGACACTTACAGGTACTGATGAGCTGAGGAATTGCACACTTTCCATGCAATATGAAAATAACATAGCTGCAGACACAGGCAAATGTTCAAATGAGTGTTTTTGACAGAGTGTTCCCGCCCCCAGTGACCACACACACATTTTCATAGCTACTGGCTTGACCCAAGCAGATGCTGATTAGGAAACAAGGGGGGAGAGAGACAGCAGGAGGAGGATAAAAAGAAACGAGGAGATCAAAGAGTGTTTAAGTGAGAGGAGACAGGGTAGAGAGAGAGGAGGGGAAGTGATACTGATAGGAACGATGCCGGTGGAGGCTACGTGAAATGCCTTGCTGAGCCTTATAGAAGCACAGGGTGTGGTCATTTGATGGGCAAACTGAAGCACACCTATCTGCCAAATACGAGCCGGTCACACAATTTCCCCCTTTAGGTGCCGAACAATGATCAAGTTTGTCTCCAGTGGTTAAGACAAATCAAAGTCACCCGTCTAAGCTTCCTGTTTTTTTTTTTTAAATAATAAAATTTGACAGCCACCGTTAGCCTACATTTCGGCCTTTGCTTGTTGTTTTTCCCTGCTGGCTACTGTATGATCCATCTGACCACGAGCCAACCACATCAAGGGGAAACAAATGGCTCTGTATCTCTGCCAGTTACACTTCATCCGCTGCAATGGAGCATCTAAACGTCAAACTCCCTGCTGCATTGATGGCCATTAGGCAAACGTTAGTTGAAAAATGATTCCCATGTGCCGACTCACGTAATTATTAATTACAGACATGAACCACGATGAGACCAAGTTTAAAATGAAAATCTGAATTGGCTTGTGTTGCTGAACAAAGGTGAACATTTTAACCCTGAATATTTTGCAAGTTCTTTCACAATTTTTGGACTTCAACAACTAACAACCTCTCACCAGCTGATCAGAGTTATCATTTAATACCCAATCATTAATCTGCTGAAACAATAGACGTAAAAGTAGTACTTTACCTGTAAATGAAATTATAATATGATTTGCTTTTACAGGACGTTTTGAAGCAGATGAGCTACAGCAGCAAAAGACCACACCCGGTGCAGTTCCTGCCACTTAATTCAGTGTCATGTGTACCTAATAAAGTGACAATTGACTCTGCGTAGGTCCCAACCACAAGGAAAGCTCCAAAATTATAAAACAAAAATGTATAAATATTCTAGGTAAAGGTTCTATTCTATTAAAGGTTCATGTACTTTCTTCGTCACTCATTCTACTTGATTCCATCAATAGTCAAAGTCAGCCTTTCTGACATCACAATCATCACCACAATGATTTCTAGTACCAACAGAATTTTTGACTTAGTCAGACAATTCTTATTGTAAATTTCCCCACTGGGGGACCAATAAAGGACTATCTTATCTTATCGGTTTAATTGATGTTACACTCAAAACACACCTTCATAAAAAATGTAGGTGTGTAAATGTAATTGTTGCCTTGGAATAAGACTTGTACGGTGGCCGACAGGGGCAAACACACTGCAACGACCCAAAACACATGCAGGAGGAGAAACAAGCTGCATATTCACAAACACTGCAGATTCCCAAAACACCGGCAAGTCCCAAAACGCCAGCAAATCCTAAAAAACCGGTAAGTCACTTTATTAAAAGACCTTTATTAAGAGGTTATCCTCCTATAACCCTGCAGTTTTTATGATAAGTCTTTCAATTCGGCAGTAGTACGCTTACGGCGTAGAAAAGCATGCTATATTTATTTATTTATTTATTACATCTCAAAGTTGATAATAATTTTGTATTAAGAGAGCGAATATGACTTTTAATTTAAATTTTTTTAATTAGAATTTTTTTAATATTGTACAGTACAACTGGTTTACAGTACACTATCAAATATCAATGTATACAGTACTTTGTGCAGATGCTTATGTCCGATTTATAGGTCTCTGACATAGCTGCGAGGAGGTGATCTGAGTGTTTTATTTTGAAATCCGGACGTCGATGTCCTTAAAAATCAGCTTGACGGCAGGCTTTTTACTGTAAATCCCTTAGTAATGCAGGCGTTACTATTCAGCGTCAGGTAGTTTGACTACAGAGAAATAAGTGTTGATAGCTTGACGACAGCCAGATAACCTGTTAATAAAGGTCTTTTAATTAAAGTAACAATTAAGTAGTCCCAGAGCATCGTAACGGCTGGTCGTATAGCTGCACGAAAAAACAAGAGCTCCCACAGACCCCTCCCACTTCCATTTTTGAGTCAGCTTCCGAGAGGGGCAAGCGCAAATGTTTTGAGACTTGCTGGCTTTTTGGGAATCCGCAGCGTCTGTGAATATGCAGCTCGTTTCTCCTCCTGCATGTGTTTTGGGTCGTTGCAGTGAGTCTGCCCCTGTCGGCCACCGTAGACTTGGCCCGTGTTATACGGCGGCCACCATCTTGTGCCATAATGTTTCCAAAGCAGCCTGGACGGACAAACCTGCCATAGTGTGCCTTTAGAAGAAGAAGCTTACGACTCAAAAAAGATTAACGACATCCTCTCTGGAATGTGAAGGCCACAGTAGCTCCCTGACAGGCTTGGGAAATGGAGGAGTAAGCTGAGGAGTCCTCCATTTGTTACAATTTGCAGTGTCACCAATACCTGTCACTTATTCTTACACACTGGACCTTTAATATTACATCAGCCAAAGCGTTTGCTACGTCAACATGGAAGAATCACGAAGCGCTAACTTTCCCCCAAAAAATGCATTCCTAGAACAAAGAAAACTGCATTTTTTTCCTGATGCAATTGGTTGAAAATATTCATCAGTCAGTGGTTAACATGAGAGTTGGACCTCGGTGATATTTTTTTTCCCATAACATGATAAATACTGCACAAATATCTAGATCTGCTGATTTCTGAGAGGCTTTATTGTTGGTTTCTTTAGCTCTTACTTGAAGTAAATTTACAGAGCCATTCCTCTCTTGTAATTGGACAGGAGATACTTGTCACCTTTCAGCAGAGAGTAGCTTATTAACCCACTCATAAAGTTTCCTTATTTTTCTTGGGTTGTTTTCTTCGCATAATTACCTTGGAGACATTTGTTGATTAAAGGAGAAGAAAGCGAGAGAAAAAGAAAATTGGCAAAAGCTTAGCTGTTATTTGGAGGAGATGGGTTCAGTCACAATCCTTTTTTTTAAATTCATTATTAAATTATGTGACAACACAAATAATACAAAGTGTGGGGAATTGTATACATCCAGTTTATAGCTAAAGTGCTATAATTACTGGTCTTTAAATGCACTGCTTGGCATGGAAGTAGTAGTTTGAAAAGGCTGGTGTTATCTATAAACCCTGCAGGTAGATTAAACAGCCCTGGGGAAATGACTTCCTGTGTGTGTTAATGCTGATGCTGTATGGCTTTTATCACATAAGGACAATGAGACTGGAGCTTGTGGAAATATGCAGGATAAGCGTTCATTAGGCAGGTGCAGGAGAAATCAAGCATGCACTTAAACGATCAAGGCATGGACAGCCGCTGATTTACAGACAGATTTTAATTTTAGATGTTTGTACATTGTGGCATAATTAGAGTGATATAAACTACCTAATCACCCATTAAACTATAGCAAATATTGAAGATTAAGACCGACAGCAACTGAATTTTTGAATTTTTTTATTATTATTATAGCATAATGATTTCATAGCGTCATATTTACATTGGTAAATGGCGGAAATTGTACTTTAATCTGTTTTGTGAAACTATTGTGCTGCTGAGAAAAGCATCACTTTTCTTAATTATAATGGAAGTGAATCATGGAATATGTACCTATACATTCATTAAACTGTAATCTAAAAAGACACTCTGCCACTGTAGTGTGCTTTAAAGGTGTTTAAATCCCTTGTATCATTATTCAGTCACTCCCTGTTTGAACTACACATTATGTCTTCCCTGTTTCTCAAAGCAAAGTTTGACATTTGGGAAACAGATGTGTGGTTTCTTGCTAAGAGCTAGTTGAGGACACTCCTAATATGTAGCCGAAGCTAACAGCCACTTACTTACTAGCTTAGCTTAGCACAAAGAGGGGGAACAAGAGGGAAGTGTTTGCTTGGTTATGTCTAATACATCCATAACAGAACAGCATTATGATATATTTTTATATAAACAATTTAACTGTTTTTTTTTTTTATACAACTAAAGACCACATTAACTGCACTCTGTTTCCATTCCTTTTGCTAAGCTAATCTGCTGCTAGACACTGAGTCACTTTAACCACACAGGAATGAGAGGTATCGATCAAATCATCTAACTCTTAGCATGAAGGTCAACAAGCATACTTGTGGAGAAGTGTATTTTTCAAAAAATGATACGAGTGTCGGAACAAAGTGCACTTTGTGGATGATCCCTTTTTCATACACGGTGAAAAGCATGAGAGCTTCTTTTTTTTTTGAAGTAGATGGCTTTTTAAAACTGTTAAAAAGGAAGCTCACATTCCAAACAAACCAAGAGGGTCGGCTGTTTTCAGAAAGCTCAGTTTAAAAAAAACATCATCCTCGCGTTCCTAAACGAACCAAACAGTAGTATTTCCACTTTGTGTTGACTTTTTTTTTCTTTCTTTTTTTTTTTTTTTTATTTGAAATACAAAAACACCTGCATACATGCTAAATGGTGGTGGAAACATATGTGTGACCCTCTAAAGCAGGCCTATTCAACTAGTGGCTATTTTAAGAGCAACCGAGTCAAATTATTATTATCATTATTTATTATGTTTGTGTTTTGTTTTTTGTTGACAAATACTCTGTGTGGCCCACACAACACCAGCTGTTTTCCTTTTTGGCCCACTCGCTTCTGAAGTTGAACAGCTCTGTTCTAAAGTGACACCGTCACTCACCTCCCAATGCAGAGCAGATATAAACATCTGGCAGGAGATTTAGAGGTGGGCTGGAAAACATTGGCGGCACAGTGGGAAGGCTCAGGAGGAAGCTATCTTCACCCAGGTTGTCCATTCACTGCGACAAAACCTAATGAATTGCGATGTTTGCAAACGCTCCCTGCTGTTAACAGTAATTTGGTTTTTTATCCGCCATGTGTGAAAAAAACCAAAAACAAATCCCAAGTGCACGAAGGCAGAGTTCACAACAAACATGGGTGATGCATAAAGGGCAATAGCTCGGCTCCATTAATGGCTGTGAGGATGCAAATATGTGCCTGGGAGTGTTTCATGCCTCCTCGCTAACAAGCACATCATTTTCAAAAGTGCACAATGATGTCAAGGCGCCAGGGATGATCCCCCACTTCAATGAGTGCCGGGATTACTCTAAGCTGATTTTCCATAATTTACCCTCACCAAGTGGAAGAGCACAATCCGGATTCTCCTTCCTAACTCCCTCTCCTTATCTTGTTCCCTTCACGTCATTGTTGTCCCTAAAACCAAATATGTGAGCATGATGCTGGAACTCAGTTTACTTTTCAAGTTGGCAAATTTGCATTGTGAGTCAAATCCATGTATTAAAGAAGCAGGTGGTAGCCTAATAGCATACAGGTTTGTTGACTGCTGTTAAGTCTTGGATTTCTAAACTGACAGTCTCGTGTTAGGACTGTACATATTAATTCATTAGTAACGGCAAGAATTGTCACTATTATTGGTTTTTGACAGTTGAATAATTGGGTTTAGTTCTGAAAACCAAATTCAGCTTCTTGGGCTACTCTCAGATTATCAGTCACATTGTTCCAAGTGTCTTGCATCTGAACACCAAACCTCGTAAAAGGGCAAACAGCACACATACCTGTTTTACACTCACCCAAAGAAAACACCATATATTTGACACCACTCCAGATTGAGGACGACACTCACTTCCACTGTTTGATTTTGCCACAATTACAATTCCATATAGGTAAAAAGCCGAATGCACATTAATGTTGCACGGCTACATATCGGATATGTGATCTAGAACCACAAATTAGTTCTGATTCACGATATTATTGCGATATATTTTTTGAAATTGTTAAACTTAAAGAGGCACAGCCTTCTAACTGCACTTAGAGTGAAATATCGCAGATAGGATACAAATTCTTTTGTGGAAAATACAGATGCTGCACCCCATTGGGGCACATTAAACAATAAATCGCAATCACAAGGACTGTATAACATATATACTGTGTTGTGAGTTAAGACAGGATTTTTAAGTCACTCACATGAAATGCCACGACAATAGAAATTCTCCATTATTAACTTATTGTAAGTGATCTTCCAATATCTTATATTGTGCTATTGCTTGTCAATCAATGATGTCATCATCTTGAAGTTTTAGAAACACAATCACAATCTTTCAACAATTAACTGATTATTTGAGAACACATTGAGCAGATTTATTGACAAGAAAGTACAATTACTTTCTTGTCAATGCTAACCTAGATGTGGATTTAAAGTTGTTGCTTTTAATGTATAAAACTCTAATCTGCAGGTATGCAAATGACAATTTGAATGTTACATTCATTTTTGATCGACCTTGAAGCACCTTTTGAGCATCGCTTTATAAGTAAAACAAAAACAAATTCTTGCATCATTGCCACTGACTGACATGAGCGTTTAGCTCTAAGCTCCCCAGTGTTGTAACAAGTGGATGTAAACTCCTGTGCAATCACGTGTCTTTACAGAAAACTAAAAAGACAATATGATGGAATGATCCGTCTTGTGGCACCAACACTGCTGTTCCATTCATATTAATTTCCATGCAAGACAAAATACACGCTAGTTTACAAGACAACCAAAGTTGCTGCTACAAACAAATCTATTTTACTTGGCTTATTTTTGATTGACAAGGATTTATGGAAATCTCTTTCCTTGCTCTGTCAAATTGAATTCCTCTTATTGGGGATCAATACAGGAACATTTTATTTTATCTGAACAGAAGACACAATAAATCATCTGGTTCACTTCTGGCAGAAGGTGTAACACAATATTCTTCTCCCAAACACAGATGGAGAAAGAAACTGGCATGAAGACGAGCCAGGCCCCAGAGCAAATACTAGAGGTTGGCTGAAAGTGTAGTCTGCATCACCTTCCAGGATTTGTTCTTGTTCCTTATTACTGCCCATACATTTCATCAGCACTCTCCAAGCTGTCTCCATCTCTCCTATTTTTTATTTATTTTTTTTTAATGCCCTTCTATAGCATGTTGGGCATTGTAAATGTGCATATATGGATGGGGCGGCCAGTCTTGGCTGAATGACAGGCTGCATGGAGGCTCGACACAGCTTAAGTCAGTTCCCTCAGATTACACAGTTGGAAGAGAAGGTGCGGATGAATCAATGTGGCTGTTAAATCATGAATGGATGGGAGATATTTTATCATAAATTCATGAAGCCGTGAGTGCTGAGAAAACATTTCCAGAGAAATTGGTCAGCGCCTTTCAGCTTTGTTCAATTTACCACCACGGCTCGGCACTATTGACTAGTGAAGCAGAGGTAAAACGCACCGGTTCACCTACTGTATTTTTCATAATGTCTCCTCTGCACTTTTTTACTGCTGTATTAGCTTAGCTGCTGCAGCCGCTTTTACACTGTTCTCCTTTTACACTTGCATTAGTCTGATCTTAACCAATGGAAGCATCTGCAGTGGAATTCAATCGAGGCAAACAGTCAGCCATTAAACCTACGTGTCCTTAGGACGAAGCTGTTGGTCCGATGCAATCTTTACTGACCACAGAGAGTGATGGAGTGAGGAAATAAGCCGTCATACATTTGCAGTGCCAGCAGTTATTCCAGCATTAGATCAATCTCTGAATGATTGCTTTGTTTTGGAGTGAAACAAAAAAGTGTCAGGTTCCATTTTATCCCTCTTGGGTGCAGTAGAGGCGCAGGATGAGAGTGCAAGGTGCAGCAGGGAAATGCTTGCTCTCTTTTCCTTGATTTACATACCAACAGCACTATTGTTTTGATACCTGAAATAGTCTTTTTAGAGGAAATGGGTGTAATTGTGAATATTAATCCCCAAATGGTAAGACATTAGAAATGGGAAAGGGAAAAAGGAAGTGTATAAATTATTTTCAGGTTTTTTCTTTAGCTGCCTTTCTTTCTGTCTTTCTCTAAAGAGTGGTGGTTGGTGTTCTTTGATTAATACATATATTCTTACAAATATTCTACCAACTAGAACAAGGTAATGCGATAATGTGTGTGTGTCTCAGCAATGCTCTCAATCAAAAACTGGTTCTGACTTACAGACAGTTCATGCTGAAGCCCAACATCCATGCCCACCCAGGTCCCCATCCACTGTCCTGGAAGTCGAGCTTCTGTGGAAGTGACAATTTTGCTGCATTTGACCAATCACCGCCGAAAAAAACCTATTCTGTGTCGTCCCATAGAGAGCAGTTAAAGCTGAGCTGTAATTTAATGAATTTAATGCAGAGGCTGCTATGGGAATACGAAAATAACGTAAGGCGATGCGTCATCCGTGATAAACAGCGGATTCTGAATGAAATAGTAACACGTTCTAATGATCTTGCGGCAGGGTTTGCGATACGGCTCGCTGGTAAAAAAAAAAGTACCTGGTACCAGGTACTCCCGCTGACCGCATCGTGGCGAGGCGAGCCGCACCAGTGGAAAAGGGGCTTATGTGGCCCTGTGATGGACCGCTGACCTGTCCAAGGTGTACCCCACTTTTCAGGTCAGCTGGGATTGGCACCAGCGCCACCCTCATGTGGAGGATAAAGTGGCAGAAGTGGACTATTGTATTCCTCTACTTTGTCAAGCCAAACAAACACACCTCATTTGTTCCTCCACAATCACCATTGGGGAAGTTTCTACATCCCTCTTCTGCAAATGAATATATTTTGTCTCGTATCGTATTTATTTAGTCTGTGACTGAAGGAGTATGACTTCAAAGCCTACTTGGTTGCCACAAGGTTAAAAAACAAAAACCACAACAATAACAACAGGACAGTGCAAACATCAATTAAATTTGTAACAGGACAGCTTTGCTCCTTTGCCATTAATTGCCGGTCGAGTCTGGGGGAGAGCTTGTAATTGGCATTTAACACTATTGATAGCAGCATGTGTTGGTATTTAGCCATCGGGCCACAGAAGGGGCCATGTGGAGTCAGAAATTGTCATGGTGGTGGCGAGCCAAATCCTGCAGGAGGTGGAGCATGGCTCAGTGTGATTAGACAGCGTTCCAGTGTCAGTGCCAAGCAGAGAGGACACCAAGGTCAGACGTGACGGACCGAATGAACGGGCCCTGGACAGGGATGCCGCACAAATGTGTGTGATGCAGATGTGTACAGTATGTACTAATGTAAATCATCCACAGACACTGTCAAGCAGGTAGAGTAGAGTGCTTCAATAACAATCCTACATGTGTGCAATTGATCTCCCAACCCATATACGGTACTTGTTTGATTTTAGCTGTACCTGACGCTAACACAGGTACAAGCTAGAAGCATATGCTGTGTCAAGTTCAAAGGACTGTGTACAATTTGATGCAAAAAGGGGCATGAATAATGTATAAACATGCTAATGTAAGCACCTATTAGCTCTGGACACAATTACTGCCAGGAAGGACAGGGAAAGAGAGAGGCAGAGGGGAGGTCAGAGGAAAGACAGAGAGGACCGACAAATTTTCGGTTTTCCGATTGGATAAAAATGTCAAACTCAGAGTGCAATAAAAGTAAAGGCGAAAAACAGCCCACTTCTTTGTCCCAGTAAATTGGGACAGAGCAGTGAAGACTAAGAGTACTACAAGTTGATTTGCTGCCAAGGCACTTTTGGAGAAATCAATACACAGAATGTAAACCACTCAGCCCCTCCCACACACACATTTCT
Source organism: Solea solea (assembly GCF_958295425.1). NCBI lineage: Eukaryota > Metazoa > Chordata > Actinopteri > Pleuronectiformes > Soleidae > Solea > Solea solea. The sequence continues at coordinate 12,157,796 of NC_081136.1, forward strand.
ACTGATGTGAATGTATATTTATGTGAAAGGCATATGTAATTTGAGCTACAAATCATATATATTGCATTGTTAAGGCCACGCCACTACTCAGGGTCCAAGGGAGATTATTTTTATTTTTGCATGCATTTTTCTGTGCTTTGGTAACGTCAGCAAATCCGGAATGTTAAATTAAAAGTGAGACATCAATGTCGTTATTTAGAAATGATGGAAGCGGGAGATGCTGACCAATGCAAGGGCTCTGACATGAAAAGTTTTTGTTCTCCTCACACAGTGCGAGTAAGGCATTTGGCACGCTTCACAGTGTTATTTTGTGGGTAAATGCTTCCAGTGTCAGAAACGGTCTGTCCATTTTCTCTGTAACACAGATTAGCATGCGGCGTGTGCCTTGCCTCACAAGCACAGGGGTTCAAGTCTTCGTGGGCTTTTTTTAATTTTTTTTGGCTTTTCAGCAAAGCACCATGCTCGGTGCTCCACAAAAACACAGCAGGCACTGGACTGCACATTGGACCGACAAGCCTGAAGCATTCACTCCCTTGTTCTTTTCTTTTTTGTCTTTTAAACACACGCCAGCATTTAACGGCCCGTGTTACTATTACAAGAGGTTTTCAGGTGATGTAGTTAGGGAACTTGTTGGAGTGGAGCAAGCATTTACTGGCTCCATTTGAAACTGGGGGAGGCAAATATTTGTGTAAGCTCTGCAAGTTGGTGTCGAGAGATGGGTATCAAGAAGCGGTAATAAATTGATGTCAGTCATCTGGACAAATGGTAGCACTATCAATATTTATATTAAATTCATTTTTAGAACGACTGGGAAGAAAGTGCATTTCCCGCTATCCCATAATGATGCCTAACTGTGTTTACATGGTCATGACATTGTCAGTTTTGCAATGACAGTCGAAGATTAGCAGATATTTTGCTCAAAATTTCACCTGATCTTATTAACTCATTAGCAAAAAAACACAAAGCCATAATTATCGTCCTGTCGTTTGCACTCATAAATGAACTGGTGGTGGTGCTTAAAAACACATTTATTTGACACCACCTGCATCATATTAACCTGCAAATTACCTGCTTGTGTTCCAGCTCTTTTGATGTTACCCGCGCACTCCCTTATCCACCTCTTTTAGATGAGCGACTACTTATACTGCTGGTGTTCTAAGACACAACTTTATTGCTGTAATCTTGTCCACCAAGGCTGTGGAATCTCAAACTCTCAAGAATGTGAGAGGGTGTTGTAAAATCTAAAATCAAAGAAGAAATAAATCCAGCGAGATGAAAGAGGTGAAGCTGAAAGCCTCGTCTGAGAAGTGTGTGCGCCTGATTTTTCGCTCCTCTTCTTTTCTTCCCTCTCACTCTATCTACTCCCTGTTATAGCCTGAAAAGGGAAGGGGAGAAAAATATGTCATGATGTGATTTCTTTGCCACCTATGAAAGTAGAAAGTAAAACTTCCTCTCCGTATTTCTAGTACACGGGTAGCGGGTAAATCACGGCTTGTGCATTGACATGATCAATGATTAGGGAGATGGCAGGCATCACAGAGCACCCTAATTGAAATGAGGCTTGCCGGAAACATGCCAGCTCGACGATGTGGTGCCAACTCAAGCCGTCAGTCATCACCGAAAGTCTGGGTCATACTATCGTCATCCTCAAGTCCACGTATCGTCATCCGCCGACCTGCTACAGAAGCACTGGCACCTCCACATTTAAGGACTGAGCACTCCACACGGACTCACGTGCCCCCCCATGTAGCACATTTCTTTTTCAGTCCAGCTGGTGGTGCACACTTGTTTTAGTCGAAAGAGAGAACGAGGAGATTGTACCCATGGACACTTGCTTGAGATGATACAAGGAGGTCCACTAGTACCCAAACACGTGCATCACAGCACTCAAAGAATACAGGGACACAGTACAAAAGTGGGCAAACTCCTGGCCTTTCATTGCTGCAACTGATATTGAGAAAGTAGGACTAGATCTATGAGTGACTCTTACAGGTCCAGTGTGCAATAATCAGTGATATGCATTGGACAAGGCACTGCTCTGCTCACCCCTCCCTTTTCCCAAGAACCTCAGGGGACTATGGTGTCCATTATATAACCAGAATTGTCTTATTTGCCAGAATGGCACAAGTTGGTGGCCTCTGTAAAGCAAGGCTCTTGTCTAAAGTACCTATAAAATGAGTATTCCAAGTCTACATTGCGCTAACAATACATACATATGGGTAGTATACTTAATTTCTGCCAATAAATGCTCCCAAAATGTTCCATACTGGCCCTTGAACACAGCAATGGCCTGCCAAAAAAAAAACAAAACATTTCCCAACTAACTTTCTGTAGCACACCTGAACTTGCAATCCTTGTTTGTCACAACAATGTCCTCTCCTGCCTTTCCCCTCCTAAATCTCAGGATTAACTGCCGAGTTCACTGAGCGCCTTTTATTCCTCCAGTTCATCTTCTCTGTGTGAAACTCTCAGGAGGGGAAAACTCACTGCAGGGTTTGTAAACTCATACAAACATGTATTTGTCTTCAAAGGCCATCACTGCCAAGTGCAATCTGATCCTATTAAAGACCTTTAAACATATATGCACTGCGCAAAACTGTGCACGAAAGGGCTGGATTTTTACATGTGCCTATTGTTGCATCTGTGAAGGTTCCAAGCTTAGCAAAACAACTCTCTTCCTTTTTGTGATAGGATCATTTACTCGGGGCTTATACATGCTGTGCCATTGTTCCACTCTCTTCTCCATTCTGCGTTTCCCAGCAGCTTCTCTGGGACCAATGTTCAGTACACTGTGTTCCCCTACTAGCCGTGCTAGTTTTAGGTAAAGAACACAGAGACGCTTTTTCCACAGATGGCACTTTTGTGCTGATAGCTGCAACCCCTGTGGTCTGCAGTCATGCTTTTACAGTTGCAGGAGCAGGAGGAAGGAGGAACGAAAAGGGGGTGATTGTGTGGTGTGTGTGTGTGTCTGTGTGTGAATAAAAGCTCCTCCTAATCTTCCATCCAATCTGCAGAAAATCATGATCACAGCCACTGAACCAAATCTTTGTTTTCTCTGCTCCCCTCAGTGCTCCTGAGGAGAGGAGCTGTCAGCAGCGACCAGAGAGATGTGGTGAAAAAGGGAAAAGCAAGCGAAGGTAGAGGAAGACAGAGGGATAGGCACGCAGGGAAAGTGTGGGGAAGAAAAGTGAGAGAGGCAACGGGGAAAGCGGAAAAGATAGACTCAGAACCATGTCGCTAGTGCTGTGGGCTGATGCTCGCGAAGCCAAAGAAATGACCGTGGAGGATGCTCTTAAAGGCTGGTGGGAGAAGTGAGCAGGAGGAGGAGGAGAAACAAAATTAAAAGAGACTCCTCCACAGCCAGATGGTGCCACTGGGCAGGAAATGGTGTGCTCTGTGCTCCATTGCACTTGTGTGACTAAAGGGACAAGGCAAAGATGCATATATGCAGACGTGATGAACAATATACGTTTAACAGCTAATTCTCCGCCGCGGCGAATGCCAAAAACTAGCTGACGACCAGGAAGTGAAATAAATGAGCCAGGTACAGCAAATTAAATCCTCATCCTGGACCCGAGGGGTCCCGCTGAGAGGCAAAACAAAACTTTGCTGCTCATCAGTAAGGATTTGAAGTGGATTGATTTAGAGGAGAGGAGAGGTATCCTGATGGCTTTTCCCCATCCACTTCACCTTAGTGGTTCACAGCTACAGAGCTATGACCTCAATCTCAGATCTGGAACCAGCAGAAACTGGGATTAATACAAATTCACCCATGCACCATCATTTAAAATAACATGCATATAGAAAGTATAAAGGGCAGCAGGAAAATCACAGGTGCAACTGATAAAAAATTAATGTACTGAAACCGAGGAAGCTAAATGGAACACAGCCATCATTAATTATTGTGAACTGTCAAAATGGCTGCTGTGCAAAGGGCCCATAAGAGCATGTTATATTTGAAGTGAGGCAGAATTCAGCATTTGGATCAAACAAGAGGTTCTGCCATGTGTAACTTCAAACAATACACTTATTTTGTTTTCACTTAATTAAGTGTAAATACTCTAAGTGCGCCATAAATCCTTATATTTACCAGCTGTGGCATCAAATTTAAGCCCAAAAGACACATCGTTGCGTCATAAACACTGTCACGCCAAACGCGTGGGTTTTTACAACATGCATGTTTGACGTGACAAAGGGTCACCGTCAATTGGCGTGAAGATTTTACCGATATAATAAATTAATATAGTGTTGTTTCTGAAGTGGAGGACATTTGTTGTGGTATGTGGTCACGCAGAATCCCACAAGACTTCCTCGACTACTTCTACTAGCAATCCGAGACACGTGTTACACTCAATTGACGCTACACAAAATCAATACTAGACTTGCGTTCCAACAGGTGGATCTCCGTGTTGCCCCTCTCTTATTGCATCCTCACATATTGGCTGTAAATGTCTAATAAACTGATGTAGAATAGTTTAGATTGATCCACAACAAAACATTCATAATTATCTTGCTCGTACACTCTCAGTTCAGCGCTATTACTTTTGTCACGTACACAAAGCCTCCTCCTTCCAACAGAGTCTGAAGTAAAAGCATGATCCCTGTACAAAAGCTTGTGTAACGTAACCGGCATAGCAGCTGTCAGCTCTTACTGTACATGGTGGTTTCAAACAGTACATATGGTACAACAACACCTGCATTTGTATTCCAAGTCTGCAGCGAAACAAGTCCAGAGAATATTTAGCCCTCTGTGAGTGTCTTATCTGCAGCACAGATGAAACCAGCACAACTTGGGGACGGGGACATTTTCCATGACAAAGAGGCACACACTCCATTTTATTTTACCAGCTGCATTTTCGTCTCTTTTGTGTGTCTTTGCTTGTGTGTTCTGGAGTTAAATGGGTTGTAGAGTGCCAGCAATGTGTGAGTGTGTGTCCTACAGAGAGGTTAAATGGTTTGCAGAACAACACTGCCTGTGTGTGTGTGTGTGTGTGTGTCTAGTGTGTAACCAAGCGGGCACGCGCGCTGTTGTTGACAGATGCATTTTTCTGCTGACAGCAGTGATCAACAGCGAGCACCCCTGGCTTGGCACCAAGCTATTACTTAATTCATTGACATTTGTGTAATTGCCTTAGGGCAGTTTGCAGAGGAGGTATGGGGTTCTAATGGGATTAGATTAAAGAAATACAATTACCATTTCACATATAAAGGGAATAATCTTTGAGCGGCTCGACAAGTCGGAGGAGGTGGAAGGGAATGGGAGCTATGTTTATAGCTACAGTGGATATGTGTATTAAGAGTAGAAATAAAATAAGTCATTAGAAGGGGAAAAATTAATTATCATCCAGTGGTTACATTGATCTGAAGAATTATTACATGTGCTAGGAAAAAGGAATTTAATGTTGAAGCAGTCAAGTGACCTTGACCTTTGGCCACCTAGTAAATATGAACAATGAACCCATGAGCCTAAGATGTTTTTTTTTGTTTTGTTTTTTTAAAGCATTCTCTTGATGCACTCTTATTATTCACAAGGGAGAAAGGGGATTTAGAAGGTCTAAGCAACATTAACCTTTGACCTTTTACCACAAAATTCTATCCATACTGGAGTCGAAGTAAACCTTTTTTTTGCCAAATGTCAAAGGATTCTCTCTGGTAGTGGTAGTAGCTTAATTATTTCAGTCAAGTAGTTGGTTTTGATTGAACATTTTACAACCCATCTGAATGGATCCTAACGCCAGGCCTTGCAACTGGCTTGTAGCAGGAGAAGTGACTACACTTGCTTATTTAAGGGTCACCTTTGCTGGAAATGTGTGTTTATGATTTTAATAATAACCAAAACAACAAGTTCAACACTTCAAGAAACCGCACTCAAGCTCAAACAGTACACGACTCAAGTAGCATATTCCATATAGGATGCAGGGGCCGTCTGCTTTCTTAATGATTTAAATGACAAGAGGGGGGAAAAGAACGTCAGTGCGCCCGCAAAACCCAAGTAACAGACTTTAAATTACATTTCTACATCAGACATTTTGTCAGAGCGCAATTCTCCGCTCCAAGAATACAAACAACAAATACCATTGCATGAGAGGGTCCAATGTGATGCATTCAAGGAATCTCATCATTTTTATTTAATTTCATTTCACTACTGCAGCCACAAAATAACCACACATGCGCTAATCTCCTGGCACCATGGCAATAGCATGCTCACAAAAAAGCTCCACGACCTTGAACTTGATCATGTGAACATTTGTGCCAAAGACTTTCTAGAGATATCTCATTCACGAGAGTGGGGCGTATGAAAGTGTTGCAAGTTGCACAAAAGCTTCAGTCTGGGTATGTTCCCACATTGTACTGTGAAACCAAGTGCACGAAAAGAAGATAGGACTTGTGAATGGTGGAGGGATTTTTTTTTTTCCTTTTTCTCTCAACCTCGCCTGCCCACCTGCCCGCCTCCTTCTTTTCCTTGGCTTTATCATGGCGGCTCGCCATGGCAGCCTCAGAAATGGCCTGTCAGGGCTCTTGGAAATGTCTACGTGCAGATAATGACATGTTGAAAGCCCTGAACCACCAGCTTGTCACCTGCTGGTAATTGGTTCCTTCACCGGTTTATTGTCTCCAGCTGCATTTGCTCATCACCGATATTCCCATTTTAGAAACAGACGACGAGAGGGAGGGAGAGAGAGAGAGAAGAAGACAAAAATTAATTTGAGCATTTTTGCAAGCATACGCATATAAGGTTTGAAGAGGCTGCAGGTGTGCATTAGCCAATGAGAATGTATGTGTTTGCAGTTATTAATGCTGATTGGCTATGTCCCTCGGGGCAGCTGTGGAATGAAATAGAATCTGGAGAAAGCCGTAGTTCATTACATTTAAATAGTTGAAGAAAACACACACAGAGCGCTTTATTTATCGCATCTTGCCAGTGGTGTTTCAAACTTTGCTGGTGCAGAGCAGTGTAACCCAATGAATCCTCAAGCTGCTTCAATATTTTAAACTATAATCAAACATTTCCTGGCACTGAGAAGATCGCACTGGGCCCAAGCTTAGCATCAACATTACTGAAGATTAATTTGCTGTGAAGGCTGAGCCTCTGTGTGGAGGCTTCTTTTTCTGCAGAGAGATAGGGTAATCACATGTTACACAGCAGATACTGAGCCTTAGTGCTGGACATTGCCCTCTGGCTACTTTAGCACGGAACATAACTTTTCCTTTCATTACAAACGAAGCCTTCCCTCACCACCTGATTTGCAGCACTGGGCACCAAAAGCCTCCAGCGCACGGACAATATCATTTACAAACCTGCATTGCCTTCATATTTTGCTGTGTTCAAATTTATACGGAGCAGCTGTCTGTTGCAAACTTTTTCTCGCGTAACTTTACACAATAAAACTACAGACACACATGAATATGTGGAAGGAAATGGCTGGTTACACCTCTCGGTGCCATTATCCCGACTAAATGTGGCGCAGCCTAATAACAGCTAATAAACACTTAGCTTTTGCATTTCCTGTTGGGAATTAAAGTAGGCATTTTACAGTCAGCATTATTAGCAATTGCAATACGATGTAATATCACAATACAAACACAAAATGCAATTACTGCTTAATGACCTAAGAATGAAACAAACAAACCAAAAAGAAACACAAGAGGTGGATTACTACTTTATAGTCCTGAAACTTAAATTAGCATTAGCGTATTATCACTTGATATAGTTGTGATCGGTTAAAAAGCCTATTTTCACATCCAGTAGTAACACGGATATCATAATGACTTCACTAAAACTCAAGAATATGTTGCTAAACTGATTTGTTTTAATATCGATGACCCGTTCTATCGAAACTACCGTTTATACTGGTCCCCCTGCTTTTCTAAACATCGTGAAATGAGTGCCTCTATTTGTCTTCTGCGCTACCACTTTGTATCTACAAAAAAATTGAGCTGAGAGATGTTAAAGTGCTTCATAGAGATAGGGAAAAAAAAAAAACACTTTTGAAAGATAATATGTGCCATGATTGCGTGGCCCAAATCACTTGTATATCAATAATCACACAAACCGAAAACAAATTTTAAAGCCATGGCAGCCTTTTCAACAAGCCCAAACCAAATATCATTCACCAACAAGAATTCACTTTGTTCCCTTCTTTCATTTAGGTTAAATTTGAAAGAGTTCACGTCAGTTCTTTTCTTCAAGGTCTAAGCTCAGGAGAGACCCATTCAGATTGGCAACAAGTGGTCAATATTAAATGTCATTATTGAGCGACACACACACCACTTTGTCTGCTTCCCCTTTTCAATGAGAAGTGCTTTGGTTTCTCCCATTCATCTTGACCTTGCAGTCGACATGTGTCCTCACTCAAAGGGCACAGATGAATATGGCAGTTCAGTGGTTTTTGTCAAAGGACGGATCAGACTCCAGGCGATGATTTTTCTAAACAAATGACAGCCATGAGTCACGCTCAATTGCCGACCGCCTTATTCTTGACCATTGTCGACCTCTGCATACATTTGGAATAACTTATTTGCTCCTGCTTCAACGTTGTGCGAGGGCTTCTGATGTCATTTAAATCGTAGCGTGATGAGTTGGATTGTTTTGGGAGTCATGTCGTTAAATACTGAAGCTACATGTAGCAAAGAACTAAGAGAGCTGGCCAGTAGCTTTCTCCTACCTCGTGATAATGTGTTATCACCAAGGTTATAATAGCTTTAGTTAAGTTTTTATTGCAATATGGAGTATGCAAGATGCAAAAAGGTCATAATAAGTATCATGTCATAAAAAAACCAACAAAAGATGCCATTTTAAAAATGTATCGAGGACAGATGAACAACCATCTCTGAATCATATATAACAGTCTACAAGAAAGTAGACTGAAGTGCAAAATGTGCATAATACTGCCGAGTTTGGTGCCAGGTGAAAACCAAATAGCCAACAGCCTAAAGACACAAATGAACATAACATAAATAATAATAAATAACCCTCATGAGACACATGCGAGCCAGGAGTCTCAAGAGCTCAAGCTCAACAACAAATCCGATAAAAGACAAGAGGTTTGATTCACTGAGATGACCCAAAAACATTGAAAACATTTTGAACAAATGAAACACAACCTTTCAAAATTGCCAGCAGAGAAAAAATAAATACACTTCATGTGAACCCCTAATCAGTTGGGCCAAATTGAGCCTTTTCTAATTTCTGAAGGTTGAAACACTGTCATACTTAAATACTATTTTATAAAACCAATAAAACTTTATTCTTTTCATACGTATTCAAGAGAGTAGTTTTTTTGATTACCCGTCTCATGTATTCAATTTTCACTTTATATGTTATATTTAAAATATGCAGTGCAGACACAAAATGGAGATTGGTGAGACAGACCATAGTAGTAAGGTAATGTTATTAATGACAGTTGATCCATTTATCAAATGAAGAGAAAAAAGAAAACTGTCCAAACATATCAGCCAAAAATGCATATTAGACAATAATAATAAATAAAACGGTCTCTCAATGCTTTTAATGTCTCTCCATATTGGGAGAAACTCATAGAATAAACGTGGTTTATGGTACGTAGCATGAAAAATACATTAATCACAGTTTGGTCGTCCTTTTGTGATATGTATAAATCTACGACTTTTTTTTTGTTCTTGAAGAATGGATATTTGAGCTTTTGAAAGAATTTAATAACATATATGTAATTTAAAGGATTTCTACAGACACTCCCCCAAATCAGAGGGTGTTGGAAACAGCCGGGTCTTGACCTTCTTGATGCGAGACCACGCCATTCATCTTTAACGAGCATCGTGTTACCGACGGTTCGAGAGAAAAGGGACTTCACAGGGGTCGGCAGGTTCTCAGTGGCTGTTTGTGCAAGAATAACCCATCATAGAACGTGTTAACGGGGTTATAGCAGGAGGTAGCAGCCTGTATTTCACACCATTTCATCTGTCATGTTAGAATATCAGCGGTTTAATGGTCGTTGCTCTCAACCAGTGATGTTTAACCAGCTTCCATTATTAGAACTGTTTCAGTCCGTGATTTATCTCTTCATTTAGACCGTTTTTTTTCTTCTTCTACTCTCGCCTCAACAATTTCCCTCTCCTGTTGGGGATTGAAGGTGGTGAATCTTGAGTCGTGATCTTGTCAGGTGTTGTGAAAATCCTCTCGGCGCAGCAATTCATCAGTATCCACATTCTGTGTACACATCCCTTCATCCATCTCTCTGGTACCATAAAAATCAATTGATTTTCCGGCATAGTGCCGTCACAGCTTCTTATTATTTCTATTGAACAGGCTGCTGGAAGTGGCTGAACTGCCTTGCAATACTTCCTGCTGCACGTGTTAATAGTGGTCAGGATATACATTTGTCATAATAGCTGTTCTCGAGCATGGATTGTTTAGTGCTGTTTATTCCAAGAGACAAGAATAGGTTTTCCACTGCAACAGCAAAAGCGTTCATTGAAATCCTCGTCTTTACAGGCATGAGAGGAAAATTCAACTTCATACCGTCACCATGTAAAAGCATTTGCAAAATGTGCAGTGAATGAAACGAGAATATTAAAGATATACAGAATAATGTTTATGCTACATGAGAAGGTGATGTCAAGTGTATGTAATGGCACTTTTCCACTATTCTAGTACCGAGCGAGCTGAGCCGATACTAAATTGGTAGATCAGTTAAAATGACTTATAAATCCAGAAAACATGCATTAATCTCCAACATATAGGAAGGACATTTCTAAAATCTAAAAAACGTCATTTCTGTGCAGCCGTGGTATAACAGAGTCATGCTGCTCTACAAAAAAAATACTATTTAGGAATACCTGAGAGTGTTGAGTCATTAAAAAGTGAAAAATAGTGAAGTAAGCAGAAATCAGTAAAGCTGAACAATGTGAAAACAAAACACAGAGAGTCATGTACGTGTCATGACACCGGCGCCTTCCCCACTCTTTTGAGCCATTTGAGTCACTGTTTGTGAAAATCCTTATTAGTGCAGGTTTATGTAGAATGCACAGCAGCACAGTGTACAACACACATCAAAACTCTCCCACTCATTAATTTCGGTGTAAGCCCACACCGCAGTGCGGTGCTGTCACACGTCACTGTGGGTTGTCTCGCTTCAGCTCACCAGAAAAGCAGCGATTTTGTCACATTTGCTGCCCAGATCAGCACATCCTAGTTACTGTACCCTGACTAATTTTTTCTTCTGTCTGCGTGATGCGTCTGTTCTCAACCGTGTGGGCCAAATGACACATGAAATGTGATGCTCCACAACACCGTCGGTGTGTGTTGCACTCGGGAGAAACTAATACTTTGATTTGATGATGTTGTGTTCAAAGGGATGATTTACGATGAAGCTAAAGTGAATTAATTACACTGGTTGTTTTTTTTTGGACACTTTTATTTCTTAGCTGATTTAACTGGCACGCACGTTATGAAGAACAACCAGCGTCAATAAAAGAACAAAACAAATGGATGGTGCTGTATGTTTACAGCAGCACGGCTCATTAAAAGCTGCACAGAGTTACCCATCATTTGAGTCCAGCATCATTGTTGAGCTTCTCAAACAGAGTGGCCACCTTGCAATTAAGAGTTTGGTGACACTGCGATCCAAATGCCATCTAAGGAGAGGCCCACTCTCCGAGCCTCATCTCAGTCGATGCTTATTCTTAGCGGAGGACAATTACTGAAATACTGACTCATTAGTTTCCTTCACATCCTTTTCACCAAAGCGCAATCTATCTCCCTTGTAACCACATCCTGTCAGGGATGTTTTCAATTACTCACAGTGTCCCATTCTGTGCTTTACCATCTCGGCTCAATTGCCCTCTTCTCTGTAAAAGTCCGCAGCCTACAGATGTTGCCTGTCTGTTCACATTACGTCCTCGAGACCAGTGGGTCTCAACTTTTCATACCAAGTATCAGCAGAGAGAGCGAGGACAAGGAACACTGCTTATGCTATTGTATCATGTCAATAAGATTTGATTGTAACCATTATAAGAAAGAAATATGTGAATCAGTGGTGTTACGGTGGTAAAAGCTAAGGAGTAGAGGACATCAGCTGTGGAGGAGGTCTCCAACAGTCAACTCAAGCGCGCGGTGGACCCTTGTTTACTTCGACCGACGATTCGTCGAGCGCTGCTGAACTGCTCTGCTTGAGTTGCCTGTTTCAGAGGTTGCGAAATGTTTATTTCCAAGTGGCAGCGTGAGCAGCAGTCGATCAAAAAGAATACTGTAACATTTTCAAGCACAGGCACTAGACAAAACAGAGCTCAATGACAAGGCCGCGCTTCCCCAATGCCGACACTTTTCTTGGACAAAGAACGGAGACGCATGGTCGCATCACCATCCCTTTAGCAACATTAGAAGCTATTTCCTCGATAGAACTTTGATAGAACTCATTTCATCCATGTTTTGACAGACAATGAGAGAAACCGGGCTTCGAACCATCACGTTTTCATTAGCGCAGACACGCAGATGCCAGAAGTGAGAGCAAGTCAATAGAAAAAAACTGCAGTGAAGTTAGTTTCAAGTTCAAGAATATTCAACAGAGAATTGCTCCCCCTCCAATAGTGGCTCATCCGTCAATTTCACGGCAGTGTTTGTGAACACACAGTCCAAGTATGGCTCTCCCTTTAAAGCTAGCGGGATGTCTGCACCACAACAGCAGACCAGAACGTCACATACGCAATCGCCGACTTTATTACCAAACAAAAAATAGCAGATTTAAGCAGCTGATATAACTAAACCGACCCTCGTTACTCATAAGTCCCTGGCCGTGAACATTTCTCTCAGACAGTTCTTCTCCTGCGATACGGACTGCAGAGAGAGAACTGAAGAAGCGCTGCGAGGTGTTTTAGTCTATTTTGCTTCCAAGTCAGATTGGTCAAGTCACATATGTGTTTGTTTTTCGCTGGTTGCGTTTGCCAACAATTACACCTATTTTGAGCTCTACAAGGAAAAGACACAGCATGAAGGGAGTTCCTGATATTTCACTTTATTTAGAACTGATCAATGAATTATTTGTAATTCTTGAAGCTTTGATCAAGATTTTAGTACAAAAATAAATAAAACATAACATTTTCCTCTATTTATATTTCACTTCAGATTAAAGGGGAAACTTTAAGCTTGACAGAAATACTTATGTGTTTATATCGTGCTATATGTATGTATGTATGTATGTATGTATGTATGTATGTATGTATGTATATATATATATATATTCCCATTGTCTTGCTTTTTTGGCTCTTTTTTTTTTTTTTTTTGCGTTATCTGTCCCTGAAATGTGATGTCACAAAAGTGGTGGCAAGAAAATAAATCAGAGGGAGTGGGAAAAACAACAACAACACAGTGGACCTCAGTGATAATGTTTTGGTAGTTATGACCTTGTATCTCTTTTACCTCAGCCCCTTTTTCAAACTCAACAGGGAATGAATGGCCTTAAGGTGCTAAGTACATGAAACACAATTAAGCAAAATGAAATTTAATAAATAAATAAATAAATAAATACAGAGTGCTGGCTAACAGCGATGCTAACGGCTGAAAGGTGAATTCACGTCTTTGTGTGGTGCCAAAAAAAAATATGCTGAAACGTGTGTCGCTGCCAAAAAAAAAATGGTGCAGACAAAGAAGCAGTTGGCAGGTTCATTAGTGGGTCTTGCATTACCACTAATGTTGAGAAAAGTCCCACATGCATTGCTTATAAACCTGTTTCAACCCAGGATTCAACTGGTTTTTTTGACTGGTGGGAAATGGGCATTACTGACCCAGTTACTAGTGTTAGTTGATGCGATGATGATGTTATTCAACACAAATTTCTTGACAGTCATGCTATACACTATTATAAGGCATGTGAAATATTTGAAGATTATTGGTTTGCTAGTGAGTGAGTGTATTTAAGAGAAAAAAAAAAAAGTATTTTGTATATCATCCTTTGAGAGAATTTCCCATTTCCGTAACCTTGGTTATTTTTACTCCCCTTTGGTAATGCATTTTCACAGGATTGGAAGTGTCATTATCTGCCCGACAGCTACAGTCCCTTGTACTTTTTGACTAAACTTATGTGTATGTGACTGTGGAGCTGCAGGGTGCAGCGATATCTGCCACTTGCAGCAGCGCTTCAAGAAAAGTGTTGTGTCCCCGAGACTCTACACCTCAGCAGGCAAGACGGATTCCCGGACAGCCTGCTTCCCGATAAGCTTCTGTGAAATCCAAGGAAAGACGCGGGGGAATTTGATTAAATAATAATCAAACGAGGAGACGGGTATGTGTCCACATTTCTGGTGTGGTTCGAGAAAAAATATGGCCATCCATTAAAAGACTTTATGTAATGAAAGTGGTTTAATGCTGGCATTTTGGGTAAACAGCACAGCCACAACAGTCAGTTATCCTTATTGCCCTTTTCACCTTTCCGGCGTGTGTTCATGCGTGCGTAAACACAATCCACAATCGCTCGCCGGAGGAGTCAGAGGAAGAGGTGTACACGCTTGCAAAATGTCTCATTATCACGTTTGACGCCGTCTTTCGGAACGCCTCCGGTCCAGTCGGAGATTTATTGCTCCTAAAACTGCCGCCTCAGAGAGCGGCGCGATCAAAATTTGTCCCGCAATTTAAATGCTCTGGTGGGCTTTGAAAGCAGCTGAGGGTGAGTGTGAAATGCACGGCTTAAAAAGTTATTGAACACAGAGTGCAAGGTCCCTAAAACGGATAGACAACAATACTGAACATGTATAAAAACACAATGAGGTGCTGCATATCCACTTTAGTCCCTTAATATGCATCGATTCAGGGATAAGACTGTTGTATACCAGTGACCCTTCAATAAACACAGTAAATATTACAGTGAAAGCTATACTTACACAATATTGCAAGCCACAATTGCAACATGTGTCAAAATCGCAATAACACATTGTTTAACCGAACTGTTCGGCCCTCGTCGATGTGTTTATGAAATTGGAGGAATCTAATTTTGTGTCTGCACATGAGATTGTTTTTGTTTTTTATGATCATCAATATATGAAATATATCTCAGCCACCTGGAGCCGGGTGCTGCAGTCTTACCGAGGCTTACATTCTGTGCCTGCATGACTGTACGTCCTCAGGGTTTCAGCTTCCAAATCTGAATCTCAAGTCTTGATTGCGGTGAGGCTCTCCACCAGCACATAACTTTGCCCACACACTTTGTCTCAAGCCAGATATTGCACATACATATTTGGCAGTGCTGTGCCTATTGTCTGCTGGAAAACAAGGGAGAGCCAGACCCATTATTGGCCGGCTTATGTCACCCGACAGCCCAACTGTATTCATGCACATAATTGCACAAGACATACTCACTCGAGAGTTTTTGAAAATGCTCAATTGTCTTTATCAGTGTCAGAGGAAGACCAGATGGATGGAACAAAAAGATAATTTGATACCCAAGACTCCAACAATCGCAACTCGTCCTTCTGAGCCACGTTCGCTTCCAAGTGTATTTCAGATATTTGGATTAAAGAAAATGGGAGACGATGTCGGTTTCATCAGCTACATTATGGGCAATTAACAAGAGGGAGACTAAATCCTATGTAATGCCGAAGCTTATTGAGCGTTGATAAGATTCCTGTGGTGACGTAAACCTGGAGGAGATTGTGATAAAGGGTTTTTTCTTCTTTCTTCATATGGTTTCACAACTTTGAGTTTTGAATGTGTGATTTTTCCGAGCCATTTTATCAGAGGGAGTCCAAAATTGGCCTCCTGTAGAGATTAATGCAAAGAAACTGTTTCCATCAGCTCGCTTTACAACGTTTGTGCATAATGTGTACTTTGAAATAAATGTGATTGTGTTTTCTTCCAGATTCCTTTTGTGCGTGGTCAAAATGGAGGTAGACCAAATAATCAGTATAAGTATTTTGATGATCGATTCATCGGTGGGATGTTTTCTTTCATGATGAAACAAAGTTTTTGGACCTTCCGGCTTCTTTAATGTGAATATTATCTGGTTTCTTTGCTCCATACGACAAATAAATCATTGTAACTCAATCATGTTGGTTTGTGGAGAAAACAAGACATTTGAGAACGTCATCATTTCTAGGTCTGAAAAACAATTTTCAATATTTTAAGGACCTAACGATTATTCTATTAATCCAGGAATTAATTGAGTTGGAGCCCTGATAATCAGCATCAACCTATGATTATTTAATTGTTGGTCTGAGAGTGACTTATTCATGCAAGTTTAAATGTTTTTTAAGTCTCAGAAACTTGATGAATGTTGAGAAAAACCCTAAAAACTTATTTTTTCCTAATTTGTTGACAAAGTTATTGATAAGGGATGGACTGATATAATGTTCAGTATCTGTATCGGTCTGATACAGGCTGAACGAATGAATAAATAAATAAATAAATAAATAAATAGATGAATAGATGAAGGAAAAAGAAAAAAAATGCTAAATCAATTACATTCCTAAAAGCATAAATATGATGTAAATGCTTCATAATGCTGTACAGAGAAATGTTCCACTGCCAATGCCACGTGACTAGGATATGAGTGAGGACTGCAAATCACTTCCATAATAAGGCTCGGTGGTAAATGCATCAGCACAAATGTCTTATGAAGAGGCAAAACTGATGGTATTTGTATTTGCCTCAACCAACCAGAGAAAAATCGGTATTACAGTATTTACAAAGCACCCCGAAAAGGCGAAGTGAATCACAAAGCATTTACTTCCGTCAAAACCAGGGCTTCCGAGCACCGCTGCATACGATGGCGCTGCGTCCGCGACACTCGACGACGAAACCAAAACAGAAGTCACGGCCTCACGTCATATGTACTTCAAACGAGAGCAAAGAATGAGAGCCACGCGGGCGCATATTTTGTCCTAAATATGTGAATTGTGATTCCAGATATTAAAGTCAAGGTTGCTTTTACAGTTGTAACATTCCAGTTTACACATATTTAGTTGAATAAAAGATGTTTCTCGATACAAAAGACTGATTGATCGTTTCCCAATTGAATCAGAGCACCTTAATCGAAGTGTGAGGTGCCTAAAGATTCCCACCCCTAGTGCTGCCTAAACATCACCTCAGAGACCGGTTGTCATATAATGGTGTGTTGCAGCCGATGCTGGGTGGGGGGGGGAGAGAAGACAGATGACGGCAGAAGGCCGGATTGCTTGTTTTCCTCCAGATGTTTTCGCAGAAGCAGCGTGCAGATGATGAGATGCGCCGTACGTACAGCTCTCACAGTTCAGATCGAGATCAATGATTGCCGGAGACACAAAGAGGTCAGCCTGCAGCCCGGAGCTTTGTGCTATTGTTGTTACTGCAACAAAAAACAAAGTCGATGTCCTCTCCGTCTCTCCTCCGGCTAAATGGAATAATGTGTAAACGACACCGAAGTCCGTGCATCAGGTGACCTGCTTTTCGTCTCGAGCGGCAGTGATCGACGCGGGACAATATTTCAATATATGACTGCCATAAATAAAAGAGTATTAATCACACCAAGCCAAAGTTGAGGCCCGTCTCACATTTATCAGGCTTTTAATATTAACACAGATTAAGGGCATGTCTCACACCTCTCAAGTCACTGTGTGCGTGTGCTTGCTCCACATAAAAGCTGCATTAAAAGCTTCAGTTACATCTGGGGTGCATGACATAACACCAACAGCTGAATGAATGCAAATACAGTCCAATGAGGGCTCCATGTAAAACATAGACAGTGCGAACATTTGAAAACAAAAATAATTAGTCGCACATTTTTTTTACATTTTCATGTATTCAGGTTCAGCCTAGACACTAAAACTACACTGAGAGGTGTCACTTTGATTTAATCATGCTGGTAGAATGTCACTATCATTATCAACAGATCTTTCCTCTCCGTCTATTTTAACCGTGTGAAAAACAGGTGAGGCACCAAACAAACCTCACAAGTACACCTGCCTGAGACGCACGTGAGACACGTGCAGTGTGAACATTCTAATCTGGAAACCTGGGCGCTGAAATTTAAAATGTGACGGAATGCGGGAGCAACGCACACATAACGTATACAGTGTGAACCAGGCCTTATGCTTCCACCGTCCCTCAGTCAGTCGAGATGTAAAGTGATGCTACACCGAGAAACACAGTGTTTATGTATACATTTCAACAAGATGTTGAATGTATATGTGTGTGTATATATATATATATACTGTATATATATATATATATACACACATATGTATATATATGTCTTGTTGAAATGGCTCTAATGGTATTGATTTCTGTCAAAAGGGGTCTCAAATTAAAGCTTCATGATGGAGAACATGGGCGTGGGATTGTGAGCTTTGGCTCACTTTCTGATGAAGTTAGTGATCTTGGGCTTTTTTTCCCGCAAAGCCGCTTTATATTCCAGGTTTTTCTTAAATTACGTAAGCCACACAGCAATCAGCTTTTTTTTTTATTTTTTTAAAGTGTGACACCGACTGACTGACTCTTCCTCTCTCTCCACTCACTACTGAAGAGCATGATTAGATGACGCACTACAGCTGGTGAATCGCAGATCCACCGAGCAGCTTGTCAAACAGGTCATGTGCCTCGACTGCCATTTTAGAAGTGAAGGATTTAGAGCGTTTAAGTTCATTATTTATGGTGATTTTCAAAGGTAAACCCTACATACTTTGCAGCAGCTGCACAAAGCATTATGCAATCATTAAAGGGCAACTGAAATGAATGAAACAATATGTTACCTTCAATCTAAATATGGATTTCCATGGAGTGTTTGGATATCATATTGCGATTATTTTGACAGCATTTGCGATATGATTTGCAATAGCAGAGGGAATGGTAATTTGTACATAATTATTCTCATTTTCATTTGAAAAACATGATTTACAATGACTGCTGCGTGACATTTGTTCAGATCTGGGAGAAACAAAGATGCTCTCTTCAGTCTGTAGAATGAGATGTGAACAGATCAAGACAATGATGGATCAAAAATTATATTTCGACACTATTGATAATTTAGCAGTAACAAACATTGGGCCTCCTGCAGTAGGCTGTATTGCGATTTTGATAAAATTGTTCAGCACTTCTAAGTACACAAAATAAATAATACTAGTTTAAGATATTTTAATGTGGAAATATTACACATATTTATTTAATATATTAACCATATAGAAAGGACTGGAAACAGCCGATAAGATATTGACCATTACAGATTATAAACTCCTCACTGCTCTCTATAACTTTGTGTCTTCAGTGTAATCAAAACCTATTTATTATTAACAACTACGTATAACAACGCCTCCCATTATTCTAATGTATGGAGTTGATGTGGCAATCCCTTACTGTACACAACAAGTTTTCTGATTAAAACAATCACATTTTCTTCTCATTCAATTTGTCTCTTTTTATTTTTTTGCCTGCTGACTGATCACGGTGCCCAATCACACACCTATTCCGGTCACTGCTCCAGGCAGGTAACTCTGCTGTGTGTGTGGGTGTGAGACAGAGGACTGACACTTAACGCTGAGCTGTGATGTCACTCAAGCCCATATTTAGGTGAAAGTACACGGTAATGAGCAGGTGGGAGGTTGTGTTTATGCGTCTGTGACTTCCGCTGTGAATCTGACATTTGTCTTTGATTAAAGTCATTCTGACACAATGGGAGACTGAGAGGCAATTTAGAACACAGAGTATCGTGCAGTACAGTGGTTCACAAAAGTTTCTATACTTTTTAAGAACCACCTAAGAAAAAATTGAGCTCTTGAAGTCACACTGTTATCGCCAACGTTAAAATACAGTTTGAGAAACACGGGTATTATACATGCAATTGATTGATGAGCGATTATAAATAAACATAGTCGTATCATTGCGATTTACATTGTTTGATTCACTAGTTAATATTATTGTTTAATTATTTTAAAAAGTCATCACTATGTTTGAGTGTCTTATTGAGTGTCTATTATTTTTAACAGTGTATATCCCTCTGCATGTGGTTTTCATTTAAGCCCATTTAGGCTTCGGCCACACATGAACATGACCAGGTTGTTGCTAGCGAACAGGTTTGTTTCACTGCTGATCTACCGGGATTTTTATGCACAAAAATCTCTACACAGGATGCTCTGGGAAGGAGAATATATTGAGTGAGCAGCAGTTCTCCGGGAGGAAATGCCTTGTTTTTGCCAGAAATCAGAGGAGAACGACCAGACTGGTCTGATAAAACTCTAATAAACTCTCGTTTATGACTAAAAATAAATGTGTGCAATCTGTAAAATATAAATTTACAGCAGGAGTCCAAACTCATGTATTATAAAATCCAAAAATACCAGTTATTGTAAAAAAAATATGAATGCGCCAATCAGCATTTTTTAAGAATTGGAGCAAGTGAATTGGTCGAATGTAAAATTCAGAGTTCAGACACACAGACTTTAACAATAATTATCATTTGCTAATAAGTGCATAAAACACTCAACAGCAGCAGCTTTTCACTCTTATCCAGTTCGGAGCGTCATGGTCTTCGTTAAATTAACAACCGCCGCTGACACTTTGTCACATCAGCTGTCACTAATTAAACCTAGGTGCTGTGTGTGTGTGCTCCCCGCATGCTGCTCTCAGTAGTTGTCAAAGATACTTTGTGAAACGAGAAGCACCACTCTGTTACACACACACACACACACACACACACACACACACACACACACACACACACACACACACACACAC
This sequence comes from Solea solea, assembly GCF_958295425.1. NCBI lineage: Eukaryota > Metazoa > Chordata > Actinopteri > Pleuronectiformes > Soleidae > Solea > Solea solea. The sequence goes on from NC_081136.1 coordinate 12,178,464, forward strand.
ACACACACACACACACACACACACACACACACACACACACACACACACACACACACACACACACACACACACACACACACACACACACACACACACACACACACACACACACACATCAAAGTAAGTTTTTTTTTTTTCAGTTCTAACAAATCCAACAGTATTCACAAATAGATTGAGACACTTTGAGACAAAGATGTATAGAATTAACTTAGTCTACAGCTGTGTTATGTTAGTGCGTCTTTTACACCATTGTATATGGTAGGTAGACTTTATTGATCTAAAACCTGGAAAAATCAAACACGAAAATATTAGAATAAAGTATAAAAATGTAAGGACATATACTACAACTACAAACAGAGGGTGCCTGCACAGGTCTTGAAAAGTCTGGAATTTTGTGTGAAAGTCTTAAAAAAAGCAATTTGTTGAACCGGCGTCAGAAGCTAAGAAGTAAACATCTCACTTGTTCAAAAGTTTTTGTGAGTTAAAATGATAAGATGAAGAGAGGTTATGTTGAGGATGGGAAGAAAGATGCGGAGCTAGGTTTCAGAAATCTATTATTCGGACATAAGCATCTGCACAAAGGACTGTATACATTGAGATCTGATAGTCTGAAAATAAATAAAACTCATTTCAGACTTTTATTTTTTTAAAACAGAATTTTTTTTTCCAAGATCTCGACTTTATGTAGTTTTTTTTTTTACTTGCGCGTATATGCTTGAGATTGTACCTGTTGTGTTTAGCAGACGAGCTAATTTTAATAAAAGCATGAATGAATGAACGTAGAATTCTACAAGAATTTTCAAATCAAAATTGCAATTCAATTCAGCCTATGTACATGAATATCTGTACAAAACTGTAGTGATCGTTCAACACCAAAAAAAAATGTCAAGCACACAAAAGGCAGCAGCTAAAATTAAAGGGATCACTAAAATCTTTAAAAATACATCATCTGGAGAACAATAGAATACGGAAGAAATTAACTTAAGTCATTAGGGTGCATGATCGGGAAAACCGTGACATTTTCACAAAATATGTCATAACAATTTGACAGGATAAGGCAGGCAATCGTGGTTTTAGTAACTAATGGAAACATCAGGGCTTTTTCTAATGTATTTTCACACTTGGAAATGTTTTATTTTTGTTAAATATGCAAACTTTAGTTCTAGGGGTGAATACAAATGTAAAATGATTCTCTCTTGCACAATGATGAGATTGACGCGGAACAATTCCTGCACTCTTTCTGTAGTGCTCTTTTCATCTTTAAAAAAAACAAAAAAAAAAAAAAACATTTATATACTGTGTATATTAAAATTTTGTATGCTTGTTATGCACCAATGACACCAGAACAAATTCCTTGTATGTGCAAATCGTACTTGGCAATAAAGCTCTTCTGATTCTGATTCCGATTCTGAATTAACGAGCATAAATTTTGTCTCATCTCAGCATCTATCTGCCGCTCATAGCTTGTGCTGATGTCGTGTAAAAGTCTCAGCGTTAAATACAAGTTTACCGAGTGCCTCGAAAAAAGAACATTCAACGAGCAGAGTGTTAAATCATGGTTACATTGAGTCATACATTTCCATCAATCAACTGACAAGACTCGGCTTCAGTGAAATATTTACATATGTTATGGAGCATTACCACACAATATGCCATCAAAATGTTAGTTAGTTAAATTAGTCTAACGCAAGGATGAGATGTTAAAGATATGAAACGTATAAAAACAAGATCAGGCAATCTTTGAATCGCAATGTGCTTTAAAAAGGTTGCCGTTGTACATATTTATTAATTATCATGATCCAATTATCGAGACAATAAATTGCATTTGTTTTACAAACCGAGCGAGCTTTTCTCCCCTTCATTTTTTTGGCTGATAACGCTGATAAGGTTGAAATTGATAATGCGCAAAACCACCAAAATCCGTAAAATGACCTTAGTTAACACACATTCATTAATTTTCGTTTTTCACATCGTCAAGGCAGCTTTTACTGTCCAACATCAACAACCACAAAAAAAGTAATTATTTCCCTCTTATCTTATTTTCTGTGTCACCCTCTCACACACACACACTCACCACTGATCTACACAGTTGTGCGGCAGAAATAAATGAATAAAAACAATGATGTAAATGCGGTGAAAAAGCGGTTACCTTGAATTATCGGGCATGGACGTTTGTTTGTGTGGACTTTTGCCGGGGACTTCAATAAGGTGAAGCTTGTTTTAAAGCAAAGTGACCTTCCTTTATGCTCCTGCTGCGAGGTTATGGATAAAGAATATTAAAAGAGGGAAAACGATAACATCTTTTTCAGGGCGAGAAATGATTTCACCGCTTCTGCAATATTTCTGAAAATTTTACACATCAGAAGCTGTTGATTTTACATCGTAATGTTCAATATCGTTTTTAAAAAAAGGGTCCAGTGTGTGAAATGTCAGATAAATTCAAAGTGTACAATCAGAAAATGAGTTTTCAGTAGGTACGCAAGGATGGGACATCAGTATCAGACACAAGAGAATGTTAATGAGGTGTCCCTACCTGTCATGGACTGGTGATCTGTCCAGGACGTACGCCGCCTTTCGCCTGATGTCAAACGGGATTAGCTTCAGCTCCTCTCACGACCCTGAAGAGGGAAAAAGCAGATGAAGAAGAATGAAGATGAATGGATATGTATGGCAACACTAAGACTCGTGCAGTCTTGTGTTTGTATCACATTTGGGATTTAAGGCTTTCAATGCTCCAAAGATGATTTTCAGTATTTTATATAAGGTTTGACATTCTTAAAATAGTAGTACATGAACTTTTAAATATAAATGCCTGTTGGATTCAAGCCGTTGTAAAAACAAATCAAGCCTATCACGACTCTCTCTGTGTTCCTCGGTATGGCAGTGTTTTTATCTTGTGTTGCCAAAGCGAGCCATTCCAACGCCGCACACAGGAAGTTACTCATTTTCTGTCAAGACACACGGAGGCAACAATGCAAGCAAAGCCAGCTTGCGGCAAATAGGATGGAGTATGAATTAAAATGCAAAGAAGTGGCCGTGAAAGTGAAAGAAGTGGATTCCACTGCTCAAAAAGCCCAGTTGTTGCAGATGGGATAAAATACTTCTGGTCCCCACATGCTCCTGCGCTGCTGCTGCATACTCACAAACACTCCCTTAGTCAGGTCTGGTCATATTAAGTGATCTGAGCCTGTTTTCAGGAATAGCTCACCTATCTCTCTATACAGTCTACATATAGCCATACTACTGGATAATGTATTACTGTAGATTCCCTGAATCTGTCTTATTAGAACATTTGGTATTCAAAGGTCTACTCTCTCACACATGCATAGTATAGCCCCGAGTGATAATGATATGACCTCAGAATACCCACCTTCAACTGACTGCGATTTCCGTAAGGAGTCTTCCCAGGAATTTTAAGATTATGCTCTGTGTTAAGTTAAACCGGGAACACGAAGACCTTTTTTTTTTTTTCTGTTGCTGAAAAATCGAGCACCCTTGAGACACGGGGTCCTTGATGCACACTGATTGTCTTCGGGGTCCCAAAGGCTCACTTTAAGGCCTTCTTCTTCTCGCGGTAGTTATGGCTCTTTGCCTGAAGTTACTGTGAAATGTCAGAAGAGACCCATTAGCTTACGATAATGGTTGCCACTAGATACAGCGCATCACTTCATAAGCATATTCCTGTACGGAGTGCTAATGAGACGACTTGGGAGCAAAACACCTCTTGATCTTAAGGTGAGAGAATCATAGAGTCGCGTCTTTGCCACAGATGTTAATTCAACGCACCGGAGGTTGTACATCATTCGAGGCTGTTAAAAAAGAACTTTAAGCAATTGTTAAAATTAGCTGATCTATTTGCGCTTGATGCTTCATTTCGCAGACACCTGTCATTTGATTCACGTCGGGCTTGAAATGGCTTTTGATGTGATAAAATATACTGTTGATACAAGCAATATTAAACCCAAGATGTGATATTTCTCACTGTCATTCAGTAATTCATATTGTATCATTTGCGCTGAAAGGGCCGCGGACAGTAAAACAAAACGGAAAAAAAAGCCACAGTGATTTGGTGAGTTCACAGACACGGCCCTCATAATTGTTGGCAGGGGTGGCAGAGTGATTTCTGCTGCCACTAAAACCTCCTGTGAGATTCACAGCTTGAGCCTTGGGAGCAGTGCCAAACTAGTTTAAGGTCACCTTGCTGAACACGCTGCAGCAGAAAGCCTCCCGTACAGCTGCTCGTCCAACATGCATCTCTCGCCGACGCTCGGCGTGAAGGGGAGGAGGAGTCGCTGGCAATCCTGTTTGACGGCCTGATCAAATGCGCTCCCCCATTGCCTTCTGTTTTCGAAAGCAGTTTTATTTTTTCCCCCCACCTTTCCCAGAGTGCAGCTGTGGCCCGACTCATTTCTGCCTGAACCTTCTTTGAACTTTGCAAACCATTTCCCATCGCTGTTATGTCAAGCCTGTGCTTCACCTAACAAGGTCCTGCTGACCTCAAGCTTGTGTCCCTTTTTCAGTTCTGGCCTTGAAGCCTGTGCCCACCGCAGGGTTCGCAAATCTAATTAACCCCCAAACCTGGATCAAACCACTTTTGACAGCTTTCTAGCATCTGAGCTGCCTGCGAGTGGTGAAGCTATATTGCAATGTCCATAACGTCAGCATACACTTTTCTGTTTTTACATCAGCACAAAAACAGCACGAGGCATCAGCCTTTCACTAGCTGTCCATCCATGTTAGAAAATAACAGATTTTAGGAAAATAAGCCCTTTTTTCCTTCTATCAGAGTATGAGAGAGATATTAGGGGCAGAATGATTAAGGGAAACTATTTAATTATAATTTCCTTTGACATATTGCAACAGATTTGTTTATTTTTGCATATGATTTGTTTCCAAGTTCCAACACCCACTGGAGTATCTTCATTATCATTGCTTTGCCGATAAAATGCAAAAAAAAGAAAGAAAATGTAGTAAAATGTCGATCTGCACCTCCCCAAATTTAAAAATGAGGACTTCCTGAAATGCTGTTATCACATTAACAATCTCAAGAGCTGCTCCAATGGGAAGACATTTTCTGAATTTGCCTTCTGTACAAATTTGAAAAACAGGTGGTATGGACAGATGCACTGAGCAAAAATAATCTTTTTTTTTTAATATCTTCAAACTTTTTTTTAAAACTAGCTCAGTATTTAATTTTTAGTGGATACATTTTAAAACTTCATCAAATAGCCTGGACTCTCCTGGGCAAAGCAGCTGCACTCTTTAAGTTCAGCAGTTAAATTAACAGATAAGCGAGTTCTTATTTTTTTTTTCCTTTGCCAGCACATATCAAATGGGCCATCATTTGCATGTATGAGGGCTGAAAGGAAAACACACTGAAGGGGAAACACAAACCCTCGATCTCTCATCATTGATGTGGGTCAGCATCATTTCGAGACATCAATAAGATTTTCTTATTTCAGGACATGTGCAAGGGCAAGTCTACGGGGAGAGGTTGAGTTGGCGGGACACGCAGGCGTGCCTTGTTTCCGCAGCCCAATACTGTATTCAACTCACTGCAGAGGACAAGTGAGGGGCTAATCGCCGGCAGACATACCCAATTCAAAGTTGCCTTTGGAGGGAAGATCTAATTAACATAATAACAAATGAAATGGAGCGGGAAAAGAAAAAAGGATTGTTTTCACTTGTTGGTAAAGGAAGCGGGGTGATCTGTGTCAAAGCCGTGGACTAAAAAAAAAAAAGAGAATTATGTGTTCAGGATGTCATCAATGTTTTTTTTTGTCTGCCGCTGTAGCCCAAAGACCCTGTTCAGACCTGGTATTAACATCCATCATGAGTGATCCAATCTTGGGCAGATCAGGCCAAGTACTGGTCTCCCAATCCGTCCCAAATGCATCCTCAGATTTGCTATGACCTCCAAAAACCGAATTCTGAGGTGGTCTGGGGATGCATGTAACCACATTCCAAAAAGGCATGAATGTAATTTACCCTCGGGGCACATTAAGAAGTGTTTCACTGAGCAGAAAGGTTTGGTTCATTATGGTAGGGTATGTATTTTTTTGGTGTGTTTTCATTAGTTATCAAAAGAACCGGCTACAACTGTTCAATATTTGGTACCGCTTCCATTGGGTTACCTCTACAAACTTGTTGAGACCAACAGCCACAACCCGAGCAGTAAACTCCCCAAAAAACAAACACAAGCTGCTAGATGTCCTCTGTTGCCATCTGCTGTGTCGGGCTCAATGTTGTCGTTGGCTATCTGTCGTCATCGCACTGGTACGACGTTACGCTAGGTATCTTGCTGGCCATCAGGGACAGCTCACACCCAGACTACCAAGTAAAGGTACTGTTCTCAGTCTAAACGCAAGCTTTTTCATATAAGGTCTATGGTTATTATCTGAATTAGAAGGTTTGATGTGTGTTCAGAGATGGTCTCCTGTATACCTTGGTGAGTGGTAATTTGAGTTAATGTTGCATTTCTATCTTCAGTGGGGTCATTCTCAAACTCTAGAGACCATCATGTCCGTCACTTAAATCACCTTCCTTTTTTCATTCTTGACCATATCTACACACCTAAATTCATTTGGCTGCTGTCTTGAACCATCTGCTCCTAAATTGTGAGGACCTCCACCTTGTGATGACCTTCATGAAATTTTAAGACTCTAATTTTGTGTAGGGGGGGATAGGAAAGGGAGAAAAAAAAAAGCCAAATCCAACAGTTATGTCAGCATTGCTTTGTGAATACTGGGGCAGCGCTGCACCTTGGAGTTCTTGTCACCACTGTCACGCATCAGTGTCTCATGAAATTGAAAACACAGAAATACAAATCTTGACATTGCTGGGTATCTGTACGACACTGGACGGTGTTGAACTAACTGTTGCACTTAGCATATGCATGTGCCCACTAAACAAGGGCTTTTAGAAAAAAGCACTTGATAAAGAATCATCTGCTTAATATTATCCAATAATCCAAATCTGTATCGACTCTCTCTCATGTGTGACTGTTGAGAGCTAGACCTATACATTAATTATAGTCTCTTTGCCAGGTCAGTGCCAGGCCAGAGGACATTGAGAATTATTCATCGTGTCAGAGGAGTGGTTGAACCCCGGTGGATAAGGAGACTTGTTGATGAGGGCACAGGGCATGAAATTCTCCTCCCAAAACACTTGCACTATCATTTATAAAGCCTCTGACTCCCTCCTTCCTCTGCCCTCCAGCTCCCTACCCTACTTGCGTCACTCCTGGATGTCAAGGGGTGCGAGGGAGCGAGGGAGGGTGTCGGTCTTATTCTCCTCTCTCGGTGGGAAGCCCTCTAAGACGCAGCAGCAACTCATGATTATTATGCCTTCCATCCTCTTCCCAAAGGCCTCTTTAAGCCGGCAACTTTCATCCCAACCGTTTCTCAAATAGCGTCACCTTATTTCTCCGGTCTGAGGGCAAAAATGCAGTTTCATCCGGGAGAGAAACGGAATAAATGCATGAAAAAAAGAATTGGGATCAAATATTAGCGGAAAACCACCATATTCCTCTATGACTTAAAAAGTTCCTCACCCCCCCTCACTCAAGATTGCCCGGTAGCTTCAGGATTCAAATCCTGCACAAACCGAAGGACGGTTGAGGCGGAATGAGGCCCTACACTTACAACCCTATTTCACAACATGCACATGCAGAGAATTTGCAGGTTGTAAATTAAATGTGTGCCTCCATAGGCTGCACCGATGTAATTACAGAAGATAGTATTTCAAGTACTAAATCTCTGATGACATACAAGTCATTTTATGACTTAACACAATACATTTCTTAGATAAAGCTCCTTGTTTCCTTGGGGATGTATCTTAATCTCAGTGTTAGTTCGCCGTGACCGTACCATACTGAGCTTTCAACAAAGGAATCCACCTTGGCCTGCATTTAGTTAGTTAATGCCCAACAGTATAGCTGTAAAGTAAGCGGTGTATCAAATGCGAGGAGGTCGGCAGCTTGTCACAATCAACAAATTCAGCTAATGACAAGAGTGCCAGGTGTAGCGCCAGGTGTGGTTGATTAGAGGGAATGCAGCGCACGGTGAAGGTGACAACTGGCACCGTGTTCCAGCTGAGCGACAAAGGGAAGGCTCTGATCAAAGTGGAGCAGAGGACAAAAAAACCTGGGTGATCTACAACACTGCACAGACAAAACCAGAAATGTGCACAAGCTACAGGAGTTTTGATGGCGATTGGTTTGAAATCGGCATGGACGGATGGATGGAGAGATGATTTTCCTCCATAAGAAGACATTTGATCTTCCTGTGTGAGAACACCATTCGACCTTCATCTCTTGGAGTCATTTGGTGAATTTACCACCCAACGTTGTACTTATACGTTGTTTCTGTTGAGTTTCTGTTTGAGTTATCACCATGTAGTGGAACAATGTCACTTATGAATAGTGTAATGAAATAAAATAAATCCAGTTTACAATCTCACCTACAGATAATGCCTGGTAAGCCCTCTATATGACCATCATGATAATCAGGCCGCCTGTATTTATTTTGATTTTATGGCTGTAAAATTGTCAGAAAATGTTCATTGAGTGAGTGCTTCTGCCCCTTTTTTCAAGATAACTTTCACTTTCCATATCTGGCGATTGGAATTACGATACTGAGAAGCTGACGTCACTGGTGAATCTCGTCTGTGATCGGATGATCATTCCGCGGGAAGTCCTGAGGGCTACTGTAATGACAAGTATATGGGCACAAAGCTAAATTCTCTGCTTTCCGGTATCCATCCATTCGTCTTCTACTGCTTGATCCTCCACATGAGGGTCGTGGGGAGGTGCTGTGCCAATCTCAGTTGACATAGGGTGAAAGGCAGGGGTCACACCCTGAACAGATTGCCTGTCCATAGTTTTGGAATTTTGTTAGATATCACAAACGGTCTAGGAGTTATGGTCGTGAGAAGTACTCATGACAACAGAAGAGTTAATGTCCTCAGACTGTGTGGTATACAGTACTATGTACTATACAAAAATGCATTATCATTCTTCTAATTTCCTCGAAATGGGACCATCATTTACAAAATCACATTATGTTATGAAACTACAGCTGACAATGGTGATTGAGGCCATTAACAATGTTAAAAATATATTCTGAGGTTAATTCAAGTGAGAAATAGGATCATTTTACCATAGACTTCAATTGAAACTGAGTTTTTCCAGCCAAGTACCCGCTCTTAGTGGGAAAATGCTACTTCTTAGACTTGAACACTTAGCAATTGTGTTCATTGACACCTGTCAAACTGCCCACCATGAAAAAGGCTACTACCAGTGTTTGAAAGATCTTTACAGCTAAAGCAGCCACAGAGTGAACCAAAAGCTCCAAGGGTAGAAGTAAGAAATCTAACCCCTGTGCCCATTCCTCTTAATATTTTATCACAATCGATGGTGACATCTCCAAAAATTGTCGACCAGTACAATTCTTGAACTCCAATAACGGCGGGGCATTAATACCAATGCCTACAAAGGTTATTCATCTGTGTTTTATTTGGCCTCAGGTAATAATGTGTTATTCCTGAAGGGCAAACATTACTTGTTACCTTTATCTTTGTCATTTCCACCCAGCTCGCAGCACATAAAAGCCCACATTCATCAGGATATCATGAGCTGAACGGGGACCTACACAATACTTCTGTAAAAGTCAATATTTTATGAAATATTACACTCATTATTTGAAAGACTAGCATTTGTGTTGTACATTAAAAACTGGAAACAATTAACTTCTACAACTTCAGAATGAATGATAGGATAGAATGTTTTGTTACCCAGAATAATATCTTACCTTAACTAAACTAAAATAAATGTTTGAACAGCTCAACTGCTCAGGGAGAAACAACAACACATTTTACTTACTCACTAGCCTTGCTAAGTGTGTTGAAATGGGAAGAGGATTTGTAATTATTCTAAAAAGCCTTTGGGACTTCAATAATTTCTTTGAGTCTGTTAATGTTCATGGCATTATTGAATGAACTCAGCTTTGGGGTGTTTATATGTTTTAATATAAACACCATTTTCACGGATGGTATCTAAGTCAAAGTACGAAAATTGTGCCCCTTTCAAAATAACATCAAGTGAGAGGGAACATTTTGGCTTTAGGGTGAAACATGTGAACAGTATATAAAAGGAAATGGCATCATCACCATTACTGAAGGCATCACCATAACCATTATTGTCTCAAAGACAAAAAACTGAGCCTGTAAAACAGCCTAATGCTATAATAGAAATGCTAGAGAAGAGCTCCCTACACCTATTAGGGCAACCATTCCCAAACTTAAGAACGTTGCAGCCTCAGTTGAAATTCTGAAAATCTTTTAAGGCCACCCAAAACCTAATATCACTAATCACTCTAATCAACACCCACAAGTATAGAATTGACTTAGAATTAAGCTCTAAATGATCCATATTTATCAATGCTCATCAATGAAAAGCAACTTTTTTTGTAAGTCATGTAATTTATATTATGTAACAGTTATCCATCCAACCACCTAATTGCGGGGTGGTGCTGTGTCAGCTGACATAGGGCGATAGGCGGTGTCACAACCTGGACAGCTCCCTAGTCCATTGCAGTGTCCAATAAACCTATTCCCTATATTGCATGTTTTTGGACTGTGGGAGGAAGCGGGAGAACCCAGAGAAAACCTATGTATTTCTAAATATAATAAATGGGGATGGGACGATACCACTTTCTGTGTCCAATTCCGATACACATATCAAAAACAAATACAGATATTATTCCAAAACAGTCATTTTAGAACATTAATGACCGATGAAGCTGTTAACACATGTATGCTGAGTTATTTCAAATACATAACTCCCCAGCCATGTGACAAATACTGCTCTCCAAAGAAAAAACAGCACAGACATGACTCAGCTTAAATGCTTTTCATTTACATTTTTACAGTGTGTGCATAGTGAAACATACGATACATAGGATTTTTGGACTGTATCGGATTCTACATTTTTATCCGACTGATATCCGATCCAGTGATTTTGACCAGTATTGGCCCGATACCGATTCCCATCCCCAATCTTAAATAAATTAAGCTTTAGATTAGTTCAGTCAGCTGATTACAGATGCCAGTTTGATAAATGCTTCTTGTCCCCACACACCTCTGCACTGCCGTATACACACAAAAGCTCCCTCAGTCAAGTCTGTTCTGATGAAATAGTGTTACATACTTCCCGTATGACTCACTGCAGCTTAATCACAAGCAAATATTTTGAAAAAAAGTCCAAAAATAAGGTCGGCATGACACAGTTTGACGTCACAGATTTTGAGTAATCATTTGTTTTTCATTAGGAGTTAACAAAAAGCAGCTCATGTTACCTTTATTCTGTGCAAAAAGTGACATTTGGTCAAGTGTTAGTCATGCAGAGCCTAACAATAAACACCCGTCTTCCTATATTCATCACAGCACTGTCATTCAATGTGCATGAGTCACTAATCTGCAGTCCAATCTCAGCACCTTTAAATTCACATCAATTTGGGGATTTACTTTAAACATTAAACATACCAGACTCATGAGTGATGCCTTTTCATGTTTGCAGCCAGCGAACCAGCACCATTAACTGTTCTGTTCCATCATCTCTGCTGTCAAACTGGATCATGAATCAAACGCAGCTCAGACATCTTGTTCCAGCAAAACATTTAAGAGCAGAGCGCAGACTTTTAGTTGTTATTTGGCAATTTGCAGCTCTGACGATGCCGAGAGCGGAGGCATACATACAGGCGCACCACCCTAGGCAATGTGCAGCCACAAACATGTGGAAATGAACGTTTCTCCTTAAGTTCCCCTGGGGGCAAAGAATTGGTCAGCACAAAAAAAAAAGTCTTTGCTAAATATTTGCAAGTGCTCAGTCAAAAACTTTTTTTTCCCCCTGACAGACACCACGGGTGATGCAAGGACACGTACAGAAAGCTGAAGGCATTCTATGCAAAATGGAGGAAAGAAAAACAAGACCCATAAATGTCAGATTTCTACAGATATCTGATATATCCTGGTGCTGCAATCGGTTTTGTTGCTGGTGTGTCATCAAATAGAAATACGGCAGGTTGGCTCGAAAGAGAGTCGGTTTGTGTGTGTGTGTGTGTGTGTGTGGGCTCAGAGATTGGGAACAGAGACAAAGGGATGTGGAGATCCTATTATGTGCACGCTTGAAAAAGTGAGGAAAAGTACTAGAAGAAAATACGAGGAAAGAATACTGTTGTCTCCTACGTGAAGAGATGAAAACATTTAAAAAGGAAATAACAAAAAAAAAGCTTATTTTGAAACACACAAAAATATTCGGAGCACTAAGGCAAGACAAAGCTTCAACAACAACGACTTTTCATGGCGACGGCTAAAACACGACAGATTCTGCTCCTTGTTTGGCCTTTGTGCGTCAAGGTCAGGTCGTGTGCGTGCAATATCTGATGCTTCTATTAGCTCCTAAAGCGATGTATCTCCCCATCAGCAAGTGTGTGAAATATTAAACAGTAGCGGAATTGGACAGGGGCTTTAAACTGCTTTGAGCAGATGCTCTGTGCTTTTAAGTGTTGAATAATACATTTTGGTTCAATGTCTCTGTCTCTATTAATGCCCCATCTAAACGCTGCCGGGATTCCACTCCCGCGTTAATATTTCTCATAAACACTACTCACGCCCTGACAATCAAGATACGTTCACACACACACACGTTCGACATTCATGACTTGAGGGGACATTGCATTGACTTACATTCATTTCTTGGAGACTTACTCTAACCTTAACCACAATTACTACTGGCCTAATCCTAACCCTAACCTCAACCTAACCATGAAACATATCTTCACCTTAAAATGTAGTAATTTACGTTATGGGGACTTGCTTTTTGTCCCCACAAGGAGGACAAGTCCCCATAATGTGACTGTGTAAACAGGTTTTGGTCCCCACAACATTAGTAATACCTGGTACACACACACACACACACACACACACTCTACATCTATCGACAATACCATTTCAGTTATGGGGCTCTGTTGCAGACCCAGTCAGGCGATTAACCTGATGGTCAAAATCACCTGAAGCCCAAAGGAACATTAAACTTCATTTTAAAAGTAATGGATCTCATCAGTCAGTGAACCAAATGTATGATACTCTGACACGCACGAGTGCACCGTCATTACTTCAGACACAGCGATACGTCACAAGCGCCGACTCCCTGTAATTCCAGGGTTCACTATCTAATCAGATATCATTCTAAAGTTTTTCAGGTTGATTAATCAGTGTTATAGCTTTATTTTCTTTCAGTGAAAACACTGCCTATTGGTAAAGGTCATTATTTTACTGCTTTTAGAGTTAATGCAAAAAGTAATATGCTATTAGAAAGCCAGCATCTGTTCACAGGGATAGGAAAAATCAAAGATGTATGTACTGTTTTGGTTTTGCTTCCTGTCTTTTCATACCACATGAGCATTTATTGGTCAAATGCTTCTAAAAGACTTGAAATTCCAGTTGAATGAATGCATGACACTCCTTAGTCTACTTATTGGATGAAATTGCATGATTTGAATAATTAAACAAAAAAAAAATGTATTGCTTCCCATCTTTTTATGCTAATCTATAATTTCAGCCTGCCCCACACTGGAGACCACAGACACAACAAACTCCAGTCAAGACACACACATTTTCAGGGAGGAGATTCCAGGGATTTGGAATCTCACAGAAACTCACATGATTTAACATGACTTCAGAATATAACCAGACATGGAGGGAGACTGTCGGTGTCGTCAGTTAATAGCTGTTGTGTGTGTGTGGCAATGTTTTGTGGTGAGAAATGCAAAAAAGAAATTCATGGCTGAATCAACTTGGCAAACAAAGGTACGCAACATCCATTTCCTGGTCAACTCACACAACAGGATAATTTGGCCTGATTATCTGTTTTCAAATCAGTCTAAAATCTGAACCAAATTCTGGCCAATTATCCCCTAATGTGGGGCAGGCTTTACACAGCGAGTGTTTACTCTTATTAGTCAGACTGTGCTCCACCTTTTAGCTTTACTCTCTTATTTGCAGTGTTCAAATGCAAAATGAATGAACACATCTTGACCTGTTTTCTATGGTTAGCCCCAGTGCTAGCTTCTACAATAACCTTTCACATGACTCTGTCCAGTCTAAATAAACTAGACATTCATTCATTTGCTATGGACTCTACCACAGCACAGCAAATTGATGTCACGAGTGTGACATTTTGGGCCATCTGCCCTGTGTAACAACATTATTGTACTTTATTTCGATTAAAAATAAAATTGTCCCTGTTATTGGTTGACAAGTTACCTTTTGTATAATCTATGAGGGTTCTCTTTCATTCTGAGGTTGTATCTTGTCTTGAGTTTTGACATGCGCAACTTGCTTATTTGGGGGGGGCCCTTGTGTATTGATTCCTGTCTTCACGTAATCCTCATTTTACAAGCTGAGTATTTTTTTTATTTTTTTCAGCTTGAAGACTTTTGTGTAAGCCATTTACCATCTCAATGGATTAACGTTGGAGGAAACGCGTCTCTCAAGCCATGTTGATGTAGCTCCTGTACTCTTACAGCTTTACTTTGCTTCCTGGGAGACCATAAAAGCCCCCCGCCCCCACCCCCCACTGTTAAAGGAAAAAAGGAGAAGACGGTGCTGTATGTCAAGGTTCACTGAGCTATCAACGCTAAGACGGTAACCTTCCCCCGACGACAACTCTAAGCTTTCATCACATGGGTCAATCTGTGCCTTGCAGATCGATGGGCATTGACAGACCTAATTGATTTCTGTGGGAAAACGATGCAGGCTCATCCAAGTAAAAGCCTGCAACCATCACACCTACAAACAGTCATCAGTAGAACTGGATATACGCGTCTCTGCTTGGCATGTGATGCTGACTGAGAGTAGATTAAGAGGCCGGCAGAGACTTGTGGTAACAAACAGTCATTCACGCTGCTGATAAAAGCGTGCAGAGGTAATAAAAGTCTGACATTACTCTCTTTCCATGTGGGATGGAGATGCACTTCAGGACTCCACCGAATGTAAACAGTAGGAAATTCAATCTGTGGGTTCTGAAATGAGATACGTTATTCAAGAGATTAGATCTAATCAGAGTGGGTCACAGTTCACGTAACATAAATGACTGCATTGTTCGTTCTCAACACCAACAGGGAAAGTAAGAAAATAAATAAATAAAGGCAACTTCTGTTTTTCTATTCGCTTGAGATTTTCTGATGTCACGCTGTAATTACATGAGTGTGCTTTAACTGTCCCTTGAAATCCAATACAAATTATATTACCTGCATTTGTTGCTGATGCATAGACATGTGGACGCCTGGAGTGAGAAGACTTTTACTGTAGATCCCATCCCATATGTACAGCATTTATCAGATGTGTCGACGTGTATGCACCCAATCACACCAGGGGTGTGTAATGAGGACTGCATTAGGAATAAGAACTTTAGTGGAATTAGGTGGTAGTGGGATTGCTGTGCATGGACAAAACAAATCCCACTAGGGAAGAACAGAGTCCTTCTACCATGGAGAAGAAAATTTGAGCAGAAAATTACGCCGCAGGACTTAAAAAAAGAACAAGTCTTATATGTGGAGAGACTTCTCTAATGTGAGCCGCTGTCTCCTCCATGCAGTTGGTAGATACCACTCTGTTTTGCAAATTGCTCTACAGTGTAGGCACTGTTGAACTTAGATTTTCAATACGTGATTATGTGACAATATGTACATTTTTCACTGCATAACAGTTTGTACACATGAAGGTCCACAGCTGTGAGTTAAGATGCAAAAGACAAAAATGAACCAACAAATGTTATAAAACCATTTCATTTAAAATGATTGTATATCTTGTACAGTGGGCTGTGCTGTGTTGCATTCTTGTGGACAGAGAACAGCAGCAACACTGCTAAAAACAATTCAAGGACATGTTCATTTTTTTCCACATTAAAATACTTCCTGGCCCCAGATTACCATTAGGTTGCATGAAATGTGCTGAAATGGTGAATTAATTTCATCTATACGCTGACATATGAAGCCTAGCATTTATTATACTCGCTGATATTGTACTTTTGTGGTGCATAATTTTCGACTGAAATTGCAGGAATCGGCTGGCACGTCAGCTTTTTCTTGGAAACTGCAGCCCGTTGCCTACTTTGTACTTTTGGTTCTTCAGCTTTGATAAGTGTTGTTCTATTAAATTAAAAATAACCACAGGTAAAGTAAAGTACATTGACTCCTTCCCAATAGATTTTGGGTCACAGTGTCTCCATGGGATGCCACAAAGTACCTGGTTCCAGACTTTAATCCTCTTATGACCATCATGATATTCAGGCTCGCCTGGATTTATTTGGATTTTATTAATTGTAGAAAAAAAGTTTTGAATCGTAACCTCCGACAAAGTAATAGTGCCACATTGAGAAACATTTTTTTTCACAGACTTCAAGAATAAAGCCTTAATTTACGAGAATAAAAACTTATGGCATATGGATTCATATGATAAACTAGAGAAACCACAAAAGCCCTCTAAATGGCCCGCTGATGCATCCATCGATAACCCTGCAGTCGACCAGTTCCAGCTAGTTCCTTCACAAAAGCAGCGATTTCCTCCAAGTCCGCATCTCTCCTCTTCTAAAACAACAGGTTAGAATATTACAACTTTATTCTCGTAAATTTACCTCTAGCCTGGTAACAGCTCAAGTTAGCTGGAGTGATCCGACACTCCAAATCAATGTTCAAAAGATGAAACAGTTCAGTGAAACTGCTCACTGGACCCAGTCTGTACCGATCTGCTTGAATGCACAAAGTTGCATGTTCAAACTCAGCACATTTAAATGATTTCTTGGCACACTGTTTGCACCCTGGCAGCACCAGCTCCTTTCATTATCCCCTAAAACTTGAGCACTTAAACGGCAGGACATGTTTTGATTGCCTGAGAGTCTGCACATTCCTTTAAACACCATTCCAATGTTTTTATAGACCAATCAACAGCACTGCGCTGCCTAATTAATCTCCTTGAAGTTTTTGTGATTCATCATTTCACATCTTACTTGATGTCTGGTGTTCAATAATATGCAGATTTTCTTCTTTTACCTCAGCAAACAGATGGCAGCGAGAGACAAGCTGCATGCATTTGGTCGGCAGAATGGATTTTAGCTTAAATCAAAAAAAAAATCTGTGTAGAATCACAGTGGGGGTCATTTTTTTATGTTCTGTAGCTTACTTTTGAGCAAAAAAATGAGGAAATTAACTCTTAGGGACAATTTTGATCTTTTCTCTTTTTTTGTTAAAGGAACTCTATCAATTGTACACATTAAAGTCTTCTTTACTGGTCTTGGGGACATTCTCGCATACGATTTCACAAAATGAAGTTTGTGTATGTCAAGAGTTAGTGGGAGAAATGAGCTCATCAAACCCGAGGCCCACAATATATACACATACTGACCATGAGAGGGTGCTGTGAGTGCATCCATGCACTCTGTGCTCATCAGAAGAAGACAACAGTGACGTTATGTTGTTTCTGCAGTGATAATGGAGGACAAAGACAAGCTTAAATGTCCTCCTGAGTGGACAGTCGCAGCACAAAAGCATCATATTTATGGTTCTACAACATTTATGGCAAAGTGACAGATAAATCTCATCTGTCTGCTTGGCTGTTAACAGCTCGTGGTCATGCAAGATTTGTGGAGGGAATACAGGGCATGGCATTTACTAAAAGATCAATCCTAGGACTTTATGAATTGATATCGGATCTTTTAAGTGAAGATCAATATGATCATCAAGAATTAAAACTTGTGCTCTGCCTGTAGAATGATACTTCACGTTTGTGCAGCCTTACAGGAAAGCACATCCCCCCTCTACTGTGTTCATAATAAACACATTTTGACTGAAATTTAAAGGAGGGGCCCTCCCCATAATACTTGCAAGAATTATTTTTTTAATATGAATTTAAATAGGCGTCTGGAAGGAACATTTAATTTACCTTTTGTAATTGCATTACGTTTGATACATTTAAAACTGCAGCTGCATAAAATACTGATATCAAAAAAAAAACCACTTGTGGCAATTAATTCTTCATCATAAGCAGTGCCCGAGTGTTAAAATTTAATTTGCTTTTTCATCACGTGAACATGTGTGTTTTTCACACACAGGCACCCACACAGACTAATTGCTCTTATGTGACAGGTAATGCAAATGTAGTGGGAGTGGCTAAATTAGGGGGATAAAAAAAAAAAAAATACCATTGAAGCATCATCTATTTTTTTTAATGACTTGGACTAATTAGTAGAAACAGATTTTTCGAGTTAACAGGGAATCATCTGCTTAGCATTTTGTAAGGCTATCCATCACTTTTGACTGTGTGCCACATTAACAGCCCGTGACTTTAAAAGTTGGTCTCGGCATAAATCAAGACTGAATCTCGGGAGGAAATGCTTCCTGCCGCACAGTTCATATTTCATAGCACACCCGCTAGCATTAATTGCATTCACACACCCAGATATTCAGACACAAACCACTTTTAATACAAATTACTTCAGACAGCGAGTAATAACTTTCCCCTTCTTTCACAACAACAGTTGCAGTCTCGCACATCTTTCATATTCAGTACTCGGGAGAATACACCCACAAACCTTCTAATCAGAGCTCCTTCCTCACATCTTTCACTCAGGCTTGTGTTTTTTTTATTTATTTATTATGTTTCCCCCAAATTTTTTATTGTGTCTGTGCCAGGTTGAGATGTCTGTTTAGCACCATGCTCCATTTCTAGTCTAAAATGCCAGATTGTCATCTTTATTCTTAAGATGTAAACATTGTGGCAGATTCAGCAACTCAAAAGGTCAAGTGTGCAAGAATAAGGGCTGTGACTTTTTGTCCAAAATTTGGATATCAAACGTAGGTAATATTAGAAAAACTGTTTGTGACATGCAATGGTGAGACTACAGACAATGACAAACAGAGGACAACTCCACTCACTACTCACACTTTCCCAAGCATGTCGCGAAACTACAGTGATCAGAAAGGATGTATAGTAAGCTTCCACTTCAGAAGATGAAACGCATGCTCTTGCTGCTGAATCATGCTGTAAACCAAGGGCACTGCCTAATGTACTACATATAAAAGGCCAATCCAAAGCAAACAATTTTTTACCAATAAACCTTCCAATGTTACACAGCGGCCCTTTACATCCAATATCTTTTCTTTGTACAGTCCAAATTACATTGCCAGTGGTTGGTTTTACAATCTATACATGTACACACTGTATGCAACTATGAAGGTCTGCGATGATGTATTACAGTCCGCATACAGTAATAGAAGTAAAATACAACATAACAGTAATGAATGATGAAGCAGGCGCTGTACGTGCAGATCCACACAGTCTGCTCTTTTTCCTCCCTTGATCTCCGTCAACCCCAAACCCCTCACAGAAGAGCATCAAGCAACACTGGTGTAGATATGCTCTCCCGCTTTCACCCACAGGTTACACCATCTACTTGATATTCTGCTGGTGTGTGGCTGTGGCCTGCCCTCACCTGGATAACCCTCTCGTTCTGCTCCTCCAAACTACCTGTGTCTATTAAGGTCAGTCCAGGGAAGTGGCCAGTCTGCATCACTTAGAGCCATCTCTCTCATTGCTCAGTCGGCTCACATGAATTCAGAGCAGAACAGACCCTCTGCTTTGTAGAACCCAAAGTGTAGGAATAGGAAAAAAGGACCGGGAAAAAAAAAAAAAAAAGGAATAAATGCATCTCCACATGACTAATGGGTGATCTGAATAAAGTTTTAATTGGTGCAGAAAACACCTGCAGTAAAACTGGAGACTTTCTGTGCCAAGTCTGAGAACTTCTTTTTTCCACTTAGAGAACTATGCAGGAAAAGAATGTGGAAATGAGACGAACAACATTAAAATATGCTAATTACTCCATATGCAACATAAGGGGGTCACTGTATGGTTTGAGGAGCGGGAAAAAGATGTCTCATAGTGCTGAAATCAAGATTCTTTACACAGCATGTTGCTTCCAATACTTGGGCTCCAGACATCAACCGCATCCAACTAACGACAAGGGGGTGTATATCGCAAACTGGTATTATGATACCAGTCCCTCATTGATCGATAATGGGATGATAAAGCATTATAAGCATCTGGACAAACTATTCTGCTAAATGTACATGTTACGCTAATTCTAACAGTAAACTGTCACCAGGTGATAATGTGCGACGCTGCACTGTGTTGTTTACGCCGACCATCATGGCGGATCAGCGCTCAAAAATTGGTAGGGCCATTACTAGGGATTACTAGGGATTAATTTAGTTTTAATTAATTGTTAAAACAAGTATTCTGATTGTTTTAGCTTCTTAAATGTGAATATTTTCTTCGTTTGCTTTGCTCCATACAACAAAGACACCAAACGATTACTCAATTGATCGAGAAAATACTCGACAGATTAACCAGAATTAAATAAAAAATAATCAATAATAATTATTAAAAAGTAATCAATAATAATTAGATAATAATAAACCGGATTATGAATATAATCGTTAGCTGCAGCTCTACTAGGATTGCGAGATATAGGACATTCGGAAGCGTTTGGTCCGATAACAGATACAGATATAAATAACCACGTAAGGAAGTCAAATCTCTTTTTTAAAGACAGAACTAGCCAAGATGGCACAATCAACACACTAAAACGCTGCATCATAAAACCAACAATACAGAAAACAACCACCACAACACACACACTAATTAAAGCTCAATTAGAAAAGCTACAGCAATCAAGACAATGCTTTTCTCGGTCTCTTAAAATTGATTCAAAATTCACCCAGAGTAATCAGTTCAGACAAGTGCTTTAGAAAGTCATCCCATATAAATTGTCTTTAGTCGAGGAGGTAGAAGCCTATTTAGACTGTTTGTCATTAGTCATATCGATGGTATTGGTGTGTTTTCTGATATCCGATAATACATCTAAAGCCAATATCTGTTGATACCGATATTTTGCATCCCTAGCCATTACTACCAAAGCCCTACAATGGCTTTGAATCAACTGTCACGTATGAAGCGTGTTCAGCAGTCTGTGTTTGTCTGGTGGGAGGGGGCATGAGACGCACACCCTCCATCCCAAAATGTTAGTATGGAAAGACCTTGGGGTGAATCTACTTTTTCTGCCATCTGCAGCTTTGTGTGTGACACCTTAATGTCTTCTTAAACTACTTAATCCAATTTCTTTACATCTCTTAGGTGCTCCTAAAAGCAGCTAATCTCACTATAATATAATACGCTGATGATTCAGTTTTTTTCCGTTAAATCTTTTTAAAGATTCTCTTAACTCTGTGAAATGTCTTACATGAAAGATTACGACGCCGCAGGAGGTCCGTTTTCCTGATGGCAGGGAGTGTTTAAAGAGGGAGAGGTCACTGGCAGTGCAGGCGCCAGCCTTTCCTCCTTAATGACGCCTCAAAGTGAGAGCCCATCATTCCCCTAATTATTGTTGATTGCATTCATTATGTCATGGCCTGATATCTTGGAGGCGCTGTTGGTGGTTTGAGCTAAATGGCAGCTACGGGTTAGCTTGTTTCTCAAAGCTAATTGGACGTCAGTTTTCAGAGGCACACAGAGAGAGGAGAAAGAGTCTCATCAGTGGACTGTCCGTTGTCAAATGCATTTTTTATGAGCTGGCAGACCCCTTGTGGAGCCGGCAAAGGCCCAAGGTTATAATGCTTGCGAGATGTCAAGCACCTCTTCCCAGAAATCCCCCCAGCTCAGTTTTAATGAAATTAACAAGCCCCTGTTGAAGGGCCTAATTTAAACCTCAAGTTAAAAAGAAAACGGCAGCACTGACACCTCACACAAAAGTTGAGAAGAAAAGTGTGGAAGCATAATGGACATAAGAGACACGTCCCCGTTTATTGGCCTTAAACTGTATTGAAAAGAATGTAAACAAAACAGCCACTAAATGCGTTTCAAGGCACCGTGGGGAAATATTTTGTCTGCAGGTTACATTTCTCCTGGAAAGAGAAAGAGAGGAGATTAGAAAAAGCACTACGGGAGCAATTCTAAATCTCACAGATCAGCAGTGAAGGGAAGGCCAAGCTGGCAACAGAGATATGGAGGCACAATGGTGAATCACTCCCACGTGTCCCTCAACAATGCAAGACAGGGCCAGTGACTCTGAAATACTGATTCACCTATATGTCTACTTGTGCAGATTTGTACCCACACCTCCATGTTCCACTATTCTCATAGCATTTTGAATTGTGCTAGCTTAGGCCAGTGTTCCTGGCTGCCGCCCAAAACTAGTAAAAATCACAGAAAGGCTGTAATTATTTACTGCTGAGGGTAATGTCTATAAATATTAAATGTGCTTAATTACTCTTTGCTATGGTTACTAATGTCCTCAGCCAGTGTTCACAAAGCTCTAATTCCTTAAGGTGAAGCAGAGAAATTCCTCCTCGCGTTTCCATCCCCCCGTTTTAATCATCAGTTCATTTCTCCATTGAAATCTCCTCTCTATCCCCCTTAATGCAGCTTTTTGCTTGTGTCTGCACATGAAAGAGCTCAGGGCTCGTCTCCGCATTACAGAGATTGAGGAGAAAGTGATTGATCCATTTTCTCAGCTGCTTCTGCATCTGCTGTATATTTGCATGTTAACACAGCTTGCATATCCCGCCATATGCAGGACGCATGCAACCTGAAGGAGGAGTTGTGCGAGTTTAAAGTTAAGTTGCTTACAGAGCTCCGAGGGTTTGAACCCTGGGATCACACAGTGACACAACAAATAACAACATCTTGGCAGCTAAGCTATAGCCACAAATGACAACTAAAGATAGTAACGCAATGTTGCTTAGTCAATACACTCCCTATCTATCAAGGTTAACATAGCTTTGGGGCTGTCCACATGGAAACAGGTGTAGGTGAATACGCATACTTGTTTTATCGTATTGACGTTTCGTTCATACAGAATCTGCGTTTTGGGAGACCTGAAGCGGTATTTTTTTGAAAACGGCTCCCAGAGTAGAGAAAGTCTCAAAACGCCACACTTTTCGCTTTCATGTAGAGAGCGAATACTCTACAAAAGGAGAACGAGTATGTCATTGTACCACGTCTAGCCTGCACTGGCATTAATTGTTTTGTGTTTAGAGATTTTTCAATGAAAAGTAACTTTTTTTTCAGCCTGAAAAGACGCTATATATAACTAGAGCATGTCTCAGACGTCTTTAGCAGAAAAAACAGTAAACATTCAGTCACTGAATGCATTTTGTAGCAGCATGACAACTGAAAGTCTGAATGACCAGGATTTTTGAGCAATAGAATTTGCGCTAGACGGATTTTCGTGGGCACTTCTTTGTGTTTTAGAGGTTTGTTGAAAATACTTGGCAAATAGCAAGAAATAAACACACAGGATTAAATGGGAGTGCAACAAGAGTTCAGCTCTATTCTAAACCCTGTGGCTCCTCCCAGGGTTAGAATGAGCCACTCTGCTCATACCTCAGGCACACATGCTCACACACACATACAGTATTCTCCATGAACCCATAGTGGCAAACATGCTCGCTGCATTCCAGCATGCAACAGCAAAGCAGTTGGAAATGCTAAATTGTGAAACAGTAAATAAATAGTCCGGCATTAGAAAAAATGCAGCCGTGTCTCAGAGTGTTACATATACAGTACATTTTCCACTGGACTGCGTGATGCACAGTGATGCCACCACTTTGAGTGAAATGGGTACTGACGATGGCACTCGTCACCACATGGCACCTGTCAGTGCCTGTGCCGACATGCGGGAGTGAGGTGCACCTCCTCCCCACCCAAAGCCTCAGATACCGAGAGAGAGAAATATGGCAGGTAGCCTTTAAGAGTCTGCCACTTGGCAGCACTGCATCATTAACAGGCCTGCTGAAGGCCCGCGCTTGGCCTGCTTCCAGGTAAAGAGGGAGAGACTTCAGCAGCGCTCCCTCCCTCTCCCATATATCCTTCTCTTAGCAAAGTCAGCACTCTCAAAACATCTACCTTTAACACATCATGCATGCCCACAAGCCTGGTTTTCAAACCAATTTAAGAAGAAAAAAAAAAAAAGGAGGAATGACAGGAGCAGTGAAGCAGCTCCTGTCTGTAAGCATTAGGATGGCCACCTTGTGGTGGATGCTCAAATGTCCCAGAGTCTGTTCTTTTTTATTTATTTAAGTGCAATGAGACAAAAAACTCCAAACACAATTCCCCATCTTGAGTTTCGATCAACTGGCTTCCCCGCAATACAATACACTTAAATGTAAAATACCAAATGACGGGGGGGAAAAAAGCAGATCCACTTTAAGTGAAGGTCGCACGACAAAAGCAAGTGGTGTTTAAGGCCACTTGCCACAATGTATTCTCAGTTATACAACCAAATGCGGGTAGGCCTAAGTATGACTATTCACACCCGACATTAAAAAGCATCCTGGATGCATCTCCTGTGACACAGTGACGTCACATGTTTGCGAGAACCTAATGATGCTTTACAGAAGCCTGACAGCACAGATGTGTCTGATGTGTGTGTGTGCAACTGTGTGTGTCTGCACGAGAGAGAGAGAGAAACTGAGTGAATCAATGCTGCTGCAACATAATTGATGATTTTAACCAGCTTTAAAAAAATAAGGCACATGGAAATATGACTTAATATTGTGTTGGTGGCTACAAGTAATTCGATGTTTGGGTGCTGATTATTGTAAAAATTAAGAAAAAAAAATGTGAGACAGCAGTTGGTCAAGCGACATGGTGATGTGACAACACGTGTGCTCAAGCCATCTGCAAACGTGGTTTTTGTGATCAGGTCCGAGGACCGATCTGTTAGTATCAGATCACTCAGGAGAGATGTTTATACCAGTTCTGATGAATGTGTTCCAGACGGCTAAGGACTCGGTCACGCTGGATGCGGGTGCAGTGCAGCTGCATCGCTGATCTACGGTATCACTGCTAGGGCTAGGTATCGCTACCAATTTCCTGAATCAATTCGATTCCGATTTAATTAGGAATATTTCGGTTAACTTACAATACACCACCCTTAGTTGAGTATGGAAACATTTTCACAGAACTAATACTGTTAATTATACAAAGATTCCTCACAACTGGCATATTAAGAATATTTGTGTTTACATTAACAACAGAATCCAAAGCAGTTAATGCACTTTTTATTGAACATGACCGGCACACTGATGATCACGTGACAAGTGCTACATTTAGTCCCGAGGTAGAACTCGTAACTAAATAAATCTGAACAATTCAATAAAATTGTATTCGTATAGTGATAACAAATTTGTTATCACATAAATATCAAATAAAACTCTGGACATTAACAAAAAAAAAAAAAGGTGCCCTTTCATGACTTTCTTCACATTTCACATCTTTGACATCGAAAGGTTTTCCTGCAAGAAAAGAAGCTGATCTACATGTTGTGGAGTGAGGCACCTTTGTGCAGCAACAGTATTACCTGCTGTTCAGAAAACTCTCAGAAGGGACACTGGTCCCTGGAATACAAAGGTAGCGCTTTACTTGGCGAGCTAAATGGGGATACTCGGCTGCATGCGCCCTCCACCATGTCAGTGGATTTTTAGAGAGTTACTTTCCTGTATTTGTTTACTTCTTATTGTGCCTTTTCAATTGCAGTCTTTTGTGATACTGCAGGTTTTGCCGTATAGGTTGGCCCAAGGAAAAGATTCCTTTGACCTCTTTTGTGGAATAGGGGCATCATCCGCTGCATCTTGACCAAAACAGACGTCTTCCTGCTGTGCAGCCACAGTTCCCTCAGCTGCATCAGCACCGGATCCTTGCGGTAAAGAAACAAAAATATTCACAAGATAAAATATTTTGAAGGTTAATACAAATACATATACTATGCATTACATCGCAAAAGATGTACCTAATAAAGTGGACACTGAGTGTTTATGCATACTGTACACATTGCTACATGGACACACCATGTTAATACATACAGTTACAATGCAAAAAAATACAAAGCACATGGATTACAAATGAGTACAGTACTACAGTGCAATATCTTTTGTATTTTATATCCAAAGCTCAAGTTAAGTATTTCTGCCTATTATAAATAATTGCAAATATCACACATGTGAAAGTTACGTCTACTGTACCTTTAATTTGTCATGTTCTCCAGCAGTTGTGCATGCAGGGTAGCAACGATGGATACAGTTGGATCCTTCAGTGGCTCAAGAGCTCTCACCACATCTTCTGCGACTGTTATATCAACTTCTGTCAAAGTACAGATATCGTTTTCGATATCGTGAAAGCAGAGCAGCCGGGATCGCCGGTTGCTGCTCCGGGAAGTGTTCTACCATCTGGCGTGCTGTTACTAGCCCTATATACTTGAAACACTCTCCTTTGTACTTAACTAAATACCAGGACACTTCACTTTAAAGCCATTTATCAGTTGATCCTACAAGCTTGGTTTAAAAATTGATGGAGAAATGAAATG
The DNA here is from genome assembly GCF_958295425.1 of Solea solea. NCBI lineage: Eukaryota > Metazoa > Chordata > Actinopteri > Pleuronectiformes > Soleidae > Solea > Solea solea. The sequence goes on from NC_081136.1 coordinate 12,204,940, forward strand.
CCGGAGGGCTTTTACTCTGAAAGTGGTACAAAACATGTTGTGTTTACAGCATAAGAGAGAGATGGATTTTGCTGTGAAACTTGCACAACTTCTCTTTTCAAAAAGGGCGCTGTGTTTCTGCTCTAATCAGTTAACAGGAGTGACTAAATGAAAAAGACAGTCCATGACCAATCCGGACCAACACGTAAAGCAGCCTAGAGCACATCAAACAGGCCTAAACCAGAGGGCACAAATCACCATCATAATTATCTCTGCTCCCTTCACACCCTTGACCTGAATCATAGAAAAAATAAAGAAATAAATCAGTAAAAGGATGGAGAAGAGAAGGAGGGGTCGGTGGTAAAGCTGGGGGAATCATCTAATCATCCCTGCCCTTTAACCTGCAGATTTACGGCATCTTCAGAGGAGCTGCGCGCTCCGCCACGTCAGTCACCATTACAGCGATGTTAGAGAGCCAATGCCTCCAATAATTTACTTTCTGATAGCTGCTTGTTGTTCCTTAGCCTTGCCTAAGATCACTTATGGTGCTGATTTCACCATAAGTCTCTGTTGGTGAACAGATATGAGCACTCTTGCTTAGCTTGCCTTTGATATTTCTGTGTACCATCATCATTTCATGCATTTTCATCATCGTGTCCATGTCTTGAGGACTGGTTTGACGCGGGCCCTCAAGGGAACATTTCTACTGCATTAAGGGCCATCTGTTGGCCACCAGGGAAATTGACAGTTGCAGCGATCATCTGATAATGTTCATTCAACCCCCTGAAGACTACTTCATCCCCAGCCCCTTATGCACAGCCCATCACTGCAGTTTGTACAGCGGTGTGTACATGAGAGAGAGAGAGTGTGTATGGTGTTTCTGAAAGAGAGACTATCCTCTCGTCATGATCCAGCCAAAGTTCAAACACAAAGAAAGTATACCAGTTATCGCAAGACGGAGCACGATAATCCATTTCAGTGCGTGGCCTGCAGTTGTACCGTATGAGAAAGTTTCATGAGGCAGGGTTTAAATCTTTTCAGTCGGGCAGAAAAACACTTTGCATCGTGGCATGTGTTACGACTTATCGCCATATCACAATATGATGATTTGACATGAATCTGTTAAGTCTCGGTTTAAAGATTACTGTAACATTATTACATTAGGGTCCTTAAAATGAAACTGTTAAATAATTACAAATGTAAGAACAAAATCTGACTTGTTTCATTGGACACACAACAGAAGAAAAAAACAAAAACATTATCATCTTAAAGTGTATTGTACGGCGTCTTCTGCTGGTGGTGATCTAACAAGAAGGGCTGGGCCAATTATTTCACACTGCGGTGATGGGAGAAAGTGCTTGGGAGTGCATCTTTCCCCCAAAACTCAGTGTTTTCACCTCGCCTCGGTTTGGCTGCCACGCTCGGCTTCTTCCACAACTATCCACAGGCATTGATCATAGAGCAGTGGGGTCTTGCTAACGGAGCTTTGGCCATGTGCTGAGGCTAACAAGGTGAAAAAGTAATAATGAGTGAACCCAAAGACGGGGTCTCTGGCTCTTCTGACCCTGCAGCACTGTTAGCATCGCCTCTATCTGAATCATTCGATATATTGCCCCTGCTGGAATATGTTGGCAGCAAGTGAAAAGCATGGATGGGGGTGTTTGTTATCCATGCCCCTGCAAGGCCTTGCCCTCCACTGCAAAGCACGTTAATTAGACAAAAAGCTTTTGTAACCGAGTAGCCTACTCACTTAGCATGAATCCTCATCAGAATGAGAGGCAGAAATAGCTAAAAATAAATAAAATAACATAAGGTGAACTGAAACACCGTTCTCATTGTGGCAGCATATGGCAGCCAGTAATCGCAGATGCCACTTTCTCTTGTATTTGTTGCTTAACGCTCCCAAGAAAAGCTTTTGGCATGTCAGCAGAAGCTGTTGGAGAAGCAAATAGTCATTATCTCCTATACAGGCAACTTTGAGCAGCTTGGTGCCCAGCATGAGATCCCGAGTTGACGATGTAAGCTGATCCACTTCACTCACACCTTCAAAAAGATCTGATTTCAGCTCCCAACTTACCATTTGATGTCTCCGATTCAATACGCTGAGGAAAGTTATAACAAACCAAAGCTTCTACAAGGACACACTGTGAGAATAAACAACAATTAGAGCGAGCAAGCAGCAATGAACTGGGCCTCGCATCACTGAGCTGATGTCAAGCATTCTGCATCATCTGAGGTCTGAACTCGGACGTAAAGGTCGAATCACTGTACCACTCAACTACATGCCAAGTGAGAAATATATAAAAGAGAAATAAGCTCTTTAAGCAGGAAAGAATGAATCAAAATTCTAACTACAGTGTCTGGAGTTTATTTCAAATAAATACATTGAAAAAAGTGCTGGATGATAACTTATCAATTTTCATAGCAGTGGTAGAAAGTAACTTTTCAGGTACAGGAAATGTTTCATTTTTTAAAACATTCTGTACCATTGTTCAACCTATTGTTTTTAATTCATTGTTAATGTTGTTTCTAGCTTTGAGGTTGTTTTTTTTTTTAAGTACACAGACTGTTGGCACATACTTGGCCAATAAATCCAATCTGAATTCCGTCTCTGGAATATTTAGTTCCACTGAGGGTTTAGGCTACATGACAAGCTCAAAATACAAAGTTTTCTACAAATTATTAATCAATTAAATCAGGAGGAGACGTATGACTTTGCAGAAAATTTGCCAAAAAAAAGACATAATTGAGTTGCTTTAAAATTTAAAGAAACCTGATCAAATACAACGATACTTGCTATGATACAATCTCATAATCAGATTATACATGTACAATGATGCAGCCTTTATGAAAACAAAAATAAAAGAGACCTCAGTGCCGGCTGCCATCTCCCATTTGTGGCTTTATTGATTTAATTACACTAAAAATCAAAAGGGGAGGAAAAAAATTTAGGATGGAAATAAACGACAGTTATAAAATCATAAAACCGCTATCATTAAAAAGTCATATTACACAAGCGTGAAAGTGGGATCTTAATCATTTAATCAGAAAAAGACTATGATGAATGGATCAGGAGAGGAGTAGGGGAAAATCACTTTGAACCAAAGGTCATGTCAAAAGACCTAAACTCGAGGGCATTTTGTTGAGTGACTGCACCTATTTGTAATGGATTTTGGGGAAAAATAAGGCTCATATCTGTGGTGTCATTTATCTCTCCTGCCAGAACCATCAGACATTTCTGACAAATATTTACAAGTTTAATTTAAGACAGTATCATGGTCCCTCTATGGCAGGGACATTTTGATAAATAGGTGCTATGCTAGCACGGACACTGGGGATATGACAATCCATGATTAGAAATTGATTTTTCCCTTTAACCTCTGGTTCAATTATTGGATTTTATGGGTGATGGGTCCATAATGGTGCCTATCTGCAAATACAGCGCCCGTCTCGGCTCATGCCATTTTGTTTTCTTTTCCATCAGGTTTGATCAAGCTGTAATTGATTCACTAATTGCCTTTAATTATAAAGTAAATTACTTCTTTCTACAATGCATGTTGGGTTATCTGTTTTAGTGGCTATCAAAGAGGAAGTTAATAAACTGGATGATGGGGTTAATATTCACAATATGTGCTGTAATTCTCATTAGATCCAAATAAGCATAGAATAAATTGAATTACTCCACTAGTATATAATTACTTTATAGAAAATCTCAACAATTAAATCAAATTGCCAGGAAAAAAAAAAATAAATCAATCATAATAACTTGAATTACATTAAGGGTATGGTTACGTCTTAAAAATGATCAATGCATTTCCTCATCGCTTTGTTCACTCCGAGTTTAGCTGCTGCTAAGCTATCTGCAGAGCGGAGCGAGTCACATCTTTTTCCTCGCCGTTATTTCGAAAACAAAAAGTTCCCTGCTTGTCGTAGACCGAGGAAGCGATTTCTGCTGCTGAGTCTGGTTGTTCTCGGGTTAAACACCCTGGCTTGCTTTGCCACACCTCATAAATAAAACATCGAAGTGCTTCAGGAGAAAAAGGGAAGCTGCCTGCCACCCTGCCGGCATCATCCAGTCTCTAAATGCAACTACAGGCACTGTGTCTTTATTTTAACACAACACACTGTTGTTGTTTGTTTACCTTTAAAATTCACTCTTGCAATTAAAGCAGCGGTCTGTAGCTTCTGAAAATTTTTGGAGTACTTTGTTGAATTTTCTGTCATACTCCAACCCGTTGACCGTCGTCTCACTTTACAAGCGCAATGTTGCTGTTGCCTCCATCTGTCTTTTCGTATAGTAAAACACTTCCCATGTGCAGTGTAATTTAAGCTAATTTTAAGCTATTGAACGACATAAGATACCAAATTTTGCTAATGCAAGGATGAGAAGCATATACATGCATGTGTTGCCTTTTTAAAATTGGCATACAACATGGAACATACAGTACATCAAAATAAAAATGATCGGAGCCTTTGTGACTGGATTTGTTGTTTCAAATTGCAATTTCAAATCTGAATACAATTCACGTTCTCTCCAAAAATACCCATGATTATTCTGAAACATTAGCTAGTAATCCCCTTTGACTATGCATAGCCTTGCAGCACATGAACTTACAGAAATGTGTGTGCACACAAAGACAAAGCTGAGATTAGAAACACGGATAAGTCTGCTATATTAGCTCCTCGCTTTAGTGTTTGAATAATCCCCTTTCACATTTGCTGGTTTCCCTATGGAAAATATCACTAATAAATGTTCGCGGATAAACTAAACTGTCACTGAGAGGAACGGGGGAGACTTTTTTCAACCCACGGACTGAGAAACGTGACCGTTCCTCGACACCCAATATGCTCGGCGGCGGCAGCAACAGCGGCAGTGTGCGTTCACATAAAAACTGGCTGAGTGCTTCCTGCACAGTCAAACATCATACATTCACAGATAAGAACCGCATGCATAATTGAAACCACATACTGAATGGCATGAGAGAGAGAGAGAGAGAGAGGTGGGGGTAAAAAAAAATATATATCAATGCAGCCATGTCTAGGCACCTTCCTTATACTCATAGAAATAAACAAGAAAATTAACAAAATGGGGACCCCAGAAAAGCCCAATAAAATTTTTTATTATAATTTATAATTTATTCAATGTATTTAGAGTGGCCCTTTTTGGGGTCAAATGTTTGTTTTTGAGCATATAGGACAGGCATGAATATGGTTAATTTGATTATAAAATCTTGACGAGTTAATATGACACATTAGGAACCATCCGACGAATCTTTTTCTTAATCCTTCTGGTCCTGGATTGCAGCTTCGCTTGAAAACTGATCCACAGACTGTGCGAGTGGTCACTAGTTTTTGTTTTGTTTTTCCACTTCAACAGGAAGAATGTCCCCTCCTCAGTGGCAGGTTGTTTGCACGTTAAGGTGGCTGCCATCTGTTCAGTTACAACTCGGATTATCCTCCTGCGCACCAACATAACTGACAGGTTATAATGATGGATTACAATATTAAAGAATATGATGAAATGATCTTTAACTTTTCACGTTATTTCACGTAGAACAGTAACAATCTTTTTTTTAAGTCGGCTTGTGCTTTTAAATGAACACAGCCAGTTTTGGAGACAAATCAAATACAGATACAAGAGTCTGTTATTTTTAATAACAATATAGAAGCCAATCCAAACCCCACAAGACTCACACTTCTTGTCAATCATATGGCTGAGACAGGCAGAGAAACACTATCACACCTACTGAAAAACAAGATTCCAATATAAGTGGGAGAGAATACCACATAATAATATTTCTATTTTCTGTCTATATCTCCACTATTAACCATCCAACAGCCGCCAACAAGAACACCGTGGTTATCGTGTTGTTTATAATTTACATTATTAGTATTCAACTATGTGTAGAAATTGAAATGACACCCTTTTTGTGTTTGATTGATTCTGCCCTGTTGATATGGAGAGCAATGGAATTGCGGGGCAGGCTGATTTTCTGGCAAAAGGAGTAACATAATCCTGTGCTACTGAGAATGATTGCATGCTAAACACTATTCCTGGGTGAGCCCAGTGTTACATCATGACAAATATCACAGATGAGAATGATTGTGAGAACTGTGAGTGAGTGAATGGAGAGTTGGCATCACTTTGCTTCTGCACATAAAAGTAAACATTTAACATCAAGAAAGCTTTTATATTATTATTTTTTTTAATCAAAATGTTCACTTTTTATCGCTGCTTGGTGTTTATGACACATTTATGCACGTGTACACAGTGTAATACCAGGTATAAACGTTCCTAGTATCTGGCAACCCACACACCACAGGGAGGAGGAGAGAGGGTAACACTTATTCTGAATTTAGATTGCAGTACCTATTCCAAATGCCAATGGACAAAGTTTAACACATCTTCCATACAGCCCCGCGATTTAGCAGATTTTATGATGCCACTGTCACCTTGACCTCTGCCCATCCACATTTACATGTCATCTGTTAATCCAGAGCCAAATTTGAAAGGGTTTTCTTGGTGTGTTTTTTTTTAAAAACAACACATTCTCACATTTGTAATTGGATAAGATTCACTCAAGGTGCAAGATGTCAACTGTTTGTGAGGTCACAGCAGCCTTCATCTTTGTCCTTTAAGCACACTAATCTAATTACATCATTACAAAGCCAAAATGAGAGTTTGTACCAAATCTGAATTCATTCCCTCAAGGCCTTCTTGAGTTATCGTGTTCACAAGACACACAATTGGACATCCCAAATACACAAGGCCTCCGGCTACTTGCGATCACCAGGCAGACATACCAGTTGCCCACCGAGTGTTTTCCCTTCCTTTTCCAACTTTACCTTGCAGAGAATATCATGGGAGGAATCATGACAAATCCACTAAGAAGATGTCATGGACTATTGCAGGAGACAGGAGGAAAATAGGGCTGCTTCAGCAAATAACAAAGTACAGGAGCAATGACAAGACACCCGCCTCCCGTCATACTTTACATACAAATAGCTGTCAAAACAAAATTGCTTATTTTGAATAAGAATATACCTGGGACGAAAAGAGGAATATATGAAAGGACAATGCGGTCCACTGGAACAGACGGAGAAAAAGCATGAAATAAGATATTAATGTGTTCTAAATTGAAAGACAATGCATTATGACTTTGCAGATAAAGTAAACTCATGTCATTTGCCTCAGCTCCCTCATAAATCGGTTATTATTTTTGATAGTCTGTACCTGGATGTCACCAGTGGTGCAGAATAATGATGTTTTTTTTTTTTCGCAGAGTGAGGTCAGTAAGAGCGATATTTTGAAAAAAAGACAAGGTGAATGTGAACGCTCAAATGTTTATGACGGCAAAGACAATACGAACATATTTAAATGAAAGTTTTAATTGCCACTGCATCATCATGCGAGTTTATAGTATACTGATAACCTTTTATAGATTGATCGTGTGATGTTTTCAAATTGGCTACAATAAACTTTGCAAATACTTGTATGAAATATCACAGATCCTGACTCGGTGCAGTTTTAAAATCAGACATTGGTCTGGAAGGGATAGTGCAGTTATTTTTTTTGAAGAACAATACTATGAGACACTGACATACAATGCATGCATGGCTGCCAGCAGAGACGCAAGGAGAGTCTTATTTTAGGCACGTAATGAAAAGCTCACCTTGTAAAATCTGGACCAACCTAAATGTATAACATTTTACAGCTTTATCTGACTGTAACACAGCTTTTTACAGCTTTTTCTGGCATGAAAAGATAGATAAGCTATACTCTTACGAAGTATAGTTTTGTGTATATAGCAAAAAGTACATCAAAAATATATAGGTATGATGCAATACTGCAGCTGAATCCAAAACAGATCACACAAGGAGATGTGATGAAATGTGTGGCTGTCACTATAAATCCTGGCAACTACATTTGATCACAACAAGCCCATGATGTGAAAGGTCAAACCTCGCTGGAGCCACCGTAAGCCGCCACTTAATTTGGCATCTGAAGTGTCCCGATCACCAATCATCATTATCACCAACACATAGTCTAAGAGATCTTTTGTGCAAGAATTGTTTGGTGATATTCATTTTGATTTTAAGCTACAGCAACATGGAAAAAAAAAAAAATAATCAAGAAAAACGAGACGATTATCCATCAAGGGCATTACACGAGGCAGGACGCCAATTTATCCCCAACGAGAAGACTCTGAATGGGCCTGATAAATCACCCGGAGAGGGGATATCATTTGGCCCCACAGTGAAAAAAATGTAGCGCAAGCATATTTCAAACCATTAAGGGCTAAAGTTAGCTCTCGCCCCCCCCGTCTACCCCTCCACCCCTCCTTCTCATGCCAATCTATCAAAGACGCAGTCTCTTGTATGAGCCTATCAGCAGGCTCGGCTAAGAACAAATGTTTCATTTTCATTAGTTCCCAGGTAGCATGTGCCTTGGGGGCCAGGACATACTTTCTCAACAGCCAAACGTTAAGAAAAAAAAAATCATCACTCCTGAGAAAAGGAGAAAAGTTTTCATCCACTTTTCAGTTTAAACAAGGGGTGTATGTGTCACAAGAAAAACTCAATATGATAAGAGGATATTCATCTCACTCTGCATCGTTTCTTTTTCCACCTCCATTAGAGTGCTGCTGATGCAGCGGGCCCTTTTTTTCTCCAGCAATGGTTATCACCCGACCCCATCTCCAAGCTTAAACATAGTGCATTTAAATTGAAACTAATGACTAACCATTAGTTTAATTGCCTTGTTTTTGCTTAGAACAGTTTGCTCAAACTTGTTCATATCGGTTTCCATCTATATCACTGCTACGATTACCTTTGAAAAAAACCTCTGGGGATAATAATTAAAACCACAAAAAAGGAAGAAAGAAAATATGGGGGTTCACAATATGTGGACATACATTACTGTCATCATAAAAAGCTGAGAAACACCTTAATGGTCCAGTATATAACATTTAGGAGTGATAAGAGAGCTCCGGTGGCTGGTGTCACGCAATCAAAACAAAAAGAAAGAAAGGAACGATGGTAATCCACAGGCAATGGATTCCTGCTGTGAAGTTATCACTTCATATCTGGTAGAAACTCCCAACACCAGCTTAAATGTCTTGTCTATTTGACATGATTCATTGCGACTTGCATAAAAGTTAGGACAGCAATTTACAGCACACTGCCCGTTACACATGCTGATGTAATATCTTTACCTCGTAGAACCCAAAGTTAAATATCTGTCACTCTATGTTGCGCAACATATTGCTTGAGCTTTGTTGATTTAAAGTGTGTCGTACAATGTCTTCATAGAATAAAGTGCAGCACGTGATGCAGTGTTACTGTCTCTCTGTCAATTGTTGGTGCTTTACATTAAAAACAAATTGAAACATGAGGTGGACTTTTTGTTTTTAAACAATCTTAAGTTAGATGTTAGTGATGAATGTGAGCTAGTGTTGCCTTGCCTGTGTATAACACTTCTCCAATTGTGATTTGAATGTTTTTTTTAGGTCTTGGGTCAGTCCAATATATATATATATATATATATATATATATATATATATATATATATATATATATATATATATGTTACTATACTTCCTTAGGATGCATGCTACACGCGCATAACACAGTTTACACACCATGCCTTTCTTTTTTCATCCGACTTCAACCATCCAATCCAATAAACGACACCAAACAAGAAGAGTCAATAGCAGAGAAGATTTGGCAAGTTTTTCATGGGCACCCACATACTCAAGTCTGCCTTACAAATGTGGCACCCATTTAAAAAGGGACATAAACAGGCGGTCCAACGATTTAAGATTTATTGCCAAGAAGCATTGTTACAACAAAGAAATAATCAACCAAACACAAACTTCCTTACTTTTTGTGGTAAATACATACTTCTATACTCTAGCCACTACCTTATTGGTATGTGAACCTGTACAAAGTAGGTTATGTGCTCATGCTTTAGGGCTGGATTTAGACTAATTCAAAGATGAAGCCGGAGCTTCTGATGGCCTGAGGTTTTTGTTTTTGTGTGTGAACTATAATACCCTCACAAAAAGTAATAACTTTATCTCAAGAAGGCTTATGGAGAAGAGAGCCTCCGTTGGTGGATTCTGACAGGTCTGCTGGATCGGGTCTTTACATGTTCCTTTCATTTTCACAGCTCCTGTCCTTGCAAGTGTCACTTGATTTGTTGTCTTATGAATGTGCCATGTGGGCGGCACTCAGGCTGGAGGGGGAGCGCCTATCTTCCCCCTGAGACTTGCTGGAACTTTCTAAGGCTATTTATTGTGCATTTGAAAAAGGAACATAAAGTTCTGCCTGACTCAAAGCTTCCTTTAAAGGATTTTTATTGCCATAGTGACAAACACAAGCACAAAAGCTACTTCTCAGACTATTGATGAATACAAAAATGTTGCCCACAAAGATATCTTGTGCAACATTTGTGCATTAATACTAATACTAACATTAGCCAAACATTATTTGTATTCACGGAAATCCATCTTCTGTATAAACCATTTCATTGTGGTCACCTTTTAATGGCACCATCCACTTCTGCTTTCCTATAATTTCTGGAAGTGTATATCTCAGCAACATCTGAACCGATCAGGATTGATTTTGTCATCCATCCACGGTAATCACTGTAAGCAGGTACAGTTCTATACAGTTATGTAAAACAGAGCTAGCAAAGTGTTTATGCCTTGACCCTTAGTGGCAGAAAAAGCATACTCTGCATGTTTCTCAGGATTATTTTTTTCTGTCCATACAGATGTTTCAAAACACATTTCACTTTTTTCTCAGGAGCAAAAATCCATCTTTAATTATTTGACATTTATGGTGATAATTACTGACACTAACTTATATGAGAATCTTTTAATGGTTCTGGCCAGATATAATAATGCCATGAAATAACAGACAGCATTAAAACGTAGACTCTGTCGACACAAACTATTGGGCAGCAACAACCTCTTATTTTTCTTTCTTATTTTAATTTCTAAACAAGCTACTGAACCTGAAATGACAGGTGTGAGGAGACAATTTACAGATCCAAATCAAGTGAGGGGCTCTGCAGTCATCTCACTCTTGACTCATCCGCAGCTGCTCGGGGAGCAGCACTCCAGCGCTGCACGCAAAATTGAAATACGAATATGTGGCCGCATAATTGTTGATAACCTCGGAGAGGCTGTGACCGCCACACTGACACAATTTCAGTGACTATTGATTGCCTGTGATTGGACGGCCAAAGCGCTCCGTTGTAATGTCGGAAAAGGATAAAAACCAACACAAAGCAGATTCTGAGGGAACACAGGAGCGACGACTAACATGCAATTTGGACTTCCGTGATAAAACAAAAACATTTATTACTGTGATTTTCTTTAACAGCAATATTACAAAAGTTCAACATACCGTATCATGTAAATACACTGAGATATAACACGCAAGTGCTTTAAATACTTTTTGAGCCTCAGATTTGAATAATGTGTCAGTGCTCATCAAGCATGTTGTTTTCTGCTCATAGGGAAACTTAAAAACCATTTGACATTAATTGCAGTCATCATCAGTAATTTAAATAATTATCCAAATATGCTTTAATTAAAATTTTCTGCAGGATCTGATGTAAGCGGGAGGTTGAACAGAGACATGTGGCAGACACAGCTCGGCACTGAGATGAGGAAAGCTGTGAACGAGAGTTGAACTTTGATCGACATGAAGAGAAGTTTGCTCTCAAATTTCATGCGATGTCTCCTTTAGCCGCCACAAAAATCATCCATTTTAGAACCGTAGCATGGAATTACCATACATTTTACATACAATGGTACATTTTCGGAAGGTTTAACCACTAGGCAGTGTAATGTTCCTGTTTAAATAAACAGGTAGAGAGCCCTAACTTTAACTTTGAATGGCTGCCGGGAAGGAAAAACTATGTACGCATATGGAATCAGCAGTCAAATCTTATTAAAAAAGCCTCAAAATAGGAACCGACATCGATATATAAACAGGGTAGTTATATTATGCATGTTAGTCATGGGTAATGTGTGGATTTTATCGATTTTGATTCAGATCGATGGTGCAGTTATAGCAGCTTTGCTAAAGCAGTCAAACACATTTGTGTTTTGTAGGATTGTGAGTGTTAGCTCTTTACTCACAACTACATTTTTGGTTTTTAAGTCCCTTCATCTTAAGATAAAAGAAGCACACATTGGCTTTCGCCGCTCTCACCGCTCTACTGCAGCCACTCCCCCTCTCACTAACACAGCACTGTGAGTGAGACAAGGCTCCGAGAAGCTGAGGCAGATGACAAACGCAGTTAGAGCTGAAACGATGAATCGATTACTAAATTAATCGACAACTATTATGATAATTAGGTCTGAAGCTTTTTTCATGATTAAAACAAGATTTCCGATTGTTAAAGCTTCTTAAATGTGAATATTTTCTTCATTTCTTTGCTCTGGATAACAAAGAAATCATTAAAAGTTAATCTTTTTGGTTTGTGGACAAAAGACATTTCAAGGTTTGACGAACACTGATCAGCATTTTTTAAGGTTTTCTGATATTTTATGGCCCAAACGATTAATCGATTAATAGAGGAGATGGATAAAGTGGGTCAACAATACAAAAAAAAAAAAATGTAGTCAAACTGTGAATAAAGTTTAATAGATCTAATATTAATGCAACTCCAGCAGCCCTAACATGGCTACAATAGGGCAAAACATTTATTATTGAGATAATTGCTAATGTAGAAAATGAAATGTGTTTCATGTGAGTGACTAGAAAATGCTGTGTCGCTCACCAACATATAGTCCTAGTTTCCCTTTAAATGTCACAAGTAATTGCCTGACGTCAGATCACAAACTGCTCCAGCATGTGGCTCCCAAAGCAAAGTTAGAATAAACATGATAAATACAGACAGTGGTATCGTTTGTCCAGACCCTCATTGATACCTAGGTATCAAATAAGTAATAGTTCCTCATTGGCTGATACCAAACCTCAATGCATGCACAGGATTTCACAACGAACGCCAACCCCCTTGTACAGCTCTAGCCAGACACATGAGTCCTTCATATTTGTCCTATGTTTAAATAAATATAGTTCCATTTGAACAAATAGATTCAGTGCATCCTGTCTATTAACAGTATTAACAAGAAATAGACATTGCCAGGTGTTCTGCATATTTAAAGCAGATAAAAAGTCCATAAATGTTGTTAAAACAAAAGCAAATTAGTACACCCCATATATCCTGATAAGACGTCTGACTTTTGATTTTTTTTACCCGAGTTGCTCAGTCTTTATGTGGAGCTATGCACATGTGACAATGTATTCACCAGTATTCAGGTGACCAATAAAAATTGCAGATGATTGGTGTCTCACATATGGTCTTACGGTGTCTTAGTTTAAACCAGGGGTCTCAAACTCAAATGACCTGTGGGCCACTGACGGTCTCGTCTGGTCAGTCGGGGGCCAATCAAGTTAAAAAAAAAAAAAAAAAAAAAAAAGCCCAACTTTTTTGGGAAAAGCAACAGTTGTGGTGGACGTTATGAGCTCATATCAATATGCCGTATTAATTCCTTTTCTTTTATATGTAGTCTATTGTCTCAGGTGAGTTTTTCTGTCTTTTATCCATTATTCTGTACAGCACTTTGGTCCACTGTTTGTTTTAAAGTGCTTTACAAATAAAGTTGGACTGGATTGGATAATTTCAAAATATAAGTGGTTGTTTTAATGTGGAACAATCAAAAAAAACATGCATGCATTTACGATGCAAAATGTATCTATTTATTTAAAAATAAAAACATATAGAAATGACTCGTTAGAACTTGATATTGTTTGGAGGGCCACACTTTGAGACCCCTGGTTTAAACGGATTGATCAGCTATGTAGGTAAATGCAATTCACAAAAAAAGAAAATCAACTTCAACTTAACTCTTTCAACTTTTTCCTTCATTCAGCATGTCCATTTCCTTTAGCTGTTTAAATATTCCACCAAAACCATCAGATTTCAATGCTGCAGATGAAAGTGCATATACTTCAGAGAAGGAAAGTGACTTCACACTGGATAAAAGTATCTATAATATGATCTATAATATGATTCGACTGGTCAGGCTGCATGCAGCTAGCATGAAAAGACCCCACAGAGCTCCCCCTCACTGATCTCATCCATTTGTAAAGGGTGCTGTGTGTGTGAACCGCTCCTCGTCTTCTCTGGCAGTTATTATGAATTTGCTCAGATGTTGCGTGCTGTAGAGGAGACTTTCTTCACATAGTTATGCAAATGTGCAATTCTGTACTTAAATACGTGGATGATATATATGAGATTAGGATGGTGGTTTTTTTTTTTGTGCATGAAAGGAATCAATCTAAAACCACAGCATGAGATGAAATTATACAAATCCACAATAATTAAGTCGCTCTGAGCCGCACTCATCTAGGATCTAATTAGATATGCCGACAATTACACTCAATTTTTGAACCTTTGTTTTCAAGTCATCAGGCACACTTGTGAGGAGCAGCGCGCTGCTCCACTTTGGTGCCGATGTGTGTGCAGACGTGTGAGAAGCTTCTCCGACATGCAGTGGTCATTTTCTCCTTGATAGGAGCCAAAGAGAGCAGCTGTCAATGAAAGTGACCCACATGATAGATAGCCTGCTCTGTGGGGGCAGCGAGGCCATTCCAACGCCTGGACATTCACTTAGGAAACACCCCCACCCCAACACACACACACACAAACACACACACACACACACACACACACACACACACCCTCTCTCCCAGTTCTCCTGAATTTATACCTTCAATCCTTCCCCCAAATCAAAAGCTCTGTGTCAGTGTCATTTTCACTACAAGCCTACAGCAGGGCCGGCAAGGGGCTGCGAAGTGACTTCTATTCCTCACAAAAAACAAATAAGCAGCACAACACAACAGATGCTCCCCTATGGGGAAGCCATGAAATGGATTATCTGACTTTAAACACCCACACTCCCTTCCTCTGTTTCTCTGTTCTCATCTCAACATCTCTTCTCTGATCCAAAATATAAATCTTGAGTAAAGATAAAGGTTCCCACAGGAAAACAGATTGTTATGGCTATATGTTCACATTATCAGGCTGAAGTGACTCCTATCCAGTTTTTTTTTTTTTCTTTTCATGACTGACGCATGCAAAAAACTATTTGAGTGCCGTTTCAGTGGACAGACACACTGAGATGTGATTTGAACAGTGTGGACAATTTTAAGCTCTGCGTCATAAAGTAAATTCAAAAATTCTTCAAATCTTTTGCACCACAAATATTGTGACTATTTCAACTCTAAAATGGAAACATGGAAGTTAATTCTTTGGACTTCTTGTGATTTCCTAATTTTTAAACAGTTTTTAGGCACTCAATATTTGGAATAGTTTACAGTCTGATCTTAAGTTCTGGTGACAAATTTGGACTCCAGGTTGGCCATGTTCTAGCACTTAGTATGAGCAAGTTTTAATGTTGTTTACCTATGTGTTCTGACTTTTACTGTAAGATCTTTGTTATTAGTGGAACAAACCTGTTTAAATAAAAGGTTAAAAATACATGGAGCCGAGCCTAAACTCATCTGACTCCTACAGATATTGAGGATACAAATCCCATCATGACAAATGTGGAATAACATCCTTACTGTCATCAAGATATCACAAGGTGGAAAAGTTTTATTCTGAAATACTTGTGTTATTTGCCATTTGCATCACAGTAGAGTTCACGGTGAATACTGACCCACTTTCAAAATGAGTGCACCTCATTCTCAGGTGCATGCCTCATTTTTTTTTTTGCTTTTTTCCCTTCAAATTCGGAAACTGTGCAGAGTCGACCTATTATTGTCTCCTGTTAATGGCTGAATTTCAGGGAATATATTCTCCACAGGCACAGGTTGGCTTCCATGGCAACAGGCACACATGGCAGGAACTGAAAACCTGGCCTTGTTAACCTCCGTGCTGTGACGCACAAGGAAAGGTATCACTACACTCGTAACCTGATGTCCGTACGTATTGATAAAACGATGTGTCTGTTCTTGTCCAAAGACTATGAGCCCTTATACATGTTTAAAAGATGAAATGTTTAAATAATCTTGTATTCAGGATCATATTAATAATAAATATTATAGTGATCAACAACCTCTGTTACTAGAGAACAAAGATCCCAATTAAAAACCCATTTCTCCTGACTTTCACCATATTTACAATGTGTCCTGAACAATTGCGGGGAAAATATCTACTTTCAACTTTTTTTTATAATGTAATTTGTTTTGCCAATATTTTAATATTTAATTTTCAAAACAAGCTTTTGTTCAAAACACATTGTGGAATAGATTTAAAATGTGATGGAGATGCAAATTATCCGATTGCCTGACTGAGTCATGTTACGACCGCAACTTAAACTGTGCATGTAAACAGTGTTTCATGGGTTTGCCAGTATTACCCCATTTACTAACAACAAATCACTTCTGTTTTAGAAATTAAGTAAAGCGGGGCTAATGTTTTGTGCTCTGGAACCGTTCAATTCTAGCAAATTGTGCTACCCAACATTTTCTGATGAACCAACATAAATGTAATATACTGCAATAGCTGTGTAATTTGTGCAGACATCGATTAATACTTTGGTATTGACCAAACAGAACAGTGTTTCAAGACACAGGTCACAATCAAACATGTTCCAACATATTCAGTGCATTCAAGTGCCGCTACTGAGGTTTGGCTGTAGTCTGGTAATTCAGGAGCATCCGGTGGCATCCCATTATATTTGCACTGTGCCAGCTCAAACCTCTCCTCCACATGTCTTCATAACTCTGTGGGAGTTGATTAATGAGGCAGATTTTCAGCTATCAAGCTGCGTGCAAACTGTTCAATTATGCATCTTGGAATCTCCTTATATCGTGTTTTTAGTGGCTTCACGAGCTCTGTGGGACTCGATGTGTGTGGGAGGCCTCGCCACAGACGAGTCCCGGCAGCGTGAGCTATATTTGTCTCAGTGATGACCTTTGCCATTGCGACAAATAAAAGTGGAGCGATTGGTCGAGTGGTGTCAATTCGTACTTTCATGAGGTCTTTGCTGGGAGTGTCGGTGCAATCTTGACAGAACTCCGTTTACAGTCTGAGTTGATCAAAATGCATGACTGATGCAGGCAACTTGTGCTGTAAACTGTAAAAAACCTGTTTACAACCTGAAGCAGACATCTGTCCTCATCAGGCACAGCTGCTCAAACACTGCCTTATAATTGTTTGACTGCGTTTGCAAATACTTGAACCACTTTCATATTTTATATTGCACTACACAATTTGTTTTACAGCAGACTCTTTAGCTGGTATAATTCTAGGCGGATAAAAAGCCTTTTGGTGTTACGCCTCTGGGCTTTGAGAAATATTCACATCACAGCAGGTGAAAGTTAAGATTTGTGTACATCTCGTAAACACGACAATTTCAGAAACGCCTTCAACGCTGCTCATAAAATATTTTCATTTCAAAACTTCACACACACACACACACTGCCAAAAGACCCGCTTGTTTTTTTGTGCAACGGTTTAGTGCAAGTCGCTAAAAAATATCCTGGGATTGAATGTCATCGGGCATGAAAACGATTATCATTGGTGCAAATATTCATGGCCTCCAGTGGAAGTTGAAAAACTACATGCACTTAATTGTATGTTGTCACTGTATTTGTGTGTACTGCAGCCATCCAACAGGGGGCGAACAATATCGCTTTGGCTTCACTGCTGGGAGCCGGGATGTTTCAATACAGTCATGGGCATAAATGCATAATAAAGGAGATAGTGCACTTTTAACAGCTGCTCATTAAAATACCCCATTCACTGATGGGAATTGATGAAACAATAAAACTCTTAATGACAAAAGCTTTAAAAAGAGCAAAAATAAAATAAAATAAAAGAAAAATCAGCCTAAAATACACACATCATTTCAACTTCACATATATATATATATATATATATCAAGACAAAGAACCACAATTTTAAGTGAATATACCGTATATACATATGTAATGTGAATATATGGGTATGCATAATTAATAGAAAAAAGCACAGTAATGTAGGCTGGGTTAAATGCAATACAAATCTTTTTTTTTGTTTGCAGTGGAAAAGTACCGCTTTTCTCCCGAGTCATCTGTGTTTGCTGTTGGAGATGATTCTCCTGTTGGCAATGTAACAGGTGGGTGGGTGGACAAAACAAAAGATCAAATCAATAGTTACACCCGCTGCTTAATTGTACAGTGAGAGCCAAAGGTTTTTTTATTACAAGCCCTGGTCAAACTTTTAATATACCTCTGGCCTCTGGAGGATGATGTTCCCGCACACCTGGCTTTGTGTCTGGGTAAAAAAAAAAAAACGGAAAAAAACGTCTTTCTCTTCAAGTTTTACACTACCCTCTGTCTTCAAGTCGACCCTAGCAATTCACAGTTTTTAAGAGAGTAGTTGACAAACGAGCAGAGAATGTAATGAAGTCACAGTGTCTAAATTAAGCTGCTTATGAGATTAGAGATTAATGCAATTCCGTGGCGTGGAAATGATTCGAAAACAAAAAGGTTCACCAAGCAAGGAGATTTAAGCTGAAGTGGAGATTTTCCTCCTCACTTCAAACATAATGCCACCAAATTGTGTGAGCTGCAAATTAGTGACACGGTTTCATTTTTAATCAAAATGTGGGTGTCAGGGTAAAAAAAGAAAAAAGGGTTTGTACCTGCAAAGCCAAAAAGGTTGAGCCTTCCCCCGTGTCAGCTCAGCATTTTTTTGTGTTATGATTGTAGGTGTTTCTGAGTCTTGGATAATTTGATGAAAACAATCGTTAATGAGAATGTCGCGGGGTAAGATGTCGGCGATGCAATACAAATCTCAAAAGTGATGCATTAGGATGAAATGCTCTCCAAATACAACATGAATGATCCTAGATGTAGCAGTTAATGCCAAATTGGATGGCTCATATGACTCACACGGCTGTGACAATGAGGAATTTCAAGCGTGACCCATCAATCTAATTAATCAGGCTTCCGCTGGCATATTAATATACTCTCATTAGCTCAACAAGTCAGTCAAACGCCAAGTATTGGAGTTGTACCTGTGCTTGATGAAGCACATCTCGGTTTGTGTAAACAGCTTGTTCCCCCTCAGACAGATGTGTGTATTTCAAACTGTGACATCTGAAGTGTTACATGCAAAAAATGTACGAGAGCAAAAGCATGCGCAGTGGCTCATGTTAGTAACCAGGCAGCATCTCAAAAGGCTAGTGTCCTGGGACGTTTTGTGCTGCTTTAAAAACAGAAAACCAAAAAAAAAAAAAAAAATTGAAATTTAACCAGTCAGTCCTGAGTTTACAGCCATGCTAGAAGGCGCTCTTGCTCCCAATTTTATTTTAAGCTAAATGCTCGTGTCACATGTTTTTGAGAACAAATACATGTAAATAACAATGCAAATGCATATTATTAAGTAGCAAAAACAGCCTGATTATTCATTCTCTACCTATACTCAAAATTACAAATACCAATTAAAAATAATAATGTGATGGTCAAATCGTATGATTGCTAAGGTACACGTGGCATTTTGCTCCAAGCAGCAGTGCAGCTATCATCAGCAGGTGAAAATGTCTCTTTCTGTAGCTTTCAAAGATTAAATAAGCTCACATGTAACGGCTAACCTATCATAAACACTCTCAAGACGATAATTTCTTTACCAAAAAAAAAAAGAAAGAAAAAAAAAAGCTATTGCTCCATATGAACTTGCTTTACATAACTCCAGTTTGGTCTCCTGCATTTCTTGTGGATTTGTTTCACGCCAGCTGCTTGCATGGGTGAGACTCGGAGGTCTTTTCTCTGGTCGGCCTCTTTTCTTCCTCGGCGAACAGATGTGTGGGGCTACGGCACAAACAAGCTCTCGGAAAGCTATGCTCGCTCCATAAATAACCCGTTTGTCTTAATCCATCAAGTGTGTGGATGTAGGAGCCGGCAACACTGTACAATGTGGGGGCTGAGCACTGTAGCTGTATGTCTGTAGTATCATGATGTATAAGCTTGTTCTTTGAGCAGGGGTCTGGTCCACTACAGGGCTATTATCCTTGGCTAGTGCCACCAATCCATCACGCTTAAGCACTGTAGCCTTGTGCACTTGGAGCCGAGCCACTGTCACCCTCCGTTTCACCTATTTCCATACTCAAATCTATTGATGAGGCTTATAAGTTTGAGGTACTCAGAGAAATTGTAATAAGATCACAGAGATGCCCTAGAGTCTCAAAAGACACTGGGAGAGGCTCGACCCTGCATTCACACTGATGAAAAAGGATATCTAGAGAAAAGTACTCTGATAACTGAAGTAAAACTTAAAAAGCAGCAGTGTAAACATACCCAACTTCTACTAAAAGCCCTCCATGCCTTCTCTAAGTATTTATTCATATTTGTCTTTTTCATTTTAGTAATTGTATCGATGATTATTGCTGGTGTACCATACATAAAACAACACGTTTCTGCTCCAACTGGCCTAGGGTAAGTTATTTTGTATGACTGCATGTGCATTAACACGGTTTAATCAAATGGTATCAGGGACCTAAAATTAGCTGAAAGATAAATGTAATGTTCATGATTATTTACGGAAAGTTTTTTCTAAAAATAAATAAATAAATCGTTGTAGTTTCTGATTTAGCGCCATCTCTTCTTCATTGTCAAATATTGGATAATAAACTCTTTGGGCCTTAACCAATTACTTAAAGGAATACTTCACCGATTTGCATTTAGCTTTGTATTACTAGAATAGGGGTAGTATGTTTGAGAAATTGTGCTTCCCAACCTCAGTTTCCCCTGAGTCGAGAAATATCTTCATTCTTTTTTTTTTTGTTACGTGCCCACTAGTGACACTTGGTCTGGGCCTTGAAACTGCAAAGCTAATTCTGCACTTTTAGACCCACTTGTAGGGGGACGGGATCTCATGTCCAGAATGTAAACAGTGTCCAACAAATCTTTGCTAACAGTTGCGCCAACAGGACCAAGTGTGGAGCAGAATGAAGATATTTCTTAACTCAGGGGAAACTGAGGTTGGGAAGCACAATTTTTCAAAAATACTACACCTATTCTCGTAATACAAAGCTAAATGCAAATTGGTGAAGTATTCCTTTAAACGAAGATGATTTTTACTGGTTCTGTCACCTGAAAAAACTGGGGATTATGTGAATATGAATATTGTTTTCCCTTTTACATTTAGTAAATACAATTATGTGAAGAGAAAGTGTAAAGTCCTCAAAAATACGACTTGAGTTAAAGACAAAAACAATACTAAAAAAGTAGACAGAGCATTTTAACTAAACATGGGCATATCTGCCTCCACACTGATCTACTGCTGGAGGGTGTGCTGCTTTGGCCCAGTTTGGTTCCAGTAAAAGGAGACACCCTGCCCTCGTCGTCAAAAGTTTCCTCGGCAGTCGCTTTACACTCTGAGCAGAAGTGTTATTTTCGCCGTTTTCTAATTATATCCATTTATCAGGCGACCCTGTGATTGGTTTTAGGTGATAAGCAGGGAGTCGGAATGAATAAAAGAAACATAAATGTAATGTTGAGAATTAGGATAAAACAGCTTTTCTCTTATCTCACCGGGGAGTAAAATGGGAAGTGGAAGTCAATTTCAAAATGTTTCGTGAGCATTATACTGCAAGGTGACAAGACGTGGCATAGCAATCAGTGACTCCCTTTGTCTTTTGGGAGCTTATAGTTTTTCTTTGCGTATCTTTGAAAATCTTTCAGTGCACAAAATCTTCCTGGAGGAACTTTGTTGAAACAGGTCTACTTTTTTACAAACTCTGCACTGAATTTCGCTCACTATTCACGGCAATCACTTTGCTGATTATCCTGCCGAAAGATCAAGACGAGCAGGTTTCAGAAGGCACATTTATGCGCGACTCCTCTCTTTGTGGAAATTTTGGTGGGACTACGTGGGAGGATGTGAGCTCAGGTGCATTATTGAAGCAATTCCCTTTTACTTGGGCATTTCTTCAGGTCACATTAGCATTGCTACTAAGAGATGGTTTAAAGCGAAGCTGCAAGACTTTTAAAAAAAAAGGTAGAGGAAAGACATCTTTCTCCATTTCAACCATGGGGGTGGGAGTGTGGTGTGTGTGTGTGTGTGTGTGGGGGGGGGGGGGGGGGGGGGGGGGGGGGGGGCTTTTACATATATTACTTTCCACATGGTGGAGAGGGGGACCTTTGATTAAATGTACTAAAGCTGAAATGGAAAACTTTGTGGTTGAAACATGTCGTGAAGTTCTTCATTTTACATCAAGACTGATAGAGGCAAGGGAGAAACACAACAGCAACAAGGCACCAAGTCAATTTTAAACAACTCTTACGTGACACGGTGTTCCGTCAATGATTTTTACAGCAAAAAAAAAAAATCACTGTCTGTGACTTTTCTGATCGGCCAACAAGGCTGGAAATTGGATCTCAGGCCAAGTTGCGCTCAGTGTCCCCTCATGGACCAAGCATTACTTGGATCAGATTGTCCGATGGACTTCGAGAATGGATATTTTGAACTTGCATGGTTTTTAGGGTTAGAATTTGATCTTTCTTCCTTAAAGTTCAAAAATCAGCAAACACCATGTAGAAACCAGTAGTCAGGAAAAGGTATAGTCACCTACCACTTCCAAGAGGCGTGACTAACAGACTAACAGATCTGGACGGCATGTGCAGAGCGACAAAAGGTACTTCTTGTCGTTTTCTTGGGACAATGGCTATCTAGTAATGGCTTCTAACGATGTACACATCTATGTTGGATGTATACAAAAGCTCCTACATGATTGTTCAAACTTCAATGCAAATAATAAATGGATCTCATATGTTGTCATGTTGCTCCATAGCTTTTTCTATTGCACAGCGAATATTATGGCGGAATACAAGCAAAATCACAATACAGCCGTCTGTGATTTTCAAATCACAGGAGGCTGTATTGTGATTTTGATTATGGGGAATTATTTCTTAAGGCCAGAATGTTTGTCAAATTACCATTTTAGATTAAATATTGTCCTGACCTATACATGTCATATTCTACAGACTGAAGAAAACATCTTTGTTTCCTCACACATCTGCACAGATATCACACAGTAATCATTTTCAATATGTTATTCAAATGAAAATGAGATTATAAAAATCCTTCAGCCCTAGTCTATATTGAACTGAACCTTTACTTAAAAATGTATATCACAAATCCAATCCCAATATCAATATCTGTCAGGAAGAAAATCTTAACATTATTCAGCCCTTATGATTGACAACATTAGCTCTGGGTCAGGGTTAGTACTGGTGTCCTTAGCTGCATCTTCACAACAGACTATTCATTACATAAAGCTGCCTCTTTAATTGAGATGTGTGTTGTCTGCAGTGTAATCTTCATAAGCAGCATGTGCGGTCAGGGAAGGATAAGACAAAGATGGTTCTCACAGGATCCTGTTGTCAGTTTTTTTATTTTTTTTTTGTGAATTTTGTCAAAAAGGGAGCTCCAGATGCTCAGTCTGCAAACAGAATCAAATCAAAAACCACATATGCTAATTGTTTGGTGTGTTTATGTTTTTTGTTTTTCCTCGCCACTCTGAGATAGATGCACATGGCTTTCTGGTGCCAAGACGCATTGTTAGAATGTTGATGGATGCCAACTGCTTTGGAAACTGGCTAAGAAGTGGCCAAGACATACAAGCGCCATCACTTTCAAACCTGTTTGGATATCGAAAACGTGCACATTTAAGCATATTGGGCACAAAACTGATATCAAATGTTAATCGCACATGCTGTAGTCATATGGGACAGGTTTGTTACTGCGTGGCTGCTGTCTACTTTGTGCTGTTTTACTGTGTTATCCAATGCTCAGACTTGGGAGCTAACGGAGTGTGGAGAGCCATACACACACTGCCAGCAGGTTTCCCATAAAAAAAAACCAATAAACTCACTTTATCAGATATTATATATGGTCTCACAGGATGTTCCCCTGCATTCTCTTATACCCCATTAAAAAGCAATTATCTTGTAAATCAAACTTTAGCAGCAGGTGTATGAACCAAGGAGTTTTCTATTAATCAGACTGGCTTACTTTTAGATATTGTAATTGATCCTTTTTGCAGCCAGGTGAGCTCAGCAGTATTGTCAATAATCACAGCTTGGACTAAACTCCATTTCCTCCTAGCTTTCTTTTGCATTATGTTGTAATCATTTGTTTTAACGTCAGACATTTCAAAATTCCAAACATGCTTCACAAGTGTTTTTATCACGGTTGCAACAAAAGGTTCTGATCAGCAACCACCTGGACGTGTCCATTACACAAACCATGAGAACTCCATGTATTATTGTGCATAACCTAAAATAAGATGTAGAACAAGTAATTAATTGCATTGTAGGAGTTCCCATGACACAAAAGAGTGGTTGCACAATTTTGGTATGAATCAGTAAAAAGAGTATAGAAATACTACACTGCAAGAAGTAGTTCTGCGTGACAGGTCCAGTGTGGAGGATGTAGGAGGGTTTATGTCATAATCTGAATATGATTTACGTGTATAATTGTTTTTGTTAGTAGACCGAGAAGACGCCTTTTTATTTTAGGAGGTTGCAATCTTGCTTTGCCATGTTTCTACAGTAGCTCAAATGGACGAACCAGCCAGAGCGTACATTTCATGCTTTAAAGTGTAAGTTTACTGCACAAATGAAGAATGGCTCCTCCGACATAAACGTGATGCATTAAACAATGGAGAAATAAAAGGGTAGGAGACTGGAAAATTGGAGAGTGGGAAGCGTATTTACATCCTTTTGGCTATGCGATGGCCACAGTTTTTCCTTGACAAACATTGAACTTTAGTAATATTAAACTAAAAATTGTGGTAAAAATACCCCATTGGTGTGATACTATTATATAAAGATGGATTAGTATTTTGCTTCCGTCATTAATGTGACCCTTTTATATCCTGCTAAAAAGTTTAATCATAGCAATTCACTCATAATTGTATGATATCATTGGCCATACCCTACTAATTATATACATTATCTCAGAGTAAAAGTAAAACAATTTTAAATATAAATGCATTTCCTTTGAATTGTAGTAGTAGGGCATTAAGCACAGATAATTAACTTCACAATACAATGGGTCTTCACCCCCTAAAGTCTCTCCACTTTTCCAGAGGACTAATAAATCTCACCGAGGATGAGCAGCAAAGACGCAAACATTATTTATTACTATGTTGCATATATGTTTTTTAAGCAAATGAGTTTGCATCTCATTAAAATAAAACAAAACCACAACTTATTGACAAATCTAACCGTAGAAAATTGTAAAATGGAGATGTATACTAGCATTCCGTGCATCAAGAAAAACAGTACTGCAGAATATCATCAGGTACA
Organism: Solea solea; assembly: GCF_958295425.1. Lineage (NCBI taxonomy): Eukaryota > Metazoa > Chordata > Actinopteri > Pleuronectiformes > Soleidae > Solea > Solea solea. The sequence continues at coordinate 12,230,308 of NC_081136.1, forward strand.
CGTTAATGCGTGTATCAATTCAGATGTTAGTGAATAGAATGGCAGCAAATGCTGTGTTGGTAGTCTTATTGAGACATAAATATCACTGAAGGTGCAGTGCAGAACAAAGCCAGAGAGTGGCAGCAGAGGTCAACTGCCATTACGCAGCATAATCTCAATCATGTTTTCGTAAAGTTTGTGTAGGATATGGTCATTATATAAAATGACTGTATCACAATAATATCTGTAATATGAAACATATCTTGAGGTTGTAGGAAATACCCTGCCCTGTCTATGTTTTAGCTCCACTACTGACATGAAAAATGTTCACACAGTGCATTAGCACATCAAATATAGCGAGGATCCTCTGAGAAAAAGATGCCTCACCACTGTCCTTGGGTAAATATGTGCCTCACAAAAGGGCTATCTGCAGGCATAATGGGTCAGCCTTAGTAAATCTCCTCGTTTAAATCTGTCTGTTCAACATTTAATTGCAAAAGAAATGCACAGTGTGTGTTTAAACATTTTGCTCTTATGGAAAAAAATGGGGGGCGATTACAGCTTAAAAGGAAGGAAACATACTTGTTTGAATGCCCAAGGACGGGTTATTGTGTCCCTGCTATCTGCAAGATTGATAGATGTATAATCCTGGATCTGTTTTCCACGCTATCATCATGGGACCTCGTTTACACAAACAAATCTGGAAAACAGCATCTGAGAATATACTAATGGCTCATGCTTGCAAGGCCCACACAGGTCAAATCGATGGGAGGTTTCAGCTTTGAACATTCTTCTCATGTATTGCCAAGGGTTTTCCCATGTCGTCCAATTTACAAGTTGGGAGATTTGTATACGCCAATAAGCCAGAGCTCAAACTTTTGATTCTCTTGCCCTTGTTCAACCTAAAATGCTCCTTACAGAACACACAAAAAAAGCGTCAGAGCATATATTTATGTGTGACGCAAGTGCAAGATGATTCGTCTCGGTTGCATTATTGACAATTCTTATCGTGTGTGTCTGTACTCACACAGAACTCTCAAAGTGTAATTGGCATGTATTTGACACCAACAGTGCCTCCTTTGGAATTTTACTGTGATTATCAAGGTCAGTGGCATAAAGATGACATCACTCATCTACACCTGTGCAATGTCAAAGCTGGTCATGCCACACAGTTGTTACAATTTGTAGAATCTGAAAGGTAGGAAAAAGGTGGGATGAAAATTATAAAAACTACAGAGTGTAGAAATGTGTTATTCAAAGCTTTGGTTAAATTAAAGCATGGCTCAGGCCTTTTTTTTTTACTGTTTAAACATATTTGAGGAGAGTACAAACCAAACTTGACCTGAAGCTGTCATTTAGTTGCCTTATATGACCTGTGCTTAACACTAATGCATGCAAAAACTGTGGCCAGCACACGCCTGTCTAATCCCACTGAGTCTGTCCAAGATCAGTTTGGAACACCAACAGTGCCAACAAGATGTGTGTACATTGTGGAACAGCACCTTTTAAATGCTGAATTTACATACAGTATCTTTGTTATGCATGACAATGCGTGAGTGTTCCAGTGAGAAAGGGAGTGGTGCGTCTGTTAACGTAGCTACATACATTCTTGGTACTCTCAGACATGTTTTCTGCTAAGGTGGTGGAATAAATTGATAATTGCTTCAATTACTACCACAGTTAGTCTTCAACTAAGCCTGACGCATGAGTCGTGCAGCAGTGAAATGGGCATCCCCTCGAACAGTGTTTTGCTGCGCCATGTTCCATTTGTCATATACCAGTTTTCCGGTATATAAAAGATTCATATCATAAATATAAATATATATATATATATATATATATATATATATATATATACACACACACACATACACACACTGGTTTTCTGTATGAATTTGTATACCACCTAGCACTAGGTACAACCCATTGCGCAAAGGACAAATTTGAGGGAAAACCCCTACCGGGAAATCACCTGTAATGGAATAGAATGGAATGTGAGATTATGTATGTAGGAAATTAAGTACTGTATAGATTATAGCTGTGTTAACAAAACAATACGGTAGATTACTGTGAGGTACTTATTGCCAAAGCATGTATTGATTTAGTTACTTACTACTTCTAAGTATCTAAATCAAGTACCAAGAATCGATATGGTAGCAAATGCTGTGTTGGTAGTCTTGAGACAAAAACGTCACCCTAATGTGCAGTACAGAATATAGCCAGCGGGTGACAGCAGAGGTAAGTTGACATGATGGGGCACAGCTCTCAAACACATCCAGTGCCTTTGCATTAAAGGTTAATAAAGCAGCCGTTGGAATAAATTGTGCATATGGTCACAACAGAGACCAAAGGTAAAAGGTCAAGTAAACAGCCTCATGAAACTTTACTAAACCTGAACAAACATTAATCAATGGGCTGCCATCGTTTTTAAACTGCGTTAAACATACAGCTGTTCTGAAAATGTGTTATTAACTATTCATTTAAAGTGAACAACAGACTATGCAGCTGCACAATGATGTGTCATTTCTACAGTCCTAAATAATTAAAAAGCTGTTCCAGTGGTTTTATATGACTTCATTAAACATATATTGAAGCTTCTCAAAGACCATTATGGAGCAGAAAGAGTCCAAAACAAACTCACAGCAGCACACCTCCATGTATAATTTGTCAAGTTTATGGCTCATGTTACGAGACTAGCGCCTGCAAATACATTCAACAGGAAGAGACCAACACAGGCATTATATTGGATGTCTTGTTTAACAACTGCAAGCACAGTATTTACTGGTGTTGTAACCAAGGGTTTAGTGTGCCAGAAGAATATCAGGATGTTTGACACACTAAATGTTTCATATGTCATCACCAGGGACCCACAAGGAGCGGTTGCAACATCACCTGAGAGAATGGCTGCGTGTTGGCAAGAATCTGGTGCTATGATAGCTAGTGCTATGATATCTCGATACAGAGGTGATGATACAATATATTACGAAAAATGGGGTCTGATAAGCAAGGCAATATTATTGTCTTTTCCCCAATAATATAATCTATTTTAAGAAACTCTCATAGTAAAAACAAAATGATATGCAGAAGACAGCTGCTAACTAGTGGTCGGAGGCTTAAATGCAACACAAAATTACAGTTAGAATTACACGGTCAAGAATATTTCTATATAGCACTTCAAACAAACAGTATCACATTACCAATACAGTATGCTACTATACTAATTTTCTTTACACCCCACCCAAAGAGTAGGGCTAAACTTTTAATCATTTTTTCAAATGTAAACTTAACCTGTATCTTTTATGCAAATTAATGTTGGAAACAATATCTTTAAGGTATCATCCTTGCAATAGGATGCAGAATATTTTACGCATACTGGTGTAAATGCTCAATAAAATCATGCATCTATAAAACATTGCATATCAAATTGCAATTACAACATTGCATATCAAATTTGCAATTGCAATACCCCAATCATATTTTCCCCATTTTTGTTCAGCCCTACCTAAGATTGGGACTGCAAGATTAATCAATTTCTCATTGATTGCTCAAGTCATCGACAATCTATTGGTTATCATTTTAAATGGGGCTTTCTTATCTAAAGCTGTTTCTCAGGTTTTCACACTCCTTAAATGTGAACATTTTCGGTTTTCTTTGCAACATAAAAAAAAAAGAAATGAAAAACTGGATTTTGATGAAACTTTGATTTGTGGAAACAATATAACATTTACAATGTCATTTTGAGTTTTAGGGAACAGTGTTTTGTTGAGAAACATTAATATGCATTATTTAGGGGGGCACATTTTGAATTTTTGAGTAATTTTATCAGTGCACCGATTTATTCTACATACATTGCTGCCCAATTTACACTGACTAGTTTAGGCTTATTTGGAGGTTTGACAGTCATTTAAGTAACATTAGCACTGTGCTAAACAGTGCTACTGCTGATGATGAAAAAATGTATATGGCATTTATTCACAATTATTTATAGTGAAATTTAACTCACAATGCTATTTGCTAGAATGACTTACTCTTAGTGAGTATTTTGAAGCAGAGCAGATTTAATATGTACATTTCTAACCAAAAAAAAGTTATCTGTAGTAAATAAGTGTTTCCGACTGTTACTGCCATCAATGTTTCCCACCCCCTGTACTCCCTGCAAGAAGGAAATTCATTCAGTTATGAAATATTCATAGAAATGTTAAGGATTCAACTTACAAAGTCATTTGCTATACTTCAGTTCGAGTGCGTCTTGAATTTCCCGATGCTTTGAAGTGAGTGCTTTTTCTGTTTGTATGTGTTGAGAGTGAGCGAAGGATCGCATACATGCACATACGGTACTTGAAGCTCTCGGCAGTTTCCCACTCACTCCTTGGTGTCAGTCATCCTCCCCCCCCCCGATGGGTTGCTCTCTTCCCCGCGGACCCTCGAGGATCCACAAAACCTGTGGTTTATGTACACTCCATATCTCTGCTGCAGTCTTATGAGGGGGGGTCTGGACGGTTATCCCAGCAGAGAACACCACATCATTTTTTTGTTTTCATGTCAAGCCTTCGGTTAGGCTTCATCACAGAGAGCAAGCACTTAGGATATAAGATATTTTCGTCTCCCAGGGAGGGATGTTCAGTTTTCCCCACAACACTGCACTGAGGTACTACAAAGATTGTTCAATGTAGAGCTGGGGTGTCAAACTCAATAACAGAGGGGGCCGAAATTAAAAACTGTGTCCAAGTCGAGAGCCAAGTGAGGTCAAATAACAAAAACTTCTGAACAAATAATTTTCCATTGTCCATTTCCATCTGTCTTGCCTTTTTTCCTCCGCTGTATTTCAGTAGAACAGCACAAACAGTCCTGTAGTACAATATTTGAATATTTTAATGTTTGATGAGGGGGCGAGAGCTCTTTTAGTCATATCTATTACAATTATTTCAATATCTCTTGCATTTCATATCCAGACAAAGTCAAAGTTAGACAGTCAGCTGCCAATTGACCTGTTGGACAGTTATGCGATTTAAAGGACAGACACGTTCTCTGCATTTAAAGATATTGATTCACTGTAAACATCTTCTTTTATAGTGTTTTTAATCTCTATCTATCCATCCATCCATCTATCCTTTTTTTAAATTTACATTTTTTCTTTGCAAATAAATGTTAATATACGAGTGCATGTTGGCAAATTCCAATATGTCAATGTTTTTTACGGCAATGTTTTTGGAGCCAAGCAATAATTATTTTGGATTCCATAATTTATAGATGATCAGTGTCAAATGTATGGAACCATTTCCTGCTTTTTACTTCACTTAGTTCTGGTTTAATTTACTTACTGTAAGGCTGGGAACACTTAAATTTATAGAAGCCCTCAAGTTTTCCACACAATGCTTTGACAAGGTCATGGGGATTCTCCAGACTGTTGTACTTTAATACTCTCAACTCAATAGGAACGGAAAATGTTGTTTGCAAATAACTACCTGCCCTTCCCCACCCAAAATACACCAGATCCAATTGAAAGTGTATGGAATATTCAGGAAAGTGGTACTTCAGTATTTCCAACAGGCTTGCACAGTTCAAATCCCACTCTCAAAGCACAAACTTTAATCCCCTCACCGGTGAAGGCATTTGTTTGAAGATAGAACTCACCGCTGGCGCCCGCCTCTCTGTCCTTGCAGTGCCCTTCTAAGATGCCCTAGCAGATCTTCACTCAGGATTCCTTTTTAACAGCCTATATCGCCTCTCACCACAACTTTCAAGTTTTTTTCTCCAGAACACTTGGAGGGTGGTTCTGTTTTGTTGACGCCCTGCACATAATATCACACCAAACATCCTGCTACAAGCTGAATATACCCAAATATTCCACGGGGGTAAATAAGGCCTAAAGATCAACATTTAGCACAGCACAGCCCTATTTCCAAAAACGCAGAATGCTATTAAAATACCATTTTAAAATATGAAGGGACGGTCAATAGGTTGATGAACTTTTGGCTTTTCAATAAAATACAAGCTATTGTTAAAGGCCACAGCCCAAAAGGAATGATGGTGCGCCCCTTAACAGTGATAGGTTATCCATTAGCTCCACAATGACCTTTAATTTTTTTTTTTGGATATTACACAGGAGGTAGGAAATGAACATTCATCACCTCTGTCAAGGAGGTTATATTTTCACCCATGTCCATCCAATGGTTTGTTTGTGAGCAGGATTACAGAAAAATGTTTTGTTCCATGCTTTGTGAAAGCATGGAGATTAGGGAGTGGTCTTATAGCTGTAAGGCTGAGTTTGTGAGGTGTCCGACGCATCCAACGCAGCCTGGATCATTTCTCTACTCGCTGCTTTATCCCCACATCCAAGTAGTGCAGGGGATCCGAGTGAATGTCGCGGGGAGTTCATAATCTGCGCTGTATGCAGCCAAGTTTCGATTGCGTGCAAAGAGACTTTCCAGTTTAATAGGTGCAGTTCCACCGTGTACTCACATCTTATTGGAACCGTTTTATTGGTGTTCCAAACTGATCTTGGACAGACTCAAAGCGGGAACAGACAGGCGCATGTTGGCCGCAGCTTTTGCATGCATCATAACAACGTCCTGTTTAGGTGTTAAAAGTCTTTCGGCCGAAACCGCCTTTTCGGGTGACACATTTCTGTGCCATTCTCTAGTATTAAGGGTCACATACTAAATAATCTTATTTAAGCCTTTGTGTCAGAGGACTGCTAGGGTCCACTTGACGTCTTCCGCCCCATTCATGCGGACCAACGCGGAATACGTGCAAACAGGTGCACACCTCCAATTTTATTTCACATGGACATATGCATTGGCTGTGCTCACTGTACGACAAAACTTTTTAGTCCGAATGGATGCATCATCTTGTTTTGGTGAAGGGACAACCAAGAGTATGGTTACCATTTCAGCACACAAACGTACAAATTTCTGCATGTGTACTGTGAGCTTTTACGCGCATGCAGACCTGCTAAGCGGCTTCCACCAACTCAACAATTCTGTTTGAGAAAATCACTATTTCTGATTGTACACATGATCTTGCTACGGAAAAACCTCTGGCTGTGTTATGGTGTAGTGTCGTTCAGACAGCCACGGAACACTGTTATTCATTGATGTAGGTACGCATTGGACATAAAGGTCAGGTGACAGGTCAGGTTTGACATAATATTTGTACATTAATCATAACAAACTATATTATCATGGTGGCATAATGTTGGCAACGCTACCTTATGATGTCCATCAGCCATTGGCAATAAATTAAGGCATCCGCCCAACCCTACTCTACCCAAGTGCCATTCTTTCCTTTCATATGAACCGATTTGACATAGTGTTATGACTAGGTGTTAAAAAGCAGACAGATTTTTTTGTAATAAGGTTGAAAATGGTCATACTGGGACCATCATCAATTAATGAGTTCAAATAAAACTGAAGTCATTTGTCTAAAATAATTCTTCCAAACGTCCTTTCCATAAGGCATTCTTCATTTCCTGAGCATCATCAGTGACTTATTTGCAGGTGCTTGGACATGTGTGGACAGTTATAAATCTAATATATGCCCTGCGCCAGTCCCAACAGGCAGATAAGAGTTATCCTTTGAGAATTTACCCCGATACCTAATGAGGCGTTTAAGCTGCTGCGCTCGCCTTTGGAAAGAAAACAGGGGCTCAGACGAGTAACGACCTCATTCAAATCTGACACACTTGAAGGAAAATGCTGACCACTTTGAAGACATAAAAGTAGAAAATGGGCGAGGCAGAGATTTGGTTTTACAAATAATTTTCACTCCTATTCAGCGGTTTTCGGACCAAACAGGACTTTCTTATAAGATCTAAGCCGAGCTTCTCAGCAGCCTGCCAAGAGAAAAATCCCCCAATGGTCTGCAGAATCAAGGAAAATTATTTCAATCTTTGCATCATTTTTCATCACTCCACACTACTAAGAGCAGGAATCTAATTTTACTTTCTTAAACCGTGCATATGAAATAATAAACAATCAAACGTTAATTTAACTTTCATCTTGCAGATTTCTAGTCATGACCGATTATAATTCAAAGAGAAACTTAAAACTGCTGCCGCAGCTTTGTTTGAGTTACTTTTTTCTTTTCAAATATTTTGTCGACCACTTTGTCAAGCACTTTTGAATAAGCGGTGGAAGCAAAGTAAACATTTTTGATCCACAACGCAGATAATAGGAGTTTCTAATTCTTGAAAGTGTGGTCTGACTCACACAGACTATTGGGGATAAATTAAAGCAGGAGAGGAAAGGAGGAGAGCTGCCAGTGATTGATCGCTAAGCTGTCAAGCGAAGCCACAAACAGGGAAAGCTCAAATTTGAAAATATGCCAATAACTTATTTTCAACAAAAAAAAGTGACAAAACATTGCTAGCGTTTACAGCAAATCAGAGAAGCACCCAAAGGGAAAAATTTTCATTTTTATCTACAAATGCTTGACACCTCATAGACAGCGCAAAGAAATCAAGTCATTAAAAAGACACAATCATGGCATAATAGAGACAGATCACAGTTAGTGAGGTGGGCAATTAGAATGTTTGATTAAAATATCAAGCTTATGCAAATGAGAAGATTAAGATGAAGCCTATGAATCTTGTATCACATGATGTTAATTAAACATTCATAGCAGGTTGCATTCACAAGTTGGAGGACTTGAATTTTGGCATTTTCTAATACTATCGGCCAATTTTCTAAACTGTTACTAATATCTGTGATGATTAACCCCTATGTTGCGTTGGTCAAACATATTGTACCCTCCCTAAAACAGGCATCACATATAGGCACAACACCCCGCACGACCCTCATGTGGAGGATAAAGCAGTAGGAGTCATATGGATGGATACCGGAAAGCAGAGAAATAGAGCTTTGTGTCCATGTATTTGTCATTACGGTAGCCCTAAGGGCTTCGGTAGATCTGGTAATGACGCAGACGGCCGAGTTTTGGACTAGTAGCAGTTTATGGATGGACTTATCAGGTAAACCGAACGGAAGGGAGTTGCAATAGTTGAGGCGAGATGTGACCAGGGTGAGAACCAGAATAGCAGTGCTGTTTGGTGAGAGGGATGGACGGAGGTGGGAGATGTTGTGCCAGTGAAAGTGTGGTGATTGAGTGGCATTATTAATGAATGCTGTCGAGGATGACACCCAGACTTTTAACTTGGGAAGAGGGGGAAACCGGAGTTGATTTTTAATAGGGTGGATTTTGCAACCAATAAGATGAGGTTCTGTTTTGTCATCATTATGTGTGAGGAAACTGATGGAGGGCCAGGATAAATATGTGTGTACAGTAAATACAGTATGAACCATTATGTACTGTTAAAGAGATGATCTAATAGTAGCAAAAGGAGACAAAACATTTGTTCATCACTTTGTTAGAGATTAGAGTTGTGCATCTTCACTGGCCTCACAATTGCATTATCATTCAATTCAGTATCACGATGCAATGCTTCCTAAACTTTCCGTACACGTGGCTATGTTTTCATCAAAAACAAAAGTAACTGTAGATGAAAGTGAGCTGAAGTGTTTGCATAAAATCTGATGAGACTACGATCGTGTATTCGAGGGAAGAAAAAAAAAAAGGAAACAAATGTGTATTACTGTATGATTATTCTCTTTCACAGAAATGTATATTCATGAAACAAGCTATGATAATACAATACTGACACACGGATCGGAGTTTCCTCAGCTGGATTGAAATCATATGAAGTGTAAGTGGTAGATTGCTTCTGACAAAAGTTGTGAGTCTTAATTCCTCAAAAGAAAAGAACATCAGACCTATGCATTTCTGTTCTCTTTAAAAAGGCCCTTTGTGTTTCCCACTGGAGGGGGAGAAGTTGTCATATGACATGTTGATTCGCTCCTTTATGTCATCATTTGGAGCGTCACAGTTTATATATGTATATATATAGCAATAGTGACGACCTCAAAAATATAGAGACCGTGTATTGACAAAACGCATGTGCAAGTATTTGCTGCTTTTATGTCATGATTGCTCAGGTGATGTCTCGCCTTTGATTATGCCTGAGAACAAGGGAAGCAAGATAATGTTGAGCAACGAAGGGCAAAGATACAGTATATGATGCAGACTGCTCGACTTGAATGGCTTTCTTAGTGTATCCCAACTCCCACGCTGCACCGCTGCATAAACCTGATAGTCCCCTGAGTCAGTGGCGACGTAAACAACACAGCTCCGTGTCCAGCTACAACCGAGCAGGAGAATGGGTATCAACCCAGCGATGTGTGATTTGCATAGACAGCAGAGAGGGATTAGACTATGATCTGTGGCGTCTCGGAAAAAAGCAACGACAAAAAAAAAAAAAAAAAAAAAAAATGAGCATTCATGTAATTCATGAGCAGCCTTAGCTCTCAGATTTGTTTTCATGCCATTCCAACCAGCAAATCCCAAATCAGACAGTGATCCTGATAGGAGAAAAACATCTCAGCTTCACATTTAAATATCTGTGGTACCAAGTTTTATCAACGACAGACAGACAACAGCATCAGACAAGCATCATTTGGGATTATGTACTCCTTCGCTCTGTATCGTGAAAGATACAAACAGGTGTCTAAATTTCTTTTTCACATTTTTGGCTTGATTTTTCCTGCCACCCACTGACAAGAAGACAGTTTCTGAAAGAAGATGTAGTGCCTATCTAGTGGTGTGTATTTTTTGAAGTTGCAGGCATGGCTGATATTACACCTGCTCCTGTTGTGCTTGTTGAAGGGGGATCCCCAGTGACACCTTGGAGATGAGTAATGTCAATTGTTCGTTTGCATACTGAATAGCTGAAAGGTCGATGTTGTCCTGTTCAGGGAATAAGCAGCTCGTCCTAACACATGTGGACCAGCAGCGGGTAACCTGAATGCCAGTTCAGTCATCGACGCGCACAAGTATGCGTTGCATAATCCTTTAACAGTGGGTGTGATTGATGCCTGGTGCTGGAGGCAGGGCAGTATCTATCCTGTCCAACTACATATCAAGAAACTTTGGTAATGCTGTCCAAGAGCTCTGTTTCAAGGCATGCCACAGTTGGAAAAAGTCAGTTTAAAAAGCAACAAACATTTTCCATTATACCATCTCTATAGTATGAGCTGTCAGAGAGACAAAGTACTGAGACTCATCCTCTGCACGGGGCAAGTGTTCAGTCACCTGTGTGTGATCAACAGTGATTTTAGATCTACACAAGCATGACTGCTTATAGCCAAAGTCAAGTCTAGTATTGTGGAACAAATACTGTAGGCTTATGGCGGATAACATAGCTAAAATGCATGTATTTACATTTTACACCATTATTTGACATTATTCTTAGTAACAGAACTGGACTTAACATACATTTTATTACATGATCTCATTGATTTTGGGTAAATTGCACATACTACTATTGTTGCTGTACCATGAAATCTTTGCTAAAGGTCATTTAGTCAGTGAGCAGTGTGTCAGGTATGACTAAGTATTCCAAAGCAGGTGCTAGCCGATCACGTCATGTTCATTTATTGAGATCAAACAGAACACCATCCAAAACAGAGCTCTCAAACAAGACAGTTCACCCGAGTGCTGATGTTTTGTTGGACGAATATAGTGGATATCGCCTAATCACCACTTTAGCAACAATAGTCACTCTTGCTACACTGTATGTAGCCATGACAGACACTGCTCTGCTAACCTCGAATAACCATCAAGTGTTAAAGCAAGACTTACATGTAAGAGCCTTGCAAAGGATGAACATGTGGACAAAGGAGAGCCACTCTAGTGACTGAATTAGTCACTAGAGTGGACACTTAATCTGATAACTATAAGCATTTTTATTCCAAAGCGCTGGAGAGAACTTGTTGCTCAGCTAATTTACTGCCATTGAGCTTCACTGATCAAAAAATGGCTCGTCATCAAGCTTTTACTTTAGCGTTGCTGCTAATAAGGTCAAAGAGTGTGAAAGCCCCACATGAAAGATAATCCATGTCCTTTAGTATGATAATAATCTAATATAAATTAGTGTTAATCCAGGAATTTGAAACAAAAGTTTGGAACAAGTTGAAGAAGAATGATAAGTGTGATTTACAAAGACAATATTAGCTCTGAATGTTAGCATTGAGGAATGAGTTGTGAACGCGAGTCACCAAATCCACTGAAATCTTTCCATTTTGTTGTTCTGTGGCGTTTTAAAAATCAACAATGGCATGAAAGAGAAGACAATCAGAGAAACTTGAACCAGACAACAACATGAGACACTTTAAGCATTAGCCTTCTCTTTTGCTTTTTGGAATTAGGCTCTTTGTTAATTTAATCAAAACTTGTTTTCGATTTCATGCCAAACCATCTGTTTGACTAGTCCACGAATGCTTCGCTCAGTCACTCTCGATTAATATCGAGACAACACAACAATTGTCTTTGTTTGCTTGGGCTACGACCCCTGTTTTGTTTTTCGCCTTTGTAGTTAACTTAATCTCTTGAGAAGCCTGACTGCATGTAGGTCAGTCATAGTGACTTTAAAGAACCGCACGGCACATTTGATTGATTTCCTCGTGACAACGGCAAATACGCCTCAGCACATTAACCTAATATATACACAGTACTTGCAAATAAGTGGGGTGTAAACCGACAATTGTGAATATCAATACACTTCTGTGACATTAAGGAACATGCAAAAGCACAGAAAGAAAATGCAAGCTCTCATATATTCTGCCACCTGTGTATAATGCATATTTTTAGCCGCTTGTTGTAAACATACCCTGTACGCGCTGCAAGTAAATCAATTTACATGTCTTGCACAGTTCTTTTGGGGGTTTTTGCACAGCTTCAGTGATTGCTATAAGGTTGGTCCACGGTGCTGCTACCTTCCTTTTCCCTTGGGATAAATTCTCATGCATCTCATCAAAAAGTACTATTTAGACAGGCCCTATGGGATACAAGCATCTGAAGGGGCCCGGTCCGCTTCTCTTTGTGCTCAGCTGCATTTAAGAGGGAAGACAAATGACAACCTGAATCCAGGTTTGTTCTTGTAGCATACCTCGGTTTTGACAAAAAAACAAGTATGCTTTAATCGACATTTTCACACACTGTAAATTTGCTCTGGTTCACTCTTTGACAATGTGTTGCCATTAATATACTGTACACGCGGCTTAGTTAGCTAGGGATGTGCAAATGCAATACTTAATATTGGCCTTCAGTTCAGTACTAGTCAAAACAAGTAGGGGTATTGGAAAAAAGAAAAGTGTAAAATCTGGTACGACCCAAAAACCGTAAATATCACAACAGCTTCACAAGCACAGGCTGTAAAGATAAAAGCATCATGTCAGCTGTGTGGACATGTGGAAGATAAACAGTCAATGTAATTTTGCTCATGAAATACAATAATATAAATAAACAGCTGAAACATTTGAAGCACATGGTGCATTTATCAGAAAGTGCAAAGATAAAATAAACTAATAAAGCATTTTTATTATGACTCCCTCTTTCCCACACGTGTAAATGGTACAGTTTACAGTACAGTTTTTGCCATTCACACCCATAGATTCATACAGTACATCAATGTGCAGCTCATTTCTACCACACATCTTTGATGGCCATTCACACACTGTCAGTACAACAATGGAGGGTAAAGTGTCTTGCCCAAGGAGACATCAGCATGTACGTAGACTAGCGCAGCCCGGAACCGAGCCCTGAACCAAACCCACAACCTTCAAATTAAAGGATGACTTGCTCCACCACTGAGCTACTGTTGCCCCACCCCACCCCACCCCCCCACACAGACACACACACACCATAAAACATGAAATGCACACACGCTTTTTTGGACCTCCTGAAGAAATGTGGCAGTGGAAGAGAAGATGGCAGCCACCCTTGCCTTAAAGCTCATGATAAAGAAATGTTTATTCAGAGGCCACAAAAACAAAAAGGCTTTATATTAATGCAGCTATAAACATATACAAACATGGTTAATATATAGTCCTTAATGTTACACACCAAACCAAACTCCATTATCGTCAAATGTAACCTTCAGTTTCCCTGCTTATAATTTTGCTTATACTCTCCTTTTTTTCTTGCAATTATTCAAAGCATCAACTTTCTCCCCTTGCCTACTGAAGCTCAGCACTCATCTCTGCAGTTCACTTGCTTGATGTCTCCCCAGATAATTTGATGGGAAATTTATTTCAGTTACACATCATACCACACTGGCTGTAATTAATTGTTCTGCTCTTCCGTGTACAATAGTTCACTAACTCCTTTGTGTAACTACAGGCTTGTTATTGTTGCATGATACGCGGAGCCGTGCTGACACTGGGAACAGATGCTGTTGTCGCAGAGAAAATGTCCACGGCAATGACTCCAAAACCGGGAAGAATCTGTGGTATTAATAAACAGCTAGGATATTTTAATTCAGCCAATTCTCTCAGATGGGGGGGCCTCATGAGTGAAATACATGGAATTTGTGGAGTTACACTCGCAGGCTGAGGGATATGGTGTTTGTTTTTTGGCTTGTTTTGTAGTATTGACAATACATATTGGTTCCAACACAGTATGAATTACATTAACAATCCAATATTTGCTTTTCAAACTCAGTTTTTATCTTCCCATCTCATGTTTTACCAAAATAAATTGACAATACATATGCTGTGCAATAAGCATATGTATGTGGTTTCCTTATACTCATTTGTATTCTTAAATGCACATCTTTCAAAATTACAAGGTGGACAGTGCACACAAAATATGGACTTCATTAAGGTAGATTTCAAGAGGTAATTCCCACACATGCACTTTAACAAAGATATAGAACATTATTAATATACAGATCTACTCAACTGACGTTTATTTTCATTACTCTTATTGTTCTATGCCTGTACCATAGAGCATCAATTTCTTATTATGTTGTAGGTACACACAATAATAATAATAATAATAATAATAATAATAATAATAATAATAATAGACAATAAAGGCAAATCTGATCCACATTTTCTGTCCAATGTTGTAAATCCAGCCCAACAGGCATCCCATATTTTTTGTCCGAAATTTGTTTTGCAGCCAGACAGTGAGAGTAAGCTAAGGCTATGCTGACAGTCATGCAGGTGACAGCCTTAATTAATGGTGATGGGAAAGAAGCAAGAGAGGGGGAGGAGAAAAGTGCGGGGTGTGTGTGTGTGTGTGTCAGTGCGTTGTGCGTGCAGTATCTGCAGTCAGTGACTCCGTCACATTGGCGAATGACAGAAGTTATCAACACATCCAGGTGGAAGCGGCTACCAGCCCCATGAGCACACATACAACACACCATAATTAGAAGATATCGCCAGCACACATACACATACTTACATACTTTTACAACCAGTTTATAGACCAGAGAAACAGTGCCACTGACAAACACGTCCTACAACTATTCTTCTTTATGGAATCGGTCCTAAGCCTAACTGTTTATTATCAAAATCACGGGAGATTTAGTAGAAAATAGAACTATTGATTAAGTGTCGCAGCCCTATACCTTTGTGGTTTACATTCTTTTCAGGGTTCTGTACTTGGGTTTATTGGTAATTTTACTGCCATAAATAAAATGCTTTAAAGACCATTGTGAAAATGGAGTCATTAGTTAACTGACATCAGAGCACCCACATAAGGGCCCCAAAGGGGTCAGAGGGCGTCTGGACCAGAGGCTGTGTTTAAAGTGACTAATATTTACTGGTGGATTCGCCACATAGAGACAAATTACTGCTGCAACGGACCACACATTTTTTTCAGTATATTGTTCATGCAAGTTCAAATGAATTTAGAATGACCTGTAATTGAATAAATTAACAAATATTCAACCATCAACCAACATGTGTCTGTACTTGTATTGTTGATTGTGATATTATTTTAAAACTGTGAATACTGGATAATTCCAGCAACACTGTTTACATTACATCCTGGTGCCTAATTACATGCTGCACCTGGTGAAAGGAAAAAAAAAACAATACGCTTGGGTTTCATTTTCATCCTGCTGACGGTGGGTTCCACCTTCTAATTGTTAAATATCTTCATACTGTGTTGGTGCAGCCTCTGTTGTTACAGCTGTCATATAGTACAGCCTTTCATTTCATTGTCCAATCTTTTACTTGGAAAAGTTGAATGCATTGCAAATTATTTCCAAATTTCAACTGCTTATACAGTTGCTGTTTGACATAATGTTGTGAATATATACACACACATATACATATATAATACTGTATATGTCAGACATGACGTTGTGGTATTGGGGGAAAAAAGATCATAAGACCATATGGACTGAAGAATACAAATAAGCCAAAACTAAAACTGCCAATGTAAGCACTATGATTGAGAAACAAACCCATAAGTGCAGACAAAGTCTTTGAACAACTAGAAAAGGAGGCTCAGTGGGAAACACGTCACGTTTAGAAAAGAAAAGCTAGCAGCAAAATTATGACGCTATGAGAACTCCGGACGTAACTGAATCTGTTTGTTTACACTGCCATGTTGGCAGGAAAAAAAAATTAACAGCACTAATAACAGTTTGAAGTTGTCAGAGTTCATTGTGCTCTTTAAATCCACGGAGCTTGAGCGGTATAAATATATCCAACCGTTGTAACAACATCACTCCACACATTATATTAGCAATATTATTCATCGATTACTAAATTAATCGACAACTGTTGATAATCGATTAATCGGTTCAAACCTTTTTCCATGATCAAAACAAGATGTCCGATTGTTTAAGCTTCTTAAATGAGTATTTTCTTAATTTCTTTGCTAACAAAGGAATCATTAAAAGTTAATCATTTCGGTTAGTGGACAAAACAATACATTTGAGAACAGCATGATTTCCAGGTTTGACAAACACTGATCAACATTTTTTAAGGTTTTCTGATATTTTTTATGGACCAAACGATTAATAATCGTTAGTTGCAGCTCTAATTATGATGTCTACAACTTTCTGATTAACGTTCCCCCATGCTACTACAGAGAACTCACCCTCTGTGTAGGGTCATTTGTCTGAAATTCAGTGGTGCAACTACAAATACTTTGTAACTGTACTGTAACAAAAAAATCTGAAAAAAAGAGCCCCAAGAGCAACACTTTTTGTCAGAATAAACCCAAAAAGTTCCTTGTACAAACAACTTATATATAGTTCAGGCTGCAGAGGACAACAAGCTAGTGACAAAAAACATAATGATCTGAGAAAAGTTGCTATTAAAATCTGTATGTTCCTCAAGTTACAAAACAGTACTGCGAGTACTTTTGTCACTTCTGCTGAACTTTAACATCATGAGCCCAAAAGCTGCCATTTCCTTGGGCAGTCGTGTAAAGTGACTTTGTCAGAGCCACAGATTCATTGTTCATCAAAGCAAATTAGACAGGAGATGTGAAGGTCAAGAGGAAGACAAAGCCAGTGCGACAATGAGGTCTTATATGAAGACTGTTAAAAACTCAGAGTCAAGTGACACAACTTGTAAAAGGACCATCTTGTCCGTGTGTTCCAGAGTAGGCAAAGTTCACAGAGAAGGTTTTGGTCCCTTGCCATTAACTACTGTCATCGGAGCAGGGATGATGAGGAGGGACGTCACTAATTAGCCGCTGTCAGACAAATGACATTCTAATCACGTTTTCTGGTAATTATTTCACTTTTACGATCTCTCTGCTAATCTCAGGTTGGCACGATTGCACTTGTCATTAAAATGAAGCTCTTAAAATGTTGTTGTAGCTTAAAGTGATGTGAAGGGATGAGATGGAGGGAAAGTCCTCAACACTCAAGCACTAAAGTGCACTAGTGTGAAAATAAATGTTCTCATTTTATCATCTCTGGTGCATAAATTTGTGAAATGTGTGATGTATTTACGTGGACTAACAGAGTCTTGTCAGTGACAGGTCTGTACTTATCTCTTTTCACACCTTTTGAGTGGCTGTGGTCGACCGGCCCAGTTATTTTTTTCCCTGAACTTCTACCAACTGAGCTGGTTATATGTGAAATTAAAAAAAGCAAAATTATTAACCAAGCGGCTGAAGCTAAACACGCTTCCTTGACACGGGGCTTGGAAAGGGCTCAGTTTTCAGCCCATTTCATTCTGCAAAATTGATTCAAGCATCTAGGCACACAATTCTGAGAGTATTCAAAAGACCCTTTTTTTTGTAAAGTTCTAGACTCTTACAAGTGCAAGGTTAACGCTAGTAGCCATCTATCCAACAGCTATGGAAAAACGGGTAATTCAAAGTGGAGATAAATAACTTTTTGGACTGTTATAACTGGCTGCACAGTGTATTGTGGATAGAAAAATGACACCATCATACATTTAAAGTGCTAACAATAACCCCATCTTTCACTTCAATATTGATTTGGCATCTAGGAGGCAGTTTCTGTAGAATAATTACATCTCCGAAAAATAAACTAGTGCTGCACGACATGGTCAAAGAGATTATCTTGCCATTAGTTTAAAACATATTGTTGTTTGAATATGATCTACAATTGGGAGGTCTTATTACTTTTGCATCCTCCACAAATCCAAAAACCTCTCCTAGTAGGGAATCATTAGTGGACACATGTGACATTGTTTGAACCTGTGACCTTGCAAGCCTTAAGGGACCATTAGATCGGTGAACGCATCATTGAATAATACACAGCTCTTTTACTGTGTGAAGCGCAAGGGACGGCGAGCATTATGCTAAAATATGTACCACTTCCACTGTGGTTCCGCAGGTCCTCGGCAGCCGTCATTTGTGCCGCGCTGGCCGTCTTTTGGCTTCTCGATTCGCCCCGTCTCCAGCTCGGGTCTCATTACGTGTGACAGCGCTCAGGAAAAAAAAAAAGCAGGTGGAGGCTGGAATGAAAGTAAAGGGAAGGGAGGAGGAGGCTTGCTGCACAGAGATGGGGCCTTCTCTTCCTCCTCATATCATGGATGAATCAATTGATGCTGTTCCGTGCACTTTTTCTGCTGACCTAGCGAGGAGGAGGAAGAGGAGGAAGTATCCGGCCAGTTGCCTGTGGCATGGCAGCTAAAGTTTAGCTCACTCTGTCACTATTATCCCCCACCCACTGTCTTCATGCTTCTAGCTAGTGTGAAAACACACACACACACACACACACACACACACACACACACACACACACACACACACACACACACACACACACACACACACACACACACACACACACACACACACACACACACACACACACACACACACACACACACACACACACACACACACACACACACACACACACACACACACACACACACACACACACACACACACACACAAAAGAGAGAGACCATCACCTGCCTCTAAAATGCATTTCTCGCCTGTGGAGTTATGGCATCGGACTGTCTGCTAGATATTACAGTTGTGGGGGTAAATCTAGATGATGGATGATTTCTGTTGTGCTGTCAAGACCAGCGCTTGATAAAAGAACAACACTGCAAAGACACACAAGACAAACGGATTGTGCGGAGAAGAGGGAAAGGGGCGGGGGACAAAGCACATCAATATCTGCTCTCAACAAATTCATGCCACCGAAGCAATTTGAATTAGTGAATCTACATACGTAATGTCATACAGGCGGACTATTTGCAATGTCAGCGTGTCATTTGCTGTAAGATCAACAAATACATGGCGAGGCCTCAATAAAACATTTTGGCCCGCATGTCGTGTCAACTCGCAGCGCGTCGCCGGTTCACTGTTGGCGGGACAAACGCATCACTGTCTTGTCTGGAAGAGGAATAAATATTGATATGCTCCAGTGGCCTACGTATGTTAATTAAATACACGCTCACTGAAATTCAATGACAGCTGGAATTTCACAGTGAGCAGGGGGATCTCACCGCTTTCTCCCCCAAGAGTGTAAAACATAATTGGTTGACAGCAAAAAGTAACACACAATTAGTTAGGGAGGTTTAATTAATATTATTCAAGACAAGGTCCTCGAGTTTAGATGCGTCCTACTGCGCGCTGCCTCTCTGTTGTACGGATGCAGCAGATGTGGCGCTGAGGGCTTAAGGCGATTGGTTGATGCGTTACAACAGGGGTGTGTGGTGTGTGTGTGCTGCAACCCCTCGGTGGAAACAAAAAAACAATTCCCCTATGCAAAATTCTGAAACTATCTTCACATTTTTATATAGATTTGTTTCAATAAGTGGTGGTGCCCTACACGCCTTTAGTTCGGAAGAAAGTTTTTGGTGCGTGGCCATACTTATAAGAATAAGTATAATAAGATCAGTCATAGACTGCATTAAAAAATGGATGTAGTATTCAGATTTGAAAAGTGAAGCTCAGGAAGTTGGACAGAAGTAGCAGTTGATGACTCCACAAGTTGTAAAAAAAAAAAAAAAAAATACATTTGATGGGTGGATTTATAACACCATAATTTTTCTGAGCCGTTAATGGTCTTAATCATAGTTTTAGGTCTTCTTTATTAGAACATGGTGTCAATTTTGTGAATGATGTTCCCTTTTATTAGCAAATAGACAATAAAGCGTGACACGTACTGTATGAGCAAACATCAGCGTGACTGACAGCTGCGGTATCATCCAACAGGAGCCTGGTTGCAGACGATGTCGGTGAATTTCCGATTTTCAAAAGCTGACATGACATCTGTCAAACCGCGACTCTCAGAGTATAATTTTGTGAGAGAATGTTAACATTCATTCATTTTAGCTCAATGCTGAAGTCAAACTGCACAAAAAATGATGTAAAAACAGTGCAAGTTTTACGATGTTGCGTTGCTAGCAGGAGGCATAGACAAAGCATAGATAGAGAGTTTTTTAACATGCTATGTAGATGAGTATGGTTTCATGTAGATCTGCACCACATTTCATGGCCAACAATACAAGACCTTTTTAGAGAGCTAACCGAAATAGGTTTTTGGGGTTCAAGTTTTAACTCACCTCCCACTCAACTCTAGATCAACATATAAGACCAACAAATACATGGCGAGGCCTAAATAGAACATTTTGCACCTGCATGTCGTGTCATACAGGCGACATATTTCATATAGAAATTTCAGTCTTGTGCAAACTAGTCGACAAACTCTATTGAGAGGATATGCACTGATCAGTGCCTTAGACACAGCTAAACTAAAAAAATATACCAAGAATTTCATACAAATCTTTGAAAAAAAACTCACTTCAACAACTTAAATAAGTACAACTAACTTACTGAGCATTATTCTACAGTCAGCCATTCGAAGATGCCCCCCCCCCCCCCCCGTCATCACCACTGCTGTCTACTTTTTCTTCCCACAGTGGCATTGACACCTGGACTCCTCTGTGAGTCATGTATCACACTCACTTAAATGGCCTTGCACGGCTTGCGGACAACAATCCGCTTTGTTTTGGGCTATTGTGCGACACATTAAAAAGCAATTTGCTGCCAGACCTATTGAACAGACCTGCAATTGTTCCCCCAACATCACTCCCCTGGTGGACTGTTATTGTCATTGAGTGGTTTGGTGATGGGGGGGCACGAGGAGAGGTGGGTGTCCCTTGACAGTGGGCGATTGCGAAATTTCAGGCTTTATTGAGCTGGGCTCCACAAAAGGCAAAAAGGAGTGAGTTTAAAGTGAGGTTTTCTGTGATAATGTATATTAAAAAAAAAAAACACGAGTATTTATTCAAGCCCAAATCAGGTATGCGAACAAAGTGCCAGCAAATCAGGAGCTCTGCAGTGGTATTGTGTCAAACCTGCTTACTGAGGACGAGCAATGTAAGTCTATTTCAAATAATTTAAAAGATGTGAAAACACACTACCACACTGAAATCAGTATCAAAAGATTCTCAAGGTTATGAGATCGGTATCCGACACAAAAAGCGTTATCTTTTTACCTTGATCGTCCCTTTCGCCGCTTTCCCTTCTCTGTTCTAAAAATGCATGATTATATTGATAATATGTAATAAATCCAATTGAGAATCCACTTTTACTATTTCACACACACATGCCTATGCACCGTTTATTTCCTACATACAGGAGAGAAACAAAAATAATAACTCTAATAATTATAACATCTTCATTTCACAAGAAAACATTTTAGGATTAGTCAGCAAACTGTAAAACACACACCTCTCTGCAGGACGTGCTCAGTCACACAAGACTGCTATTGAAGCAACGAATTACAGATGTATGGACATTTTGCTCAAAGTTTTTTATTTCAATTTGAGAAGTGCAAATGTGGGACTTGAATTTTGAAATTTCTCTAATAGTGTACAGTAAAAATTATTTCCAGTACACTAGTAAATATCAATGTGCTGGACACAACTTTATTAGTCATGCTTAAGTCTCTCTTTATAAAGTTTCTCAAAGTCAAGTTATTAGGTCTCTAAAACGTATAGCTCTGAGGACTTTTCCAAATTCAAATATGTGCTTTCAAACGTGCACTCAGGGATACAGCGGTCTTGTTTTATTTTGAAACCGGATGTCGATATCCTTACAAATTTGATTTGTTGTTTCGAAAGCTTTTTTTAAACGTAAAAGCCTCTGTTACGACGTTAAAATCCAGCGTCAGGTCGTTTAAAACGATAGCCCGATAGCTTGACCACAACGGTTAAATGAACACAACTGCATTAGCCAGCAACATGCTTCTTGTAACAGATAGACAACTTTTTCCGTATGCTAACAGCTAACATTAATAGCATTACACTGGTCCTACCTCAAAACCATGGTAGCACAGCGTTGCCCTCCTCGGAGCTTCTCGGAGCGTTCCTCCAAGTTCTCAGCGTCAATTAAGCGCTTCACTCTTTCATTTTGTCCACATGCGTCCATGACAAACCAAGCAGGTACACTCCAGGACTAGCAAACAACAGCCATGACTCTGCAAGGAGCTGTCCGCCTCAACTTCACTTGTTGCTGGGATAGTGGTGGAAGAGCCGCCGCTGCCTCCTCCTCGTCTTGAAGCACCTCATCAGTGCAGGTGTAAAAGCACAGGTGCGTCAGCTCTTGAGCCTCATTACCGCCACCTATGGACTGTTGATAAATGAACACAGGTGCTTCATATAGACACTAATCAGGTGGGTGGAGCCTACCTCAGAGCTGCATTCATGGCTGCTACAATTTGAGGTATTCCTCATTAGGCAACAGTTAATTTGGTGGGGTTGTGGAACTATTTTCGTTTCTGGAGCCATACAACTGGTTAAATTAACAACGACAAAAACAACAGATCATTACCTGTTGTACAGTAGCTTCTAATTTTCAACTGTAAAATTGCATTTATAAAGCTGGTGGATAAAAGCAATATCACACTATCAGCACGACTGTAGTGTAGTCGTATTAGGATTCACTGATATTCAGCACTCTCACTAGTGTGATATTGCTTAATTAACAGGAGAGGGACAACACTTTATGCTCCATTATTTGGAGTTTGAGTTTGGGACTTTCTACTATATACTGTCGACTTTAAAATATGTGCACTCTTATAGTCTTAATGTTTAATATTTCCTATTAATTTTTCACACTTCCTTGTGTTTGTATTGCATGCTTACAGTTGAATGCCTTTACTTGTACTCTTTGTGCTAACAATACAAGTTTCCACGTTGTGAGATTAATGGAGAAATATCTTTATCTTGTCATAATTGTACAACACGTTTAAAAGACATGGTTGATGATCAAGTATTGTCTCGTAATGTCAACACCAGGGTTGGTAACGCCTTCTAAGCTTGTTTTTCTGTGTGAGACTTAGTTTGTTATCCACACACTAAAACTATACACAATTCTCTTTGGCAAAGTCCACAGAAATGCTGACTTGAGGGCCCTCTAGTGGCCATTTTGAGGTCTAATTAATCAGCCATTTATGTTATATATTCCACAATGATGATATGTTTCAATAACTTTTCCTGCACTCTTAAAGTCGACAAAAAGTAAACAACATAAAAAAAAGTCCCAAATTAAGCCTCATTTATTGTGTCAAGCTAAAATAATTGGGAGCATAAAGTGTTAATTCTTGTTAATATCATTTTGAGCCCTTGCAGCCTCTTGAAACTTCAGATGTCATCAAACTCTGTGAGGGTTCAGGACCTGAGGATTTATGGGGACACTGGGACCAGGACAAAATCTGTGAGTCATCGAGTGTGGACATTGGATTTGGGCCAAAATATCACACAGGTGCTGCCTTCACGCTCTTGTCTAATGTCATCTGTAGTTGGTGGGCCTGGGCAGACACATGCTTGACCCATCGAGTCTGTCTCTTTTTGTCAGTCTTGACATTTTAATCCTATTTTTATTGCACCAAATAATAACCTACTAGAATTCCCAATTTAATCTTCACATCCAGGGTTATGTAGTTGAGAAAGTGGGGGAAAAAATACACATTCTAAACAAAGTGCACAATATTTGCAGCATAATGTAGGAGAAAGTGAAAGGATCATGTATTTTCATCATAAAAACATCTGGATTGTGTTAAAGGTCCAGTCTGTAACATTTAGGAGGATTTACTGCAAAACTTTAATATAACGCCCATGCATAAGTAGAAAATGTTTGGTTTCCATTAAAAAAAAGCCCTTCATATGTACTTTATGCAAGGGCTATGTTTAAAGTGGCCACTTCCACATTGTTGCAGATAGTGGATAGTTTTTCCCAACTTAAAAATTGGAGTGTGCAATATCTGTAACAGCTCCACCCGTGAAGGGAAGCCCAACGAGGGCAATTAAATATCGTGAACAAGACTATCACAAACGAACACAAGATACGGCACTACCGCGCATGACATCACCACGTATTAATCGCATACCATAGTATTCAGCAACTTTAAAAGCCCTATGCTTCACCAGAAACAACTAAGCCACAATGGAGAGCTTAGCACAGCTTAGTAACTCATGGAAACAGGGCTTATTGTAGGTCAGCGTTTCATAAAAGAATTCCTGCAACCACTCAAGCTAGACACAGGGAGCTTGAGGAGCCTGGAACTGAAGCTGAGGAGATATTAAATAAAAAAAATGTCCTGGTTTCCAAAGTCCATTTCCACATTGACGCTGCACAGACACACACGATCCAAACCATTAACTCTACAAGATACAAAAAAAAAAAAAGCCTCTCTGCTGTGATTGTCACGCAGGTCCGAAGCATATTTTCTTCCTCTAATAAAATACAACCATGTGAGAGCCATGACCAATGACTTGATGTCTTCATATTATGATTAATTTCACATCTGGTCACAGGAGTGATTACATTATTGATGAAGTCACTGTCAATTTGTTACGGATATAATAGTAGTGGTTGTTGGCAAATGATTAGACTATTAACCAGGGGAGGAATGAAGAAAATATATTTACAAAGGCTGCCTGACAGTATAATGACTTATGAAACGTGTTTCTCTGTTGTGCTAAATCTTCTGAAAGAGACAACTATTTTGCTGTTGAGTCAGTCCAGTTTATTCAAGTCGGAGTTGGCACAATAACTTGTTCTGAAAGTAATTGACTTAAGTCTCCGCTTGATCAAGCCTTTATGCACCATGTCATTTACAAAGAGCTTCGTCAGATTTATTAAAAAAAATGTTGCCAAGTGTTTTAAATTACCAAAGTGTTGAGGAAATGTTGCTCCAAATCCACGCATTTTCTCTAGCTTGGCACTTGGACTGAGTCATCGGAGCCAGGACAGAAGAAATGAGGTCCTTTTTTTTATTTCCTTCCCAAGCACAGATGATCATTTTCCAGGCAATTAAGACGTAGGAGGTGGGGTCAGTGCATGCTCACAGGAAACCCGGTGTGATAAAAACCAGCTCAGTTGCTGTTGTAGGCAATGGGGGAAAAAAAGCTGCTTGTCAGCTGTCCTACAAGCTTGGGTAATTGACCCAGCTTTGAGACAGACCAGTGATATCAAAGAGTCATTAACATCTTTAAAATTAGATTCCCTGTCTCCTAAATGCTGAATTTATAAAGCGTGTCTGTAACAATTCAGCTGTTACCTGTTTCAAAGCCACCGATGGTTTCTTCCAGAACGTACACAGCGTTCAATTTAACATGTTTGTGAAATTGCCGCATCAATATTGAATGGACATACTTAAGATTGCATGAAAGCGATGTCTCATTTCCAATCACACTGCCAGTCCGATCAATTTTCTTGTTTTGCTAATTGAAGTAACATCAGAGCCTGTTATGGAAATCAATCCAAAGTTGTGCTAAAGGCTTTCTAAAGATGCAAAGGATGTACTTGAGCACCGGATGAACACCAATGGGGCTGAATGGCAGGGATATGAGTCTGTTTTAAGCCTGGGTAATACTTCCTCATGTCTGGAGAGCTCCACTAAGGTCTGTGTGACGTAAATGTGGATCCTTTTAGCCTGGCTCCATCATGATACAGTTCGTATAGTACAGTACCTTGACGGTTTGTAACAGTAAATGTCCAATGACTGCATCAGCGAGATGGCGTTGTACCAGTGCGTCGATGACGAACAACAACATCGAACACGACAGACAACAACGGAGCAGCTGCTTTTTTTCTGCTCTGTTTGTGGCTGTTTGAGACTGCAAGCTTTGTATGAGAATAGACGGCGGTCACAAGGGAGTGACGCTTGGGTCTAGCTCTCCACACTCACACTCACCCTCCACACTGTACCGCTCCATTATTCTGGTACCCTGGCATTTTGGTACTATTCCTAATGGAAATGCAAAATAATACGTACCATACCGAGCCAATCCACTCGGTGAAAACCCAGCTTACTGAGAGGTGTTTGGGTTTGTGAACGAACCCAAACACCTCCAAATTTTGGACTAGGACTGTACGTACTAATCACTGGACAATGGATAATGATGGAAACGGTAACGATGGATGCTTGCTTAAGGTTACATGTGCATCCCAGCTCTTAAAGAACACAAAATGTACAAATGAGAATGCTTGGTGAGAAATGGCTACAGGAACAGAACGTGAGCTCGAGTACACAGACGTGGAACACTGACTTTGATTTTAGTATGCGGAAAGTATGTCGAGGCCTTCGTTATTCAACTGGTTGAACATAAGTTGTGCTACTGTGTAAGTTACGGAACAAGCATTTTTCAAAAGACACGTTTAGTTCGTCATTTCCCATCATTTCCCTACTTAGCTGCAACTTCTGGACCGGCTTCAAGGGGAATTCAAGGTTTTGAGAGTTGCAGGAAGATGAGGCAGGAAAAGGCAAACAAGAGCAATATATTACATTATAACTACATTTTAAAAGTTTTGTGAGAACTACTCACTTACACACTCACACAGGACCCGGCCCCTTTAAAGAGACTGGTTGATAGGTCTTTCAAATGGTAAAGTCAGTGCAAATAAAGAGTAAAAATGTTGTGTTTTGCATTTGGAAAAGGTTGCCACAAACCATTAAAACCTAATGAAAACATTTGTGGCCACAGTTTCATTTTGAAAAATAATCCCCCAGCTTTCTACAAGCATAAAAGCCAGTATCTCAAAACTGAAACTATTGTAAATAATGAAAAACAACGTTTTATGAGCGTCTGAGCTGAGAAACAGTGAGCCCATATTTTAATCACTTACCTTCTGCACATTTGGCCTCCAAACTGCAGGAAGAGGATCTGGCAAAAATTGAATTTTGATGACTCAAAACACTAAAGAGTGTCCATTGTCGGGCTCATTTGTGCATATTTTTTTTTTACAGTTTCTTTTGGAACAGAATTGGACCAGAAATAAATGAAAATGTCATTCCTTGTGCATGTGCACACATGAAACAAAGAACCCAACTAATATGTACTGTATCAAAGGAAACATTAAAGTGTAACGACCGTCAATGGGGCTGGCTCCTGCAAACATGCACCATCTGGGTGGATGAAATCACAAGCCAGAAACTTTGTTAATATAGTGTATTTTTCTCTTCCCCTGCCTGCAAATGAAACATGACATCTTTGTATATCTAGCGTATTAAATGGAGACTGTTGTTTACCTGTGTCTTTGAAGATAGATTCCTGCAGACTCTAGAAGATGCCAGTAAACACAGCATGCGATGTGTCTCTACAAATGCAGATATAAGTCAAAGCCTAAAGTTTTACATTAATAGATGTGTCAAATGCATATTAACCCATGTCTAACATTTTGTGACGACACCTTTGGTCCCTAGAGGCTGAATCTTTAAGGGTTTGACAACAAATAGATGGACTGCAGTGCGATTTAGCACAAGTAATAATGTCTAAATGACGCAAACCAGAACCCAATGTTTTTCTGTCATTTGTGCCAAGTCAACTACAGTGATAATAGAAACTCCAACATCAGGCACCCAGTGAATTGTTAGCTTATTACTGCTTGTTGTCCCTGTTGCAGCGAGGTGCAATGTAAATGACCGTCAGTACACACATAGATATAAAATATAAAGCCCAGCTGGCCAAACACGACCCAAACCAGAATATGACTTTCAGATCCCCATAAGCTTAAGTATTGGGTATCCATGCTCAAGGATAACAGCTTTAACAACATAATCAGAATAGCTTGAAGGACTAGAAAATAAATTGAAAGAACATGCACAAAAGGTTAAATTAAACTTGGGGCAATGTAATCCTTCAATAAAGGTTTCTTCTCATCTGGGACAAATGAGAAGATGACAATACTAATATCCTTATTTCAAGGTTCCCCAACATGAATCCAAGAAGGGCACCTTGGTTTGACTTCTGTTTTCCCTGGGTTTCTCGAACAAAACAGAATTGTCATTCATTAAACTCCCCTGCATATTTTTTTTTTTTTTAAAGATTCCGAACAACCTTTGAAATTGTACCCTGATGATGTCATGTGGAGGACACAGACGACAGGTAGTGTTAAATATGGTGGGGAGAAGGAGAGTGAGACGGATGCTGCGAGGCATAAATGAGCTCCGATGGTGTGAAAACATGATTTTCCAACACCACGTTTTGCATATTTAACTACGCATTTCAGTATCTCAAAACCACACAAAAACAAGGTGCATGTCCTATGAAGCCCAGATACAAAACTATGGACACACGCCACTCTTAGGAGTTCAGAATATCTACAGATGCGGTTTCAAAACACAAACTCTGATGCATCCTTTCATTGTTCTCAGGAGCACGGCGAGATGTTCCAATTCATTTGTGAATGAGACACAAAGGATGGGCTCATGCATATATATATGGAGCGCAGAGTTTTCTGGAGACGGCATTATTAAGTGGAAAAAAAAGCTATAAAATGCCTCTTTCTCGAAGGGGGTTCCTGATTTAATGAGACTGTTACTTTCCACCGTACAGTTTATCCCTGATGAGAAGAAGCGGCTGCGCTACCATTATCTTATTGAGATTTGTCTGAGCTTCCTTTTTGCTTTTATTCATAACCCAACACATTTCACTCATCTTCCACGCTAAATAATTTAGCAGCACAAACCACATTAATGGGGGCAAACCATCTCTGATAGATTACTCGGAGAGTGGTTATTTATGTACAATATCACTCAGGGAATTAAGCATTGTATTTCAAATGAAGACGAGTTGAAAAACATGGGGATGACAAACCGGGTTGGCTTTTGGGTTTCTCTCTCTTTTTCCTCGACAATGTGTTAAAAGAAAGCAAGCTATGAGTGAAAAGTTATGTTAGAAACTTAAACGGGAATGAAGATCTTCCTCTTGCGTACGATACATGTGATTATTGTATACACGTACAGAAGAACATTATATTTAAGTTAGGTGTTCAAGCCTTTTTGGGTAATTGACTAAGTTTGGGCAGCAAACACACATGGCTGGATTCAAAAGCAGATTACCTATCATTATGTTTTTGAAATGACTGGTGGTAAAATGGTCCATTTTTTGAGTCTTGATGAATGACCATTCAAAACTGCAGAGCCCTGCACGGGTCAGTTTTTTTTAAAACTTACACCCGCCCATACCTGTGAAGCTCCGTCACGGAACCGACCCGTTCCTCTCATATAATTTATTTTCAATTCACCACGGCCGACGATAAAAACCACAAAATGCAAAGAATAAATAAATACACTCCATGTACTGCTGGGTAAAAGTAGCAATCCACCTGATATACAGCAGCAGGCCCAGTTTAACACACAACAAAATCACGACTGCATGAGCAGACCGTTCATGTGAGCCGTTCTGCAGCTAGAATGAGCGCTAATCCACAATTAATACCGAATGCAAATACGGCACAGAGAGATGAATGACAACAACACAACGGCAGAAATTAGCATCCAGCAAATGTCATGATGTTGCCCACACGCAGAGCAATAAAACAGCCAGCAGTCTCAGCATCCTCATGGCTTTCTGATATTGCCTAAGCACACAAAGCAGCAAGTGTTTGCAGCTGTTTTACATTTATTTACTGCAGAGCTTGCAAATCAGGGCGAGAGAGAGACGGGGGGAAAAAGGTTTGAGGCTTAAAAACTTCGCTTTATTGCAGAAGAAACCGTGCATATCCTGCATAATTTTGTATTACTCTACAGTTTCTGCGATATAAGACTGATGCGGATTTGTCATAGTTTTCAAAAGTCGCTCCAGATCAGTGTGAGACAGAGACATAAACCCTGCCACAAGGAGTCCTTCAGATCTGGACCAAACAAACCTAAGACTCTGTGTGCGACCTGGTCCAACTCCTCGGATTAAAGGGGTAGTTAAATTTTTTTTTGTTAAAGTGTGGGTGTATGAGGTGCTCACACATAGTCAGCGCTGACACAATTCAACAAAACACCTTATGAGATCCACATCTGCATGAGTCGGTGATAGCATGTTATCAGTGTTAGATGGATTTTTTTCTGCCTGGAAACTGAAACCCAAAGTGTTGGTCTGGTTTGTATCACTAAGATAAATCCAAGTTAAGGAATTCAAACACCAAAGTAACAAAATAAGACGTTTGGACTTACTAGTGGAGGCAGCAAGAGTGTCAACTACGTCTGTGTGCTGTGAAGTAAAAACGCAGATTTTCTCTATGGATTTTGGTATGGGAGAGTGATCGGTTTACGGAGACAAATATAAACTTGAGTTTCAAATGACTTCAGGGTATCGAATGGTGAAATAAAGTGGCGAAACATATTCTCATGATATCACAGACTTTTGAATGTATGCATTTTAAATTAAATGGTTTGTATTTCGGGATTAGGTCAATTGGACACTCTAAATTGATCGTAGGTGTGAGAGTGAATGGATGTTTGTCTCTATGTGTGGCCCAAGAACAAGACACTTAACTAGATGTAGACTAGCGGAGCCAGGAATCGAACCCGCATCCTTCAAGTATAAAGACTGAAAAGCAGTTCAGTATACTCTAAAGTCACATTTGTGTATATACAGTGTCACCCAAAATCAATAACTAAATATATCATGAATTTACATGATAGATAGTTTTCCAATTGCGACCAGAGATTAATTGAGTGCTACAAATACGGTAGATTCACTAAGGGTTTTATTGTTACGTTAAAAAACATATTGTCAAAGTTTGAGAATTTAGAAAAGTATACATTTGTTGGGTATTTTTCATTTGTGCATGCATCACTGTAGGACCCAAATTTGGTGGAAACCTTTCTCCAAAATAGCTGAATTATCCATTCAGGATGGAGTTGCAGCAAGTTCTCGCCAAAACTATACACTGTCAAGTGTCATGCAAACCTTTCTACCTGATTTCCTGTTTTCTAGCTCAGTGAACCAGGAGTGTGTACAGTTGTCAACGGACTGCAGTTTGTCTTCAGTCGACTCCCCCGACTCATCTCCCTAGTACACTTGCAAGTGCCCTACGGAGGCGCTGGGGGGCAGCCTTATTAGACTCCTCATCTGTAATTAACCTAAGATCCATCCTCTCCCTATCATCATGCTAATGAGCAATCTAATACTCTTGAGTGATTTGTAATGTGCACAGGCCATCGATCATAGCACACAGATAATGTCCCGGGCCAATCAAGAGATCTTCCACTGTCACTCCATTAGAGCACTGCGGGCACTTTGAAAGGAGCTGTCTTTGTTAATTAGTCAATGCTTTATTCACAAATGCCAAATAATTGCTGTTATTTCAGTAACACAAATGTGGAACCATTTGTTTGTTTGTTTGTTTTTTTAGTCTGAATTGTTTGCCCCTAATTGCTCCCCTAATCTTTCACTTAAAAGGAGTCTTTGTCCGGAGAACTTTGGCAACTCCAGACAAAGTTGCCAAACGTTCATGTGTTTGAACCTGCACAGTTTGATATGCTCCGTGATCAGGTTTCCTTATGGCTGATGCCAAATGCTCCATTATGAACTGTAGTGAGTGTATTCTAATCATAATCATAGCCTAACTTAGTGGTATTGTACATATAATGACCCAAATGTGTCTTATTTTACTAAATCTTAAGTGTTTTCAAATCAAAATCACAATCAATGCAATTAGCACATTTTTATTATTATTTTAGGTTACGTGCCAATTTAAGAAATGTACACCATATATGTTGGAAACATATCATATCTCGAAGTTCTCATTCTTGCATTAAAAGTTTATATTTTGATGGTATTTCATGTGGTAATGCTGTCCCCTTGCATTTGGACTACATACAGCTGAAATTGCCATCACTATAATTGTCAGAAAAATCACAATATATTGATACTTTCCACTAAATTGTGATTAGAGAAAATCAGCCCAGGGATCAAAGGTCGTTTAAATTTAAAGCTGCAGAGTGTAACTTTTTGTGATTTTGTTTGCTGGTATTATTCTGCCTTTGTCTTCATGAACAGAAACGATGGAACATTTTATGTATGCAGCGTCCTTCGTCTTCAAACATGCTCCGTCATGCAATACTACCTGACCTGACTGAGGGAGCAGTTGTGTTTTATACGAGCATTTATCCCATCAAACTAAACTATATAGTATAAATATGTGTGTTTCCAACCTGTTTACAGTTGTCTTGCTTTACTAGCGCAATGTTGCTCTTGTCTCCATCCATATATATATATATATATATATATACATATATACATGCTGGGTATAAAATGGTTGAAATGCCATATTAACTTAATCACTGAGCAACCACACTAGACACTAGAGGAGGAGCGCCTGCATATTACAGTAATTGATATTTGTATACCACGACAGTTAAGTAAAACAAGCTCTGCGGACGGAGGCTGCGGGGATTTCCCTGAAAAGCAAATTGAATTCAGAGGAGGTTGTGAGTGATTTAAGAGCCAGTGACATCCACGCTGGTGAAAGTGCTGAGTGCAGGGCGCCAGGTCTGTCTCCCTCTCTTACGCTCTCTCTTTCACTCTCTCCATCACTGTCTCTCTTTCCCGATCCCGCCCCTTTACATTTCCATCTCGGGACAGCTGCTATAACTCAGACTTGATTCAAATCCTTTCTGAGAACACAAACGCACACACACACACACACACACACAGAGTGTGATCCTTTAAAGGCACGGACTGAGAACACAAAGCGACAATCCAAGAAATAAAGATACACATTCCTCATTGGACTTTGTGGTTCTAACGACCAGTTTCTCGACAACACACTGTAAGTGAGACATTAATTCAGATTATTATATTCACATGACTTGCCAATGTTATATTCCATTCACATCTCTGTATACGTGTTACTCTTCGATACCACTTCCACTACTGTGAAAACTCCAGTCACATAAGGCGATATGCCAGCTGTCCGAGAACTCCAAAGGAGGAAGAAGAAGAAGAAGACGTTAGGAAAGGAGGGAAAAAAGAAAGATTAAAGGAGCCTGTAATGCAACGTTGTAGATGCCAAATGCTGTAGAACAAAGAAGAAGGATAACAAGAGGAAGAAGTGCATTCTTATTTGATTAAGCACATGCTTATCTACATAATATGACTAACCGTACTCCAGTGAAGGTATTTTCCTCTCTTCTTTAGGTTTTTTTGCACAGTTAAAAAGTAAACAATGTAGTGTTTTATTTAGTATTTTAAAAGATTTAAAGCCTGTACATACTCTGGAATTTGTTCCCTCTCCTAGGGCTGTGAGAAAAGAATGACGTCATTATTTTCTTGCATCATCTGGGCGGTGCTTTTTTTCTTGTCCGACAACTGTTGTGTGATTGGCCAGAAATTTCAAGTGGGCGTGATTCTGCACTTGAGTTTCTCGTGAAGTATAGGATGTCCTGTCCAGAACTTTGTCCTTAATCTTGCCACCTCGAGAAAAAGAAACAAATGTCTCTGTCCTTGCAGAGCATGTACAGTCCTTGACTCTCATCGTGCGGTTAGAGTAAAGTAACCCAAACAAACTGAGCTCTGATTAACCTCACGCCTCCGATGCAAACTTCCCTTGCAGAAATACTGAAATTAACTTCGAGCAGAACACCATGCACAACCAGGGTTTCAAAGCAGTGTGTAAACAAGGTTACCCAAATTAAATCTGCGTCTTGGAGTAAAGCCAGTAGCATATGTTGAGCCGGTGCAGCGAGACAAACACCTAAACCCCTGGTTGGCGCCGACTCCCGTAGATGCCACGAGTGTAATTCTGCAGTTTATTTCAATGGGTTTGAAAATCCCCTCATGTTTGTGTCTGATATTTTTATGATCGTTTCTGTCAGTGCTGGCACGCCAATGCGAGATAAATGAGGTGATTAAGCACAGCAGATAATAATAATGATGTTTGGGAGGCCCCGCGTTCACGTCCATGTATGGCAAGATCGTGAACGTGGTAATAAAACACACGGGTAGAAATAGTTTAAGTCTGGTGTGTGATGAGGGGAGCCGACTGCCCTAAAATATACTGAATGCTGAAAACAAACCCGCTCCTTTGATCGCGGTGCGCTCACGGAAGTGCGGACAACAATAGCAGACAAAAAAACAAAAAGGTCGTGGCATGTATTTACAAGTCAAGCAAATGGGATTTGCCACAGGGAATGAATAGTTTGCACTGAAGAGTTCTGCGCCCCCCCGCCTCAAAGATGAAATTATAATGTCCACAAAAGGAAATAAGCTTGAGATCCTGAAATGGAATAAACAGACAAAGGGCCTCATTGTTTTCGCCTCGGTGGCCTTATCTGGCCTCGGCCAGCAAAAGGCGCATCAGAGGGGACTGCGTGAGAGAGAGATCCAGTATATCACATCTCGGTGACTGTGGGGAGTCAGTATCAGAGCACATCTCCAGGTCGTTTACCAGGGTGGGTGGTTTCATTACTCTTCTTTGCAACAATACTCGCTGATTGCCATCTTGTTTCACAGTGATTTATAATTCTCGCCCCGCGGAGTTTGCAGAAATACCTAAAGCAACTGCTCAAATAAGATAAGAAGGGCTCTTTATGTATGGCATTGTCTGTGGTGTACATCGGCGAACGAGAGATAGAGAGAGAAACACAGAGAGAGAAGGGGTGCCTCGGGGGTGACGCAGTGCTTTATTTTATTTTTTATTTTTTTTTGGAAGCATTCACAGATTTTTTTTCGCCGGGGATGCAAGAACGCAGGAGGCTGTTGTCGGTAACTTCTGAGACAAACCGGCAGGCTGCGAATGAATGAGACAGTTGTCGGGTGCAATTTGGTGAACGCATGACGTCGTGTCACCCTTTAGAGCATGTGCGAGAATCAAGCAAAATGTGCGCACAAAAGGGGCGGAAGTGTGGCAGTCTTGTCACTTCAGAGGAAAGATTCGGTCTGCTTTTCTTTTTTTTCTTTTTTTCTTCTCTCATCGCGTCATTTACATAAAACTGTAAACACCCCTCAGATAACAAGAAAGGCAGATGAAAGAGAGGGAGGGAGAGAGAGGGAGGGAGAAGCGGGAAGTCATACAATGAGCGTAAAACAGACCAATTATGAAAAAAAAAAACTACATCCATACAGAGGTGTTAATTGGATACAGAAAAGACTGATGTTTCCTCACAAGAAATCCCCTTTTCTCCAGAGAAATTATGCATTATTATGTTACACCAATATAACATGCATACGTTGGAAGGACAGGACAAATCAATTTCCACTTTAAGGCAGTTTTAATAGCTTATTTTAAACTTGATGTGCAAGTTAACTTCAAGCCACTCTACCTTTACATCCTGACAGTGGCTGAAAGCACATGGCCATGAATCTTGCACAGGGATTTTATTACTGCCGCAAAACAGCTAATGGGCCATGCATTTGCTCAGATTAACATTGGCATTGCTCACTGCTCCAGTGTGTGTGTGTGTGTGTGTGTGTGTGTGTGTGTGTGTGTACCGGTGGACCCATTCAGTTCAATCCAATTTAACTTCCGATCATGGTCCATAAAAGATAAAACAGCCAGCACATAAAGTGGAAATCACATACACTATAATGGAAATCACATTAACTGAAACAAAGCAAGTCCGAGCAAAACAAATATGGCTACCACAGCCATACTGTGTGAACTGAAATGGGGCAAAAAAAAAAAAAGGGTTTTGTTTACTATTACATTTATTATGTATTACTCCGCTTTCCTCCGACTGTCCGAAAACACGCAGAGGTTAATAGAACACTCTGAAGGTGAGGGTGAATGGACTGGTGACCTGTCCGTGGTGTACCCGCAGCCCCAATGTGGAGGATAATGCGGTAGACGACGATGGATGGATGTTTTCTTAAGACTTTAAATCTGGGGTAACGTATAGAAAAAGATACCAAGAGGCAGTCATGAGCTTGATGAAGAAACTATATATATATATATATATACACATATATATATATATATATATACATATATATACATATATACATATACATATATATATACATATATACATATACATATATATATACACATATATACATATATATATATATATATATATATATATATATATATATATATATACACACACATATATATACATATATATATATAATAAATTGTCAAATTTACTCACCGGATGAATTCGGTGAATTCATTGAGCTGTATGCTTTGCCTGCACCAAGCTTGAATAAAGTACACCATTAAAGTCTAAATTGCGGTCATTGAGTTCGGTGGCCTTAAAAGGTACAGTGTGCAACATCGAACGAAATGGTTTTACTCTTTTACTAGTTACTAAAAATATATTGAGACTCGCTGCCTGTTAACGCGCGTGGTTGATAGCGGTAATTTGTCCTCGGCTACTCGATGAGTTGCGATCGGGGTGGACTTTCCAGAAGACGGCAGTTCATAGGTAGGCGAGTCTCCTCGCCCCTCAGCTTGAAGCAAGTCGCTATTTGAATTGTATCCGTGTAATGTAAAATGCTGTGGCAGCTTCTAACCCTTTAAATAGAGAGCTGAGCCAGTGTCACCTGTACAGAGGTATTCTAGAGAGATCTCGCAAGAACACCTGCGTGTCAGCATATATGCATATATATATATATATATATATATATATACAAACCATACAATGTGTGTGTGCACGCTACATAATGCATGTTTGAATGTGTAAATGGAGTATTGCAGACCTTAAATTGATATCCATGAATGCATATATCATATATTATACACATGCATATGTACTGTATGTATGCAGATGCCAGTTAGCCAATACTTTAAAGACGATCAATCTTTCATTGCCATTAACGGTGCGCTGCTGTGGCGGCGTTTTACACGAGGCCACCATAAAAGGGGGAGACGAAACGAGGTAATCATGAGAGCATGTGGAGCCTCATTATTGCCCTTGGATGTGCCTCGGGTGCAGTGAATCTCTTTCCCTTCACTCACAATCAGAACTCTCAGAGGAGATTAGCGAAAGGCTCATCAATAGCCAATCACAAGCAGCTCCCACAAAGGTTTTATGGCAGGGTTACACCGCCTCCCGTATTACCTAACCCACATGTCTCGCCATGTTAGCTCGCCATCTATGTAGCGGGCTCAGCTCATTATGATTATGTAGGCCAGTGCGTCTCTCAGTCCCTCCAGCTTTCCTCCCAATCAGAGGGGAAAGGACAGGAATTATTCACGCGCTCAGCTGTGTGTGTGTGTGTGTGTGTGCATGAAGAGCATTGCCCGGGGCATCTTGTTGGAGAGAGCTTAGAGTCCACAGCCTTTGCCAATTGCCGAATGACTGAAGAATGGGCAGGAAAGGACAGATATATACACTGTGAGGCTGCTAACTTCCATGTAGCCCGGGTCGTGTTGTGGTCAGAGTTTGCCCTCAAGACACGAAACTATTCCTCGCTGCAAAACAAAAGGCATGAACCCACAAACCCCAGTAACGTCATATGGAGAGTAATTGGTGTTTTTCTTTTCATGTCAAATATGCTTGAATGCACACAAGAACATGGTCATAAACAAAAAAAAAAAGGGTTTGAGGCTTGAAATAAAAATGCATGCAGTAGCTATACACGCACAATATAGTGCGTCTCAGACAAGCCCCGTGTTTTATTGCAGCTACCTTTAAAGGGGAATCCTTTTTTTTTTCCTTCTTCCACAAATCAAAGTCTTCAAGTCTTGGGGAGATCTATGAGAAAAAAAAGCCCTTTGTGGAAAATCTCATTAAGTCCCTTAAGTGGAGTTATAGGTCGGATCTGAAGACTATTTTTTGAAAGTTACCAAAAAAATCTGGGGGTGTGGAGTGAGGAAGAAATGAGGTTCCCAGACCTCTGTGGCCTACTACTCATCTCTCCTTAGGGCGAACACCTTGATGTTGCTCACTGGATCTCAGTTTGCAGTGTGGGTAGGAACAGGGGAGAATGTGTGGTGTGAGAAAAGCCCACTGCAATCTGATAGTTTAACAGTCTGTATGTCAACACAATTGCAATGTTTAAGGGAACGTAAAAGGCTGTTGCAACACGATTGCCAAAGCAGGCAAATGCCCGGGGCCCCCGGGCTGAGAGAAGCCCCCCAGAGAGCAGCTGATTTCGTTAGTCCATGCAGTGTTTTCGCAAACCCCCTTACATTTTATACTTGCCTAAGTGCAGGTGACTGCAGCGATATTGTGGCACTTTGGTCTGGTTGAATATAAGATGCCCTGGGGACCCCAAAAACTGCTGAAGTAACTCTGAATGTAAATGCAGTCATCCTTAACTCCATAAATGCAACATGCTATCGAGTGGCGCTTTTCCATTATACAGTTCTGGCACCACTTATCAGGCACGTCGTTTTTCATTACTTCATGGCAATCTCATCACAATAATAATCTCAATTAGCAACTATATTATTATATTTATATTATATATGTATTATATTTATATTATATTATAGATTATCAGTAATAATCTCAATCTCATCAACTTCATGGTACCTCCTCAACATGGGCAGAGCAGGAAACTGCCGTGACGTCATTTTATATGAGACACAAACACACAAACTTGTGACAGACAAAGCAGTTATTTTTCCGTGTACTGAATCATTAGAATAAGTTCGAATCAGTAGCAGTGCTGTCGCTACTTACACCAGACTCCTCTGTTAAATGTTGATTTTAGAAATGTCCTTGCGATCTAGTTCGGCATTGTTACTCTTCCAGTGACAACGCTCTTTGACTAGAGCTGAAACAATGAATCGATGAATCGATTACTAAATTAATCGACAACTATTTTGATAATCGATTAATCAGTTTGTTGGTTTTTCATGATTAAAACATGATTTCTGATTGTTTAAGCTTCTTAAATATGAATATTTTCTTCATTTCTTTGCTCTGGATAACAAATGAATCATTAAAAGTCAATCATTTTGGTTTGTGGACAAAATAAGACATTTGAGAACATCATCATTTCCAGGTTTGACGAAACACCGATCAACATTTTTTATGGTTTTCTGATATTTTATGGACCAAACGATTCATCGATTAATCGAGAAAATAATCGACAGATTAATCGATTATGAAAATAATCGTTAGTTGCAGCTCTATCTCTGACCAATCAGTGGCCGGCAGTCTGTCCACGTCACCTTTAAGTATCAACTCAGCTCGCTTGGAACCTCGCCAGTGCAGGTAAAATTCGCTATTCAGCCAGAACCTATTTCAGACATGCTGTACGTACTCTACTTTGACTGTGTGCACACCATTTTATGTGTTCAACAGCTCAGACTTCCTGTAGCTCAACACTTTCGAGTCCAGACGGTGACACACACTTGGTGTTTGGTCAAAAGACGCAATGAAGAAGACATTAACCATGGAAACTGGCTTGAGATTATGTGAAGAACTCTGCTGGTGCCAACACATGTATAACGACACTTGAACTTGTTCCCGGTGAGAAATTGCTGCAACTGATCCAGATCCAAAAGCACAGCAATTTCAACTTTAAAAAAAAGTAAAAAAAAAAAAAAAAAGGTGTTTTTTTTTACCTGTTTTAAGTGTTAACAGGTGAAAACAGCAGGACATAAAAAAATAAATGTGCTCTATTGTGCTTTCGGGAATATCCTGGTGCTGATACAACCCAGAGCCTTGGCATGTTGTGTGCAACAATTTGGCATAATAAGGGACTCTGGTAGCTCATGTTGACACCACTGTCTGAGCTCCTCGTTGAAGCAGACCTTGCTTCGTTAGTCAGATTTTCTAACTGAACTGCAAGAAGTGCAGGGTCAGGCTTATTTTAGCAGCACATTTCCAGACTCCCCCAAGAATAATATGATCCCAGTGCTTTCCTACAAGTAGTTGCTTCACATAACAGGAGAGAAAAGTCAGTCTCTATGTGGGTTTGAAAAGGGATTTAGTGAGAATAAATGTTTGCTGTACATTTTCCCCAGTGTAAACTCAACAGGACTAATACTGTATTAGCGCACATTGTACTTATTTAACCTCTGCCATTGACTTGTGCCACAGCTGGAGTTCATGCATCACTGAGTTAATAAAAAAAAAAAAAACTTTGCTACCAGCCTTCCTTAGATTGGATTTTCAGCTCAATGGACCTTTTTTTGTTCAATCCACCGAAGCTTCTAAACGAGCCTGACAGCCATTCAGTGAGAGAGGCAGGACCTATTCACAGTTTAAGTGTACGAGAAAACAGCCCGACCTTATTTTACTGTACATTAAACCAATTAGAGGACAGGCAGGGAGGAGCGTGCTCATTTTGTTGTCAAGGTTTAGCCAAATGCTTGTCTGCAGCACTTTCTAAAGACGGTATTTATTTATTTTTTCTTTTTGAGTGAAAAACAAAAGGAATATGATACATGCTTCGCTGTATGTGACCGGAAAGCCACGGATATAATAATAATAATCTGAAGGACTGCCAGTCGTGGTTCGGCCCCTAACAAGCTTATTTATATACAGTATGTCATTGATTGAATGTTGTATGTAATACATTTAATAATGTGATAATTATGACCGAATGTCTTATTATTACTGTTATAAAAACATTGTTAGCAAATAAATTATATTATATTCTGTCTATATTTTATATAATGCAATGTTTTTATTATAATATGATATTTAAGTGGGGGGTAATCGATTGGGGGGCCGCATACGGCCCGCCAGTTTGACACCTGTGCACCTTATGTCAGACAAAAATAACATTCTTGACTGCATAAGAAATCTTTATTTCTGAACTTTTTGTTAGGGAATAAAATAAAAAGATGAGTGAGTGAGTATATATATACACATTTATTTATTTTATGTAAAAACTATTGTATATTGTATTCTAATTTAATTTTTTTTTTGTTTGTTTTTTTACTAAATCTCAATGTAACAGGAGGGGTGTAGGAGGAGTACAACTAAACGTTGGAAGGATTTAGCCAAATGCTTAAAAATGGTTCACACATATTTGTTTTTGGATTGAAATCCAACGGAATCTGTGTGTTACATACTGATACTAGAGGCCGCCAGCAATTCAGTGAGGGGAATAGTTCCTTGAAAGAATGCAGAGAATTGCAAAATAATGATGTTCGTGCATGTGGAATGATAGAGGAGGTCTCCGAGGCTTCGCGAGCATTTTAGTGCCAGGCAGCTAAAACCTGGCAGGATAAAGCTTATCGGGCGAATGCCACAAGATTCATGGGGGAGAATACAACTTGGCGGGAGAAGAATCCCGCGCGCATGTGTGATGCGTTCAAGTTGGCGAGTGTGAACGCTGGCCTCCCCAACAGCATGTCCTGAGGGTGTACGGAGATGACGGGGATGCACGAGCGCTGGCATGTCAACAATATACAGTTGTGTGTGAATGAACTAAAAAAAAAACAGGATGAAGGGAGGGTCAGGGTGAGGTAAACACAAACTTAAAGGGCACTCTCTGTAATCTCTTAACACATTTTAAACCCTCTTCACATCCTGATAGGAATCCATAAATAGTTATTTGGAAAACAATGAGGCACTACATTTTATTTGCACCCCCGAAATTTGATTGGTTGGATTGTCTCAGATCAGATTTGGCTTGCCCTGTCAATCGTATCGGCCTGCGGGTGCAGCAGCGCAGGTATTACCTGCCTCGGGATACAGACCTTGACACTACACCGAACACACAGAAGCAGCAACAGGTATACAGTGAGTTGAGGCAGAGATGACAGAGAAACTACAGCCAGATTTCACAGTCCCTTTGACCTCTGGAGCAAAACCTACTAAGGGAAGAAAGTTTTATTGATGTGGCTTTGAACAAAAAAAAAAAAGAAAAGAAGACATGGACAGCAGAAGAGGCTAAACCCGGGTGAACATCGGTGCTGTTTTTCAGCGATGGCACCACGAGAGGATAGAAAGGCAACACTGAAGTTGCTCTCTCTCTACATGCTACATCCAAATCATTGTCTAATGAATTCACACAATGTGGATTGAGCGTATTAACTCCACACAACTCTCTGTGTCTTTCATGTCAACTCTGTGACATTTATTTCCCGCAAACAGAGTGACGATTTTATATTATGACTACTGAAAGTGAGGCGGGAAGCACAGCAGCTACACGTGTGCTAGAAAAGCACGGCGGCTAGTTCGACCACGGCTGAAAACGACTTAGCCTCCTTGAGAACATTGTCATCCAACACTGAAAATGTTTGCCGC
The DNA here is from genome assembly GCF_958295425.1 of Solea solea. NCBI lineage: Eukaryota > Metazoa > Chordata > Actinopteri > Pleuronectiformes > Soleidae > Solea > Solea solea. Next base: position 12,272,975 of record NC_081136.1, read on the forward strand.
AACAACAGAATGCAAAGTAAATCAGTTGATCTCCCTCAACAGTTGCCTGCATGTGCCAAACACAGCTGCTGCTGTTTCCTTCAGCACACAGCTCCAAGTTTCTGGATGCAGTCTGGACAAGTAACGCCAGATAACTGGCCAAAACATCATGCAAACAATAATCAGAGGAAAGCACCACTTCTTCCTCTTCCCATCTCATCTCCCTCTGTGTGTATGTGAAAGTGGCAGGGAGAGACAAAAGTAGGTCATAGAAACAAGCAATATTTTGGTAATTACTCAGATGTCCACTGGGGGCGATAGAAGCTCTGCAATTGGAGTTTGAAATTGCTAATAAAATGCAAGACAAAAAAAATGCTGACTGCTATCCCAAGTTGATGGCTAACAGCTTTTAGATGGAGGCACGTCGTAGCTTTGTGCTAGAAATGAAGCCCAGATTTGCGTCGCTGCCAAAAACGAAGGCTTGTTCCTACTAATGCCGACCAAAGCCAATAAAAACCTGCATGCATTGACCCGCGAGTGAATGCCAATCAAACACCTACACAAACCAAGTGGGAATGGGGGCATTATTGGGGACCAGGGCGAGCACAGGTCACCCAGGGCAACGCATGGAAAGAGCATCATTGTGAAGCAACAGAGGCCAAGTAAATCAAAAACAAGCACATAGAGGGCACAGAGGAAGGACAAAAACAATAAACAAGTCAACTCAGTTATATTCCACAAGGAGATAGAGCAGCGAAGGTTGCTCCACCTCTGCTGAATCACTTCAGAGAGTCTACTGCAGCACGCTGGGTTATTAACCCCAGTGGACATATACGGACGGGCTCTGCTTCAGCAGGATCAATGCAAATTCAAAAAGCGCGTTGCATTTTCTTGAATAAATACTGCATGAGCGGAAGGAGGCGATTTCCATTTGACCCCGACCTGCACCTAATGCATTCCCTGTGGGAATTTTTCCGGCCAATAACGGCCACACTGAAGGTTGCGTCCGAGTTGAGTCTGAAGCATTCCGAGTTTTCTCGCCGCCAACTTTATATTAAAGCACACATGCAGGAATTCTAAACATATATAAGTCAGTGTCCCAGATTTCATGAAACCTGTAAAGAAAATAGGGGAAGTGAGCAGACACAGAGGAATGATACTATTTTATTCCTCTGTTTTCTCCTGCTGTGTCTCAGGGAGCATTCCGCAGGTCTGAATTATTAATCTCTCTCTCTCTCTCTGTCTGCATTCGATTTGTACAACTTGTCACTTTTATCAAATTATACGCGGGGGGATCGCTCACTCTGCCGAGCACATTCTTTTAATTCAATATCTGCATTTCACCTTGCTTAAGATTCAACATCATCTTTGCCAGCCGTTATATACTCTTAAAAAATCTCATTCAAAGTCGAGATTAAAATATAAATATTTATATTATCTGAAGGTTATTTCCACAGTGACATTCACTGTAGGCGGGTGAAAAGTCTCTTTGGGGCTTTTCAAAACTGGAGACACCTTTTCACATTATACATTACCGCTATTTATGAACTATTCATTAGTCCAGCTTTAAGTCTTCAAAAATAACTTCCTGAATTGGGTATAAAGGAAGTGCAAGCGGTGAAGTACTGCTAAAGTTTAATGTTGAATTAAAAGTATCTATGATTGCTTCATAAAATATACAGAAATTGGAGTATTGATCATATCACACAAAACTTCACATAACTGCTGCTGTATACACACAAACACTCCCTCAGTATGATAATATTGTTTAACACTGTTCATGAAGACCAAACAAATAAAGTACAGCATCAACAACAACACAATCAACATAAGCTATGTATGCGCCGCAGCTGTGAGTCTTTACTATAAATTACTTTTTTAAATTCTAAATAAAATAAAAATTAGCAGGTGATGAACTTCAGCAAAAGTTAAGTGTCATCTCATAATTACATCATAAAATCCTCATCTGTCAGTGCTGTCTTTTCCGAGAGTTATAATATATAAGTGGAAGCGTGACCTTTAAGCCATGACTTATCACAGGCAGAGCGGTGAAAACCACTTATTTTGCAATGATATCAAGTGGTAAAATAAATCACCGTCTATCTTGACTTTTGTATCAAATGGTCTCGGCTAAGGACGGTACGAGGAGGACACTTGACCCCTTTCACCTCCTGGTTATTACATTTAAAGACAGTGATGGCAGTTAAGTTCATCCCTTCTTGTCATCGCCTACCTCTTAATGGCAGACAGTTCGTTTTTGCGGGGAAGAGAGCCACATAAATTCCCCCTCTGAGGCGTTTTTTTACTACGACACACCTGCGAGTGCATCCACAAACCGGGCCCTGCAGTAGTTTTGTCCGGCCCGATTTACCACTTAATCACATCTCATTGCTTTAATGACCAGAATTGTTTATAATCACATTGTAAATTGCTCATTAATCACCTCTGCTACATCCGACGTCTCTGCACTACAGCAGCATTCTGCTGCGCTGGCACCCCCATAAGTACTTCCCTTTAATCGAGTGAGAGACGGTCACGTGTTTGTTTTTTTTTCGATTGATATCCTCCTTGCTGACTGTGGATATTTGGATAGAAAGACGAGAATCCAACTGCTGCTGCTGCTAATGCGTCTTTGGGGCTGAAGGCTCGACAGAAGGATTGAGACATTGGCTGCCTGAGCTCCGGCATGTCTGTCTCACAATATGTGTTCTCAGTCCCCCCCCCCCCCCCATTATGAATACTGAAACACATTTTCAAATTGCCTTCATGGCCCCTCCTTACACCCCCCCCCCCCTCCACCACCCTCTCCAAAAGACTCAGGAGAGGAAAGCATACTTAGAGACCTGAAATACTTTTAGCACTAATGTGCTGTTTAGTGAACCGTTACGGAGCCAAGATTGACACCATTTTTCACGCGGTCCGCCCATTAGTGTCACTCAGCCTCCATTGTGGCACATTAAAATAAACTAATGATGCATCTTCACCAAAAAAAAAAAAGTCTTGTGGTGTATTAACAACGAGAGTGACTGCTCTGTACTTACTGCACTTTCACCAACAAGTGACGACTCGCCGAGCCAGAATTGTAATAAAGTGGCGTTATATACTGTATGCAAATCATAATGAGATAATGATTTCTGGCAGAGGAAGGCAGCGGTGGCGTGCCTCGGGAGCGAGGACCTCCGCTTTCTTCATCTGCCAGTTCCCTGCGCTGACCTGCAGTTGCTTTATTTAGGGCTGCGTGGCAATGCACAAGAGGCGGATCAGTGTCAGTGAGGCGCGGATGGCGCTACGTTCAGGCCTAGGGCCATTCTTGCTGCTCCACTAGCCTGCATAGGAAGCTGTTGAGGGCCCTTTCGCTTGGACACACGTCTCTCCAATCCTCTCTGGACGCGGAAAACTGAAATATGCTGACCTACCCAAGGTCAGGCTTAGGCAGGGACACCTACTGCTGGCCATGTTCAACATGGCATCCAGGGGCTTCATAAAATAACCCCTGCCTCACCGCTCTATAGTGTAGTATAGAAAAGTAAAAGTGAATCAGTATCACTGCATGTGGAAAGTTCTTACATTAAGTAAATGATCTCATTATTTCATATATTATATTTCTTTTATTGGTATTAACATCATTTTTCATCCGTTTTCTGTGACCACATACAGTTGGATCTGGCTTCTCCTGCTCTGTGTTCAAATATACAATGCCAAATTTGTTTAAAACAACCACAGTTGACCAAAGTGCTTTACAGGCTCGATCAGACAATGAATTCAATTGAGTAAAATGGGATACAAAAAAACAAATACACGTTCACGCTCTCATTCCATATGCCCAACCAACCAAGTCCAGATTCAACCAAAGAGTTAAAAGCCAAAGAGAAGTGGTGGGTTCTTCAAGGATTTAAATTGAGTGACACTTCCAGCATTCTTTATGTGAGTTGGCAGTTGGCTCTGTCACTTTTTTCTTTTGCATCTGGATTTTGGAACGTCCAGAAGACGCTGGTTTGCTGACCTGGATGCTTGGAGAGTTAAAAAGGCCACATGAATAAGGAGGAGCGAGTCCATTTAAAATCTTAAAAATTATCCTGAATCAATGAATCAGACCTCTACTCATGCTGCTGTAACATGAAATAAATACCATTTCCACCATAAAGTTATCATAGCACTCTGTGTTAATCCTGTGGCAGTAAATAAATTATTATATGGGTAGTTTAAAAAAAACCTACACAGATAAAGTGTGGTGGTTCAGATGATTGTACTGTAATGTGACTTTATGCAGCTCATGAATGTGGACACATGTGTCCTCAAACCACCCCTGAATGTGTGTGGTTTTTTTTTCTTTTCATTGAATCTGCTTTTCCCAAGTGCAGATGGCATGACCGCAGTGATTTACTGGCAATTTCAACAGTGGGATATTCATATTTTGCGATATGGTAATGCTACTTAACAAGCGGAGTGCATATCAAGGGGAGTCCACCTCCGTGAAATCAACTCATTGCATTAAAATCACGTTATGAGGTTATTTATAGTCTCTTCTCGTAACGTGATAAGGATTTATGTAATAAAATAACTCTCCGTGTTGTGACACAGATTCACTTTTTCTGGCGATATGCTCCCGTCGCCTCGAGCACCTGCTTTACCACAGTTTACTTCATGCTAGACTGATTGAACTAGAAACCAGGATACTGTATAGAAGAGAAAGGCATGTGAAAGTGAATATTGATCAGTATCTATTTTTCCGTAGGAGGCGATTGACTTTAGCTCATTACATCCATTAATCTCCAGGGGAACGTTCCTTTAAAAGGCTGACAGAGAAGATAAACCAGGGACCTGATGTGAATGACAATGTACAGCACACAGATCCAGGATTGACTTGTTAATACTTTTGTGCTGCCAAACACCATGTCATGTGTGAGACTTTGTTGTTTTTTTTTTTCTGTTAAATTCACTGCCGAGTCCTAAACGTTGTCCCTACAATTCTCTACACATCTCCCTCATGTCTCCATGTACCTCACATCAGCTTCTTTCTATATGTTTTGTTTTCATTTTCCCTGTCGCCAAAAAGATGTTAAATGTTGCACTCTGTCAACTGTAAAATTATGCTGGGGCTTGTTCGGATCTGCAACAGAGCAAAGGAGACCCTGAACATGAGGACACGCGATGTAATCCACCACCCAGAAGGTTGAGAAATAGCATTTCCCGATTTTCGCAAGAGCAAAACAAATTAATTTTTTTACAAAGTTTCACAACAATCATTTATCATGTGATCTTGTTTAGTAGCTAATTCCACATCGGTACATTTTTGTTTCCTTAATTTATACTCCATTAACCCCATTACTATGCCATAATTGATTTTTGGGATTGTTTCCGGTCTTCCATGTCTTTTCAAATACATATACAGTCAAATTTTTCTTTAATATGGGTAGAGAAATGCTTCTCAAACGCGAGCTTTCCTCTGGTGGTACAATCTGAAATACTGTTCTACTGTTTTGATGAAACGAATAACTTCATAACTATGCAAATAAACAATGCTGTGACGATAGTCTTGAGACAACATGTTGCTATGTGGAAGAAAGCCAGTGGGTGGCAGCAGAGGTCAGTTGTCATGCCGCAGCACACACCTCAAACACATACATCGCCCTTGCTGTTTAGTGTTTATAAAGTAGCCGCGAGTAATTGATGTGAAATGATTTTAAATAAATTTATCACAATATGTATTGTATCTTGGAGTCTTTCTTATAGTAGAAAGATATAGTATTTCTTATTTAATCTACTTTACTGCAATCCCATTTCAAAACACTGAGTTGTAGTTGCCAAGGTTTCGGAAATATGGAAGGAGCTGCTGTTACATTGTGTTCATGAACCTATTTGATTAATTTCCACGTGTCAGCAACAGGTGGAGACTGAATGTGAAAGTGTGAGTCACAGCAGCAGGGAATTAGCACATGATTAGAGGAAATGTCAAGGCAAGTATGTACTGTACATGAGACAGAGAAGGTTTAAAATATCCACACTGGAAAAATATCCACACTGACAACCCCTTATTTTTCTTCTCCTCTGGTCAAGTCATTTTTGAGAGGGTTATTGGGGCTTTTTATAGATTTGGTAAAGTTCTACGAGTACATTTGTGGCAAGTCAATAAAAATTAAATTGGATTATTTCAATTTAACATCTGTGAAGACACATCATGGTCATTTATAGAATACATTTCTCACACTTAACCCCTTTAGCTCTTTCGTGTAGGGAGTTGCGCATTGGTGGGACCCTAGCGCCCTCTATCAACCGGACGTCACCGTTTTTGGAAAGAATACTTCACTGTACATGTGGCAGGATAAAAGTTCACCTGCTGCATACATTTCTGACCGAGAAAGACTCGTTTAATGAGAAAACAAGCTTGAGCCAGGGCCTTTCCGTGTTATGAATAGCTTGGCCGCCTATACATTACAGAAAGAAATTCAACATGTCTGCCAGAGGTACTTGGGGAAATCACATTCCTTGCTGTGCGTGGGAGTGTTGCTTTTTATTACCTGCCTCAGAGCTTCAAATCCAATTCCATCTCCTCACTTCTCCCTGGGCCTGCCTCTGTCACTGTAGAGAGAACATTGGATGGGCGACGGTGCAGCCTTATGGATAGAACAGCTATAGCCTGCAGGTGACTTTAAATTAACACCCTTCATTAAGAGCATCCATCACATGGGGATCCATAGGGAATCACCTGGAACACCAATGACACATAAGTAAGGAGGGCACAAACGCTGAATACATGCATATCAGTCTTCACTGAAGTAATCCACCTCTCTGAAAAATGAGGGGAAAAAAATCCTCAATATATTATTCTCTGTGTTTTTATGTAAGATGTCACAAGTCCATGTTTCTCTGCGGGTTTGTAGCTCTGGTTGGCGGTGAAACAAGGCACATTTTCTAACCATGGGATTAGGAGAAAGGCTGAACCTTACGGTGACAATTCCATGCTGGAACGGCAAAGGCAGCTGGGCATAAATTCAGAAGAGCAGTTTTTTGTTTTTGTTTTTTTTCTTCATTTTTTCATACAGCACAGCTGCATCCTTTATGAGGTAGAGAATGCCTAACCAGCCATCCAAGGCGCAAGACAGGCTAGGCATCCATGATGACAGCATTCACATTATATTCAGGGGGACTTAGACAATATTCCCCTGGCCAACTTATCCTGCTCAAACAGCGGCAACACTTGGCCGACACAGCTGTGATTTTTCCGCAGCCTGGAAGCTCTGGGGCCACAACAGAGGCTTTAGCAAAGGGGGAAGAAGGCAAGAAAGCTTGGGCCACTGAGCACACCACTGGACCGGGATCCCTGAGTTGAATTTTCGAAAAGGCTCATTATTCTGGTGTAGGAAGGAAAGTCGCAGTGAGGGGTGGAAGGGATGAACAGGCGCTCAAGGCGAAGTGTCCATCAGAACTGCTGTGGTGCGTTTAGACACATCACCGCTGGGACAAATGGGGATCAGGGGTTTGGAGAGAGATCCATGCGAGTCACCACAGTCAGCATTGGCATGTATTACACTGCAGCTAGCAGTGTTTGAGGCCCTGTACACAAACTTGTTTCCTTTTTCTGTGTTTTTGTGCTCCTTTACCCCCTTCCAGGACTATTTCATCAAATCCCGGGAAATACCTTGAGTTCTGCTTTTGTTCTCCAAATAAAATTTAAACCCTTTTGACACCACTTAGAATGAAATGTAATGCCAACTGTGCTGCCACAACAGTTCAACGAATATAATGGAGGAACAAACTGTTTGGATTGGAGTTATGTTGACTTATATTAAATATTTTATGTACACATCAAGCGATCGCTATATATACACACACGGTATACAGTGCTTAATATTAGACCATCTGTTATAAAAAAGAGAAATCTTTCAAAGCAAAACTAAAAATATTACTGTTATTTATTTGGCTAATAACAAACTAAATTCTCAGACATCAGAAATAAGTCATAACATTAAACCACTAAAAAAAAAAAGGTCAGGAATCAGGAATGCAAGTAATTAACTTGACATCTTAATCAAGACATAATGTGTTTTACTTTTTTTTTCAGGTTTTTTTTTCTGTAAAACAGTCAATTTGAGTCAATAACAATAATGATTATATTTTAGAATTTAAAAACATTTTCATTAAAGAGCTTCTATATACTGGTGTATTAACCATTACAATAACAAAAAACATTCTGATAATTACCAATGCTGTTAATATAGGGCAGCTACGGCATAAACCTTACATTGGGTGGTGGTCTAATACATTTTGTAAACACTGTATACATAAATAAACACAAACACACATACACACACTCACATGAAATTCAGAAATGTTTGAACTCAAAAAGTCCAAATGAACATTCTAGAAGTGTATCAGTCTGTCTTAAGTAATTACCATGTGGTCCAGCAGAGGGAGCCATGAGCACAGCTTGGCCTTAAATCCATTTTGAATGCCCTCATGGTCGTGTGACGTTGAGTTGTTTTGCTGTGAAAATAAGGGACGCATGCTAAACCGTCCTCCTGATTGGACAATCGTGTGTGTGTGTGCGCGTGTGTGTGTCCAAGCCCCCGCTAATTTACTTCCCTGCGACAAAGCTAACACTTTAAAAACAAAGACCTTCATTGATTACACACCTACAACATGGACTTGGAAGTCTCATTAAAACGTGAAAGAATGTGCTTTAATTGCTCTAATTTGACAAAGAGTCCGGTCCTCGGCGTGGCAGAACACATTACTATCCTCAGTTCACCTAGCATTTATAACTGACATCTCACCAATCTACATCTGAGGCCTTCAAAAGGGAATAAAATTATGAGGAAATTACAAGGCGAGTGAGTTTCAGTCCCACACAGGGAATTAAAACTTATTATCTGTGACAACCTGTCAGCCAGTGAGAACTCAAACATGAGCACAAAGCTCTGTGAGCCTCAGAAGGGAGTAGGAAAAAAGATATATATATACATACACATATGATATACATATATATATATATACATATACATATATATATATATATACATATAGATATGTAAAAAAAAAGGGGAAGGAAAAAGAAAGGGGCAGTAAGTGTTTTCGACGGACAGATTTGACGAGCTTGATCATAATGTACGCCGTGGTCATGTACAGCATCTCAGATACTAGGTTTGTTTGAGATTTGGAGTGATGCGACATTGTTTAAACGATTCGCTCAATGCCAACGTGCAGTACTACGGCTTTAACTACAGACAATTCGCGGATGCAAGGATCCCCAGGGAGGACCTCCTTCAACGATTCTGTAGCTGTGCTAATAAAAAGGAAAGCTAATGATAAAGAATGGACTAAACAAATCATATATCACTTACTATTAACCAAGTTCAAGCATAGCCCATCACAGTCGCTCTAACCAGTTCAGGGGAATTACAAAAGTCTCTGGAGTCTGCAGTCAGATGCAATTAGAGGGAGTGATGGCAAATTAGACTAAATTATCACGCTATCTGATTTAATGGGCCTGGAGTGGCGCTCACTCGCACTTCCACAGCCATGATGTCATCAAGGGGGTGAATCAGACATTTTACTCTAACGCCCCTCCAAGGAAATCCGTTCCGATCCAGTCCACCTACCTCTAACACCCCACCTGGGAACACAAAAGCTGCATGGCGGCATATCAAAGCAAAGAGAAACTTCAGAAACTTGTCGGGGTTATTATTCTGCATGTTTGGAGATGATGTAACATATCAACAATGTCATGCAACCTAGCATTGTACGCTGCATCCTTCATCACAGAACAGGCTGTGTCAGAGCAATATGAGACCTGACTGAGGGGGCGTTTGTGTGTGTACAGCAGCATGCGTGGAAAAGAAATGTTTATCTCTTCAAACTGATAGAATTTAATTTCTGAAGCCGTTGCCTTCATGTGGGGCTCGACATCAAATAAATCACTACCCACGTGCAGCGCGGGAATGTCGACAGGTGACCCAAGTTCTGAAGGAGGAGCATTCGGTCATGATGTCACCCATAAGCCTCTTTCCTGTCATTTGTGTCATTTCCCTACAGAGATTCATAAACTGTGTAGTAGCAATTTATACCAACAGAGGGCGCACATGAAGCGTTCAGAATCGCAATTTTTGCCACGTTGATATTTTGCAATCGGGAGTTCTCAGGTGTCTCCTGCAACCAGACTCGCATTCGACTATATTAGACGTCAATCACACTGGTGTCCACTCATTTGGACATCATCCATTATTATCCATTTTTCTCATAATTTACAAAATGTACAAAAAATGTTCTTTTGAAGAAGACTAGTAGTGTTATTTTCCCATAGACTTCCATTCAGTTCTTTTGCAACCAATGTAGTCACCCCCTAGTGGCTATTTAACGTATCCCTTTTTAATGGTTGGCCTCAAAATTGACCCAGAAGACTCCGTCCATTTTTTTAATATATGGTCTAAGGATCTAATCACGACCATACAGAGAAACACAGAGTGCACATTCTCCTGCTGACAAGGTGGAATGCATCAGTACAATAAGCTGCAAGCGACCACCTTCCCCACTGTTAAACAATACAGAGGCCTGGGTTGGGAGGGGGACTTCGGTTTCTCACTTTCCGGCTTTGTGTCATCCTGCTGACATCTGCTACATTTGCATGGCAGCTGGAGATGCTTGGATAAAGTGCTTACAAGAGTATTGCCATATCTCATTTAACAACATAATCATCTTATGAATAAAGCGATGTTTCATCCCTGATGCTTTGCATAGCTTGGCATGCAGTTTTCCACTTAGGCTGTCCCTTCTGTGTCCTTTCTCTCTTTTCCTTACCCATTTTCTTCTCTGCCTTTTCTCTCCAAGCCGTCTCATACAACATTTCCACCGATCAAAAAACCTGTTAAAACCCGGGTTTCAACTGGTGTTTTGACGTGCTTGCGAATGTGTTTGATTGGAAGGTCAAGTTACTCTTACTTTCACTATTCCCTTAGCAAGTTCTGCATTAAAAGCACTCAGCTTTAACTCTTCTCTATGCTCTCTAGGTGGAATATAATATAAGCCTCGCTCACCAAGCAGAAAAAACATTTCGACAACTGACGAAGGAGTCGTCAAGGATAGTCATCCGAGCCCCGAACCTGGCGACCCTCGAACTGGCTGACACCCTGACTCCCCTGCCCAACGGGCCATTCAGCTGTGAGCAGCTCAAACCAGAGGGAGCTGTAGCATTGTTCTCATCCTCTCTTCATAGGAATGCGTCCTATTCCCTGCGTCCAGACTACAGGACCCAGACGCGTGAGTATATACATATATATATATATTGTATATGTGACTATGCTACGGAAGAAGCAGCCGCAACGTGTATTCGCAAACTTTCTCCAGAGCTTATGTAAAACAAACTGATGGATTCTTTAGTGGCCGAAAGAGAAGGCATGAGAATAATTGGACACCTTGAGGCGAACAGACGTACAGTAGTTACTTCTGAGATGAAGCCACAGTGAAAAGAAAGCACCCCAGACCTCTTATTAACCTCCTATCTTATTATGGGGTGAGTTTCCATTAACGTTGTGAATCTACATTACGTTAGTGTTCAAAGCTGTGGCTACATTGTTATTAGCTAGCTCAGTATATCATTTAAAATGCAAATGATACGCACATCGAAACTTGTGAACATCTGCTATTAATATGAATAACAAACCAACCAAGGTGATGCAAATGATTTAGCAACTAGCTGAGAGTTAGCACATCAGCCACAGGAGCTCATTCAGCTACAGACTGATCCATTCAGCTGGACTGGGAGGGGGTTGGGCTATGCAAATGTGATGATACTGTCCCTTGGCTCCCAGAAGGTGTAACTCTTTGAGGCTTAAATTCTCCTTAAACTAGTTTGAGGAGTGTCTTCATTTAAATGGCCACATCTTAAATATGTTCATGTGTTAGACATTGTTGGAAAGCTTAGAAGTCACAATTTCAGAATCTGTAAATAACAAAAAATATCCCTCGGGATGTTTCTGGTTTTCCCATGGCACATATGTGTGGTCTAAACCAGTATTTACCAAGCAGCTTGTTCATTTCTTTTTTTGTTCAAGGCTATGTGGCCCTCAAATGCTCAATCAACATTCACCACGGTCTGTAAGATGACCAGCACACACAAACACAAGAGGGAGAGAAAGAATGGGCCTCATCAAAATAAAAGCTCCAAGGATGTATTCTGTGATTCAAAGCTGCCTACTGTCGCCGAATTACAGGATAGTATAATACACATGAACCCAGGCGTACAGTGTCTTAAAGATTCTATGAACTGAGAAAACAGCAACATATTAAAAAAAAAAAATATATATAATATATAATATAATATAATATATAAATTATATATAAATTATCTAAGCATCGATTGAATGCATTGCTGGAATGTGTTTTGCTTAGTTCAGTGTCACATTTCGATACCATGATTTGCATTTCATTTTTTTATAGACGACAGATAAAGCATAATAATGATTTAATGATGATTACCCTTGGAAATGATACACATTCATGTTCCACTGACATCACCTTCAACCTCAGCTATGCGAAGCTTATAGAATGTTGTAATTGCTGCCAAAAGTTAGTTTTTAATGAGTTAAATGTGTAGTGGCCTCCACACAACTCCCGTGTTTTGAATCTGTAGTCGTCCGGCGACGTTCTCACACTGCATACAGGAAGTAAACCGGCAACATACTTCAATGTAAAACAAACCGATTACAAGGCGATCAGCGCTACTCCGTTTATCCACGTATTTAACGTACTGTCGGCAGCTAACGCTTATTTATTGGAAACAAATAAATAAATAAATAATTCAACATCTTATCGGACAAGCGAATTATCATTCATGATTAACAAAATGAAGAAAAACAACCAACTATTTACACAATGTGTGTTCCACCCCTTGCCAATACGGGGGTGCTGCAGCACCCTCAGCACATCTGTGCTCGGGGGAAGCATAACAGTAACATCAATCAGTTCAGTTTTTCAACATTAAAAAGCATGTATGAAAACTCTCTGAAATGGATGCTACTGCTAAAACTAACCAGGAGGTTTCAACAGTTTGATAGAATAAAGGCTTTCTTGCAACTGAACAGTCCAGAAGTGGAGATGGTGCGAGAATAGGCATACGTCATATAGAGGTACTTTAATCTTTTTAGAGGTTATCAGGAGGGTGAAAGAGTGTAAGCAGTGGTGCTTTGAATGACTTAATTTAGCGTTTTTAATAATTGGCATATAATATTGTAAAAGAAAGTGCTTCCCCCCCCCCCACTTTGTCATGTCGAGCTACTAAGAGTTCTCGAGTACAATAAAGTCTGCAAATGTAAAGTGGTCTGAAACTTTCTTGAAGCCAAAACCTAATAATGGAACTTCAGAGAAGACGGAACTTCTAACATAGACACCAAAAGTTCTTACATAAGTTTGTTCTTTTACATCATTAATGGTTTGCATGGCTCTACAGCCGGGGCTCTTAGCTGTGACCTTTCTGGGCTTTGAGATGTTGCTCCCTTGCACTAGACAGTGAGATAAATGAGGGTATGTCACATCAGGTTATCCACGCAAGTCTTCTCATTCCTGTCTAGTTTGTCCCCTTTTTACCCCCACAACTTTTCTATGGGAGTGTGATCAGATCTGTGACACGGCCCTTCTCTCTTTTTCCACGCCACATTTGTTTCATAAAGAAATCCACAATATCGGAATCATCAGACGGGTGCATGATGTGAGATAGCAGGCACAGTGCAAGAATGTGCAGATGCTGTCAAAGCCAAGTCTCGTCTTTGATGCACGAGTAAGCAAATCCTAATTTTGATTTTTATTTTTGCTCTGCAGTGCCTCGCAGTCATGATTGTTTCAACACAGAGGGGAAAAACATGCTCGACAACGGGACACACTTTTTAAGAATAAATGTTTCTATACCATTTTTGATATGGAAGACTTTAAAATTCAAATAAAATTCTCATTTGTGATATTTCATTTTTTCTATTGCTGGTTACCATGAATACCACACAGGTGAAACATGTCTCAGTGTAATCACTTGTGCATCCACTGGCGATGTCGGCCTCTGTGGACTAAGGTATGTTGGGAAAAACGATGAGACAACTGGGAAATATGATCGGGATTATCCCATCGCTGATGGTCATTGAGACATCTTCTAGCAAAAGTTGGCTTTGAAATAGATTTTTTTTTTATTACATGTCTGTGTGGCACTGTAAGTAAGTGTGCGAGCTCTGCCTCTTTTTGGGTTTTGTATTCTGCCGGCCCTGGACCTTCACAAGGAAAAGGGTGATGTGTGTATAATTCCTTTATCGATTGAACAGGTACGTCTACCCTCCAGAGGAGATGACCATGAAAATCCACTGAAACAAAGGGAAGCTTATTGGATTCATACTCGTCAAACATTGGCTCCCGAGGGACTAAGTGATGAATTAATCTTTAGTATTTCATTTTTTGCGATTCTTTCACACGATGATTCTTTTTCTGAGGTCTAATGTCATCTCGATTGTACATTCATTCTGGATTGGTCTCTCTCTGCGCGGGTATGAAAATGTATACATGCTGTATTTACAAATGGGATTTGTCAATTGTGTCCAGTTATATCAGTGTACACTGATGCAGCATAATATTCTTGTATATACAGTAGGTGAGTACATTTTCTGAAGATGATTTATTTTGTATGAAAATGGAATTTTATATTGTTTATGACTGATGTGCATGGTATATATTTCTGATTTGCATGAAGTAGGTCTAGTGTGGAACCTTTGTCATTTATTAGCTTAATAAGTACACTACAACTGCCTGTAGATATATAGATATATAGATATAATATAGATAGAAAAAAACTACTTCTTGTGACTTTTGGCAACAGAGGCACAGAAATTTGTTGAGTCAAAGTTATGATACATTTTTTATCGCATTTTTTTTTCTCATAAAACGAACCAAGCAAACTTTGAACTTGGACGATAAAAAAAAAAATTTAAATTGAGTATTGGTGTGTTTATATAGTAGAAAAAAGGACCAGTAGAATAACAGCATAATAACCTATAAACAACTTAAACTCCAAGTGTTTCCCTTTCCTTTACATTTATTGAAGTATCATAGTATGAATGAGCTGACATTTCTTGACAAAAATAAGTGCAATTTTAACAAAATGATGCCTAAATTTAAAACAATTGCACATCTAACAACAACTTACAGATCACAGTGGATCTCCAAGGGGACAAAAACATTTAGTCACAGGTATCGGGAACTGAAAAATGTAGTATTAGATTCTAATCATAACGTTAGATATGTAAGAAAGGACCCATAACCTGTGAGAGATTAGTGGTTAAAGTGATTAAATAAATTAGTTTGTACACATTTCTTTTTAGTCAAACTGCTCTGTTTATAGAATATTTTAAAGAGATACAGTAGTTCAGGGTTTTTGGAAGTGTGATTCTATGGGGCACGGACCTGACCTCAAAAAATTTCAACACATTGTTAATCCAAGATTATTCCTATTAAGCATTTTTTGGGTGAGCCTTTTCCAGCTGGACATTAAAGGTATACATAGCTAACTGGTTTGTGTCACTTAGGAAAATGCAAATGTAGGATTTCTAACACCAAAGTCACAAAATAACCCATTTGAGCCTACGGATGGAAGCAGCAGTGGATTGACAACCAATGCATGTTGTGCTGTAAAATTGATCGATATTTTTTATGGATATTGGTGCAGGGCACCTGCCAAAAATGGAATTAACAACATTACTACCAATTCAATTTTAATTTCTCTTCCTTTCCACGCTTTGTCCAAATGACGACTCTTGCAGACAGCAAAGCTCATCTCAAAAGTGCCTTCAAATAATTAAAGGAAAGCTCATTTGTTGATCTGTAAAGCACTTTTTAATTCCAGCCCATTCTTATTCCAATGAGCTGTGACTTGAATGTGTCTGCAATAATCCCCCCCCCACTATAGCGAAGCATACGTTGACCCAATAGTCCCATCATTTGGCGGAATTAAACTATTACATATCAGGCTTTCAAGTTCATTTTTCTAGGTCGCAGACGCACAAAACCCACCTGAGACACCACACAGCAATAACTGCAAGGACAAAGTAATATTAGCTTTTATGAATTGTACACAAAGAGGAGACATTGCCATGGGCCAATTTCTTTTTCTCTGTGTGGCCTATTTTACGTCCAAATGCATTAGGGGGACGTCACAGGTCATGGTGTCCACACATTCAGCACTGTTTTCTGGTCATTTGCGTGACGATTACGCTCAATGTGACTCAGGTGTCTCCAGCTGCAGGATTTCTTTTTCTACCTCAAGCTGTGTTTGTGATTTTATCTTCTTTTCTGTGGTACAAGAGGGGAGCGTACAGCTTCATGTGATTATAATTTCACTCCTGAGAAGTTTGCTTTATGTCCTTTGTCGATCAACGTATGGTAGGATAAGCAATTTTCATGTTTTTATTAATTGTCGTCCAACAAGGACACAAATACTGTCGATTTTACAGCAGGTTTGTTGAAAGCCACTTTCTGCAGGGAGAAAGCGTTTCCAGATCTACGCGACCTGCTGGTTCTTTCTGATTATGTTCCACGAGCAATAGAGATTCTCAGCTGAGGGAACACAAGTTACAAATGAGATCTTATTGAGTCATGTGTGCGTAATTCAACCGAAAATACACATAAACAAGCAGAAGAAACATGTGAGAAGCATATGCTGCAGGAAAACCCCGAGCAAGAACACTGTGAGCGGCGCTATTCACCAGGTTGTTCTCACTCACACTGAACAAATGGATGTTGTTTACGCCAGAGAGCGGATTATTAGACAGTTATACAGTATACTGTATATATTGCTTTGGTCACGCAGCCCTGAGAGGAGTGAGGTCAACACTAATTATCATGATCTGGACGTACGCGGCCGCGTCAGTGCAGTATTTAGGAGTCCGTGCGCACGATTTCACAGGAAACAGGTCTCATGGACTCAGTGATTTATGCTCCTGCTTACAACTCTGCGTCCGATCATTTATTTAATCCTTGTGTTTTGGAAAATTAAGCCCCTGTTTGCTTTGTGCCACCGAGTGCGCCGGCAACTTTATTTTGACACCGATGAAAAATGCGATGATTCTCGGGCAAGTTCTGCGGGTCAGAAGGGAGTTGCTCTCGCTCGCGCTCTCTCTTTTTCCTTTTTTTTTTAAATTTTTAAATGTGAAACCTGTTTTCCTGTTTGATCAGTTTAACCATGACTGATGTCTCCAATTACTTATGTGAGTCAAGTATATAAATAAATAAAGGGATTTTTGATGGGGGAAAAAAAAAAAAAAAACACCCCCAGAGCAATAACTCAGTGCGTTATGCATATATGCTTATGCCACCAGGTAGCTACCGCCAAGCATATGGTGGAGTAAATTGAGACGGTTTAGAGGAACAGGTGGTGGGTTTTTCCAGGAGGATGAGGCGAGGAGGGAGGAGTGGAAGGAAGGCGAAATACTGTATAAGGGATTTATGAGCTTTATTAAAACAGAGATACAGGGGGAAAAAATACTTACATGAACTGAAACTCAGGTGTTAATTCAGGCACATTTTGTAATAACGTTGTACATGTTGTGGGGGTTTATTACCAAATGCGACAGTTGCATTGCTATATGATTAAAACGCAATAATGTGGTGCAATAATGTCATTGGCAACCAATATTTATTTTTGTACATTTTATTTGATTGACTATTTCGTTTTAATTTACTTTGAATGTTCATCTGGGCAAAGATACATATTTATTTTATTTAGTTTCATCTATTTTTTTATTAGGTATAGCATAATATGATATTGAGTGCACCAATAATGTTTGAGTCTGTGCAGTTTTTATGTCTCTGTGAACTCTCAAGGACTGTTTTGACAAATGAAAGATGCGACCAATCCACTTAAAGGAAAAAGTGATTAGTTACAGACATTCTAGGTCTATTTTTGGATAATAATGAGTTCATATTTTGTGTTGGTACCACAATGATAGTGTACAGACAGATTCTGTAGAAGACTGTTTATGAAGCCAGCACTTTCCGATGTTTGTCGTTCTGTGACGCCGTCTTCAAAGTCCGTCTGAAAATAGACCTAGAAAGTCTTTAACTCTGGATTTTTCCTTTAACTAATAACTAATCAAATTTTGAGCACATTTTTAGCCACGATTCACGCTAGAATACTCAAAATCAAATTTGTTCTCACGTTACAGTGATTTTTATTTATTTTTGCACCACATTATTACTTACTTTTACTTTTTTATTACTACATTTTTGGCCAGAAAGAAGAAAAGTGTAGCTGCCACATTTTGTAATAACCACCAAAATAATGCATGTAATCAGTTTGTTCACAATGATGGCAAAAGTCATGTATAATATGTTCAGATTTTAATACAAAATGTGGCAGATTATTCAGCTATTTTATTCATGTTTTGTTCCAATTAGCATTGCAGTGCCACTGGGGGAATTATCATTATTATTAGGGTTCGAGCAACAAGGTTGCAAGAACCCTATTGAAACTGGAAGGATTATTATTATTATTATTATTATTATTAGGGACCGAGCACTCACACAGTGTGCGAGGACCTATTGTAATTCGAGCAACATAAACCGCGCACTCACACAGCAGTGTGCAAGGACCTAGGACTGTGCACAAACACAGTAGTGTGCAAGGACCGAGGACCGGGCACGCACACAGTGCGCGGAGGGTCCGAGCCCACGCAGTGGGCGAGGACATATTGTTATTCTAGGAATTATTATTATTATTATTATTATTATTATTTTTCTCCGCATGGAATCTCGAATTTGACCCCCTGAACCAGCGTGAAAACGGACGAAAATTGGCACGCACATCAGAACTGCCGAAAAATTCGATAAATTTGTGGAATTGCGAAAAACCAATGCAAAATGGCTCACTAGCGCCCCCACAGGTCACTGCCTATGGAGCAGGCAAAATTTAGATTTACCGAATTTCCCGAAACTCGGAGGGGTGATTGTTCGGCGCAAGCCGAACAAAAAATCCTTTTGACACCATGACCTCGACTAAACAGGAAGTCGGCCATCTTGGATTTGGCGTCCATCTTGGCGTTTTACAAGTTTCGTAACTGAACGAACTTGTCTGAGGGCGTTCATCGTAGCAACGCGCAAAACGCGTCAAATTGTTCCAAACCCATCCAAGATCAAAAGTTATAGAAAACTTTCGCAGATTCAAAGGGGCGTGGCCACGGCAGCCATCGGAATTTTGGCGAATTTCGGCGGCTCGCCACGAAACAACACGTGTGCTATAACTTCGCCATACTTTGGCCTATCCACACGAAACTTCATACGTGACTCGAGACCCCGCCCCTGAACACGTTTACAAATGCGAACTTGACCCCAACGCCATGTCGGCCATTTTGATTATCGCGTTTCGCCGCTTTACAGGAAGTGCCCTGTAAATCGCCCAAAAATTTCCCGATTGACCCAAAACTTGATATGTGAGACCATGTGCCCACCCTGAACACATATGCAAGACATCACCTGCACACAGGAAGTAGATCCTCTCAAACAGGAAGTGCCCTTTAACTTCACCAAACATTGACCAATCGGCCCAAAACTTAATATGTGAGACCAAGGGCCCGCCCTGAACATGTCTGCAAAGTATGACCTGCACACAGGAAGTAGGTCGCCCGAAACAGGAAGTGCCCTGTCATTTGCCCGTACATTGACCAATCAACCTGAAACTTGATATGTGAGATCATGGGCCCTCCCTGAACACATCTGCAAGACATCACCTGCACACAGGAAGTAGATCCTCTGAAACAGGAAGTGCCCTTTAACTCCGCCAAACATTGACCAATCGGCCCAAAACTTGATATGTGAGACCAAGGGCCCGCCCTGAACATGTTTGCAAACCATGACCTGCACACAGGAAGTAGGTCTTCGCAGACAGGAAGTGACCCGTAACATTGCCATACGTCGACCAATCTGCACTAAACTTCACATGCGAGATAAG
This sequence comes from Solea solea, assembly GCF_958295425.1. Classification (NCBI taxonomy): domain Eukaryota; kingdom Metazoa; phylum Chordata; class Actinopteri; order Pleuronectiformes; family Soleidae; genus Solea; species Solea solea. The sequence continues at coordinate 12,292,920 of NC_081136.1, forward strand.
GAACCCGGCCAGAGCCCACGTTATACATGACATGCCGGTAGAGGGTGGCGGCCGCGAGGTCCCGTACAACGCTGCTTGCAGCTTTAATTATTATTATTATTTTCTTTCATGCCACGGGATCTCAAATTTGACCCCCTGAACCTGCGTGAAAACGGACGAAAATTGGCACGCACATCAGAACTGCCGAAAAATTCGATAAAATAGTGGAATTGCGAAAAAACAATGCAAAATGGCTCAGTAGCGCCCCCACAGGTCACGTGCCTATGGAGCAGGCAAAATTTAGTTTCACCGAATTTCCCGAAACTTGGTGGGGTGATTGTTCGGCGCAAGCCGAACAAAAAATCCTTTTGACACCATGACCTCGACTCAACAGGAAGTCGGCCATCTTGGATTTGGCGTCCATCTTGGCGTTTTACAAGTTTCGTAACTGAACGAACTTGTCTGAGGGCGTTCATCGTAGCAACGCGCAAAACGCGTCAAATTGTTCAAAACCCATCCAAGATCAAAAGTTATAGAAAACTTTCGCAGATTCAAAGGGGCGTGGCCACGGCACCCATCGGAATTTTGGCGAATTTCGGCGTCTCGCCGCGAAACAACACGTGTGCTATAACTTCGCCATACCTTGTCCTATCCGCACGAAACTTCATACGTGACACGAGACCCCGCCCCTGAACACGTCTACGAATGCGAACTTGACCCCAACGCCATGTCGGCCATTTTGATTAACGCGTTTCGCCGCTAAACAGGAAGTGCCCTGTAACTCGCCCAAAAATTGACCGATTGGCTCCAAACTTGATATGTGAGACCATGGGCCCGCCCTGAACACATCTGCAAGACATCACCTGCACACAGGAAGTAGATCGTCTGAAACAGGAAGTGCCCTTTAATTTCACCAAACATTGACCAATCGGCCCGAAACTTGATACGTGGTATCAAGGGCCCGCCCTGAACACGTCTGTAAGACATCACCTGCACACAGGAAGTAGGGTGCCTGAAACAGGAAGTGCCCTGTCATTTGCCCATACATTGACCAATCGGCTCCAAAATTGATACGTGGTACCAAGGACCTGCCCTGAACACATCTGCAAGACACCACCTGCACACAGGAAGTAGGTCACCCGAAACAGGAAGTGCCCTTTAACTCCGCCAAACATTGACCAATCGGCCCAAAACTTGATATGTGAGACCAAGGGCCCGCCCTGAACATGTTTGCAAACCATGACCTGCACACAGGAAGTAGGTCTCCCAGACAGGAAGTGACCCGTAACATTGCCATACGTCGACCAATCTGCAGTAAACTTCACATGCGGGATAAGGAACCCGGCCAGAGCCCACGTTATACATGACATGCCGGTAGAGGGTGGCGGCCGCGAGGTCCCGTACAACGCTGCTTGCAGCTTTAATTAGGGACCGAGCACTCACACAGTGTGCGAGGACCTATTGTAATTCTAGCAACATGGACCGAGCACTAACAAAGCAGTGTGCAAGGACCTAGGACCGAGCACTAACACAGTAGTGTGCAAGGACCGAGGACCAAGCACTCACACAGTGCGCGGAGGGTCCGAGCCCACGCAGTGGGCGAGGACATATTGTTATTCTAGGAATTATTATTATTATTATTATTATTTTTCTCCGCGGGGAATCTCGAATTTGACCCCCTGAACCAGCGTGAAAACGGACGAAAATTGGCACGCACACCAGAACTGCCGAAAAATTCGATAAAATTGTGGAATTGCGAAAAACCAATGCAAAATGGCTCAGTAGCGCCCCCACAGGTCCAGGCCTATGGAGCAGGCAAAATTTAGTTTCACCGAATTTCCCGAAACTCGGAGGGGTGATTGTTCGGCGCAAGCCGAACAAAAAATCCTTTTGACACCATGACCTCGACTCAACAGGAAGTCGGCCATCTTGGATTTGGCGTCCATCTTGGCGTTTTACAAGTTTCGTAACTGAACGAACTTGTTTGAGGGCGTTCATCGTAGCAACGCGGAAAACGCGTCATATTGTTCCAGACCCATCCAAGATCAAAAGTTATAGAAAACTTTCGCAGATTCAAAGGGGCGTGGCCACGGCAGCCATCGGAATTTTGGCGAATTTCGGCGGCTCGCCACGAAACAACACGTGTGCTATTACTTTGCCATACTTTGGCCTATCCACACGAAACTTCATACGTGACACCAGACCCCGCCCCTGAACACGTCTACGAATGCGAACTTGACCCCAACACGATGTCGGCCATTTTGATTATCGCGTTTCGCCGCTTAACAGGAAGTGCCCTGTAAATCGCCCAAAAATTTCCCGATTGACCAAAAACTTGATATGTGAGACCATGTGCTCGCCCTGAACACATATGCAAGACATCACCTGCACACAGGAAGTAGATCCTCTGAAACAGGAAGTGCCCTTTAACTTCACCAAACATTGACCAATCGGCCCGAAACTTGATACGTGGTACCAAGGACCCGCCCTGAACACGTCTGTAAGACATCACCTGCACACAGGAAGTAGGGCGCCTGAACAGGAAGTGCCCTTTAACTCCGCCAAACATTGACCAATCGGCCCAAAACTTGATATGTGAGACGAAGGGCCTGCCCTGAACACATCTGCAAGACATCACCTGCACACAGGAAGTAGGTCACCCGAAACAGGAAGTGCCCTTTAACTCCGCCAAACATTGACCAATCGGCCCAAAACTTGATATGTGAGACCAAGGGCCTGCCCTGAACATGTTTGCAAACCATGACCTGCACACAGGAAGTAGGTCTTCCCAGACAGGAAGTGACCCGTAACATTGCCATACGTCGACCAATCTGCACTAAACTTCACATGCGAGATAAGTAACCCGGCCAGAGCCCACGTTATACATGACATGCCGGTAGAGGGTGGCGGCCGCGAGGTCCCGTACAACGCTGCTTGCAGCTTTAATTATTATTATTATTCTTATTATTCCCCCAAATGAATTGCCTTTTTGAGGCCTTTCCCATACCCCAAAACTCACCAATTTTTGTGACCGCATCAATCCTGGTGTAAATTTACGTCTGAAAAAGGTTCGGGGAATGTGCGTCGAAAATTGAATGTGGGAGGGGCCAATAAGTGCGGCGCCACCTGTCCAAATTCACCATGACCAACACAAATATCGCACATGCACGAAATTCGGTACACATGTGTAGTGGGTCAGGATGAAGAAAAAATTACATTATGACCATGATCCAAACCCAACAGGAAATCCGCCATCTTGGGTTGATTGGCGATTTTTTGGCGATTTTGGCGAATTCGCAGCAATGGTATTTGAACTAACTCCTCCTAGAGTTTTCGTGCGATCACCTTCAAACTTGGTGAGGTCCCTGTGGACCAGTTGAGGAGCTCACGGTATCAAAAGTTTTTTCAAATGTCGCACGGCGCACGAGATAGGGGGCGGCAAAGTTCGTGATGATTCTGATGTTTCGCATCAGAAAAACAAAACTCTTATAACTTTGCGATGGAAGGTCCGATCCGAACCAAACTTGCTACCATTGATGATGGGCCATGGCTGAAGACGTCTATGAAAAAACGGTGAAGTTTGAAAACAGCGCCTTCTTGTGGTGAAAGAAAATACACAAAAAAAAAGTTTTTTTACGATTTCGGGAATAACTTTTACACAGATAATCGTACCGCACTGAAAATTGGTGACAACAGTCAAAACACATGGTAGATGATGCGTGATCAATATGACGACAAATCGTTTAACGGTGTTGCCATGGCAACGACGCAAAGTCGGATTTTTGGGACAAAAAATCAAACTGCTACAACTTCGTGAATCCTGGTCCGATCTGAACCAAACTTGCTAGGATTGATGATAGTCCGGCCCTAAAGACGTCTATATGAAAATATTCAATTTCGAAAACAGCGCCCCCTGGTGACAGCAGACAATATGACAGCTTGTATTTCAATTATCTCCTCCTAGAGCTTTTGTGCGATCACCTTCAAACTTGGTGAGATCAATGTGGACGAGTTGAGGATCAAAAGTTATCAAAAGCTTTTTAAAATATTGTATGGCGTACGAGATAGGGGGCGCCAAAATTGGAGATAATAATAATTTTTCATAACAGACAATGAAACTCTTATAACTTCGCGATGGAAGGTCTGATCCCAACCAAACTTGCTATAGTTGATGCTGGTTAGTTGCTGAAGACGTCTATGTTGCTGAAACGGTACATTTTGAAAACAGCGCCTCCTGGTGGTGGTAGAAAATTCTAAAAAAACAAACTGTTACAACTTTGCCAATCCTGGTCCGATCTGAACCAAACTTGCTGGGATTGATGATAGTCCGGCCCTGAACACGTCTATATGAAAATATTAAATTTCAAATACAGCGCCACCTAGTGACAGCAGACAGAATTACATTTATAGTTTTTGATGCTGCTCCAACAGGGATTGTTGTATCCACTTGAAACTTAGTATGTGGGACCCCAGACCCTTCCTCAACATGTCCGTAAAAGGTCACCTCCCTACAGGAAGAGGAACGCAAGAAACAGGAAGTAAAGTCTTACATTGTCCGATTGACACGAAACTAGATATGTGAGTTACGGGACCTTCCCTGAACATTTTTACGGAGACGCCGTTGACCGAACAGGAAGTCGGCCATTTTAAACAGGAAGTGCCTTCTAACTTTGCCGTACGTTGTCCGATCTGCACAAAACCTTATATGTGACACCAGGGACCTGTCCTGAGCATGTCTGCAAAAGATGACCTCCCAACAGGAAGTGGAATGCCCGAAACAGGAAGTAAACTCTAAGATTGTCCGATCTGAACAAAACTTGATATGTAAGACAAGGGAACTTCCCTGAACTCGTTAACCGACGCGCATTTGACCGAACAGGAAGTCAGCCATTTTAAACAGGAAGTGCCCTATAACTTTGCCATTAGTGCCCGATCCCCCCGAAATTTGGATCGACATGCGCGGGGACGCCGCTGAAAATAACTAGTACTGAAAATAACTAGTACCGCGCGCGGTGAATGAACGGGTGAGAGCGCGAGGCACGCGGGGAGCCGTGGCACACGGCGACCCGCGTGGGTCGGCTCGAACCCGTTCAGAACCGCGCGCGGTACTAGTTATTTTTATTAGGGTTCGAGCAACAAGGTTGCAAGAAACCTATTGAAACTGGAAGGATTATTAGGGTTCGAGCAACAAGGTTGCAAGAAACCTATTGAAACTGGAAGGATTATTATTAGGGTTCGAGCAACAAGGTTGCAAGAACCCTATTGAAATGCAAAAGATTATTATTATTATTATTATTATTATTATTATTCCTAAAAGTAAATCGCATTTTTGAGGCCTTTCCCATACCCCAAAACTCACAGATTTTTGTGACCGCATCAATCCTGGTGTAAATTTACGTCTGAAAGTCGTTCGGGGAAAATGCGTGGAAAATTGGAGGTGGGAGGGGCTAAAAAGTCACGCAAAAAACTTCTATTAGGTCAACTCATGTCGGGTTTAACGTACGTGAACGAAACTTGGTACACACGTTCATTAGGTGGGGACGGTCAAAAAAGTCGATGACGACTTTCCCGTGAAACCTACAGGAAATCCGCCATCTTGGGTTGATTGGTGATTTTTGGGCGATTTTGGCGAATTCGCAGCAATGGTATTTGAACTAACTCCTCCTAGAGTTTTCGTGCGATCACCTTCAAACTTGGTGAGGTCCCTGTGGACCAGTTGAGGAGCTCACGGTATCAAAAGTTTTTTCAAATGTCGCATGGCGCACGAGATAGGGGGCGGCAAAGTTCGCGATGATTCTGATGTTTCGCATCAGAAAAACAAAACTCTTATAACTTTGCGATGGAAGGTCCGATCCGAACCAAACTTGCTATGATTGATGATGGGCCATGGCTGAAGACGTCTATGAAAAAACGGTGAAGTTTGAAAACAGCGCCTCCTTGTGGTGAAAGAAAATACACAAAAAAAAAGTTTTTTTACGATTTCGGGAATAACTTTTACACAGATAATCGTACCGCACTCAAAATTGGTGACAACAGTCAAAACACATGGTAGATGATGTGTGATCAATATGACGACAAATCGTTTAATGGTGTTGCCATGGCAACGACGCAAAGTCGGATTTTTGGGACAAAAAATCAAACTGCTACAACTTCGCGAATCCTGGTCCGATCTGAACCAAACTGGCTAGGATTGATGATAGTCCGGCCCTAAAGACGTTTATATCAAAATATTCAATTTCGAAAACAGCGCCCCCTGGTGACAGCAGACAATATGACAGCTTGTATTTCAATTATCTCCTCCTAGAGCTTTTGTGCGATCACCTTCAAACTTGGTGAGATCAATGTGGACGAGTTGAGCATCAAAAGTTATCAAAAGCTTTTTAAAATATTGTATGGCGTACGAGATAGGGGGCGCCAAAATTGGAGATAATAATAATTTTTCACAACAGACAGTAAAACTCTTATAACTTCGTGATGGAAGGTCTGATCCCAACCAAACTTGCTATAGTTGATGATGGTTAGTTGCTGAAGACAACTATGTTGCTGAAACGGTACATTTTGAAAACAGCGCCTCCTGGTGGTGCTAGAAAACTAAAAAAAAAGAAACTGTTACAACTTTGCCAATCCTGGTCCGATCTGAACCAAACTTGCAAGGATTGATGACAGTCCGGCCCTGAACACGTCTATATGAAAATATTCATTTTCAAATACAGCGCCCCCTGGTGACAGCAGACAGAATTACATTAATAGTTTTTGATGCTGCTCCAACAGGGATTGTTGTATCCACTTGAAACTTAGTATGTGGGACCCCAGACCCTTCCTCAACATGTCCGTAAAAGGTCACCTCCCTACAGGAAGTGGAACGCCCAAAACAGGAAGTAAAGTCTTACATTGTCCGATTGACACGAAACTGGATATGTGAGTTACGGGACCTTCCCTGAACATGTTTCCGGAGACGAACAGGAAGTCGGCCATTTTAAACAGGAAGTGCCCTCTAACTTTGCCGTACATTGTCCGATTTGCACAAAACCTTATATGTGAGTTACGGGACCTTCCCTGAATATGTTTACGGAGACGCCGTTGACCGAACAGGAAGTCGGCCATTTTAAACAGGAAGTGCCTTCTAACTTTGCCGTACGTTGTCCGATTTGCACAAAACCTTTTATGTGACACCAGGGACCTGTCCTGAGCATGTCTACAAGAGATGACCTCCCAACAGGAAGTGGAATGCCCGAAACAGGAAGTAAACTCTAAGATTATCCGATCTGCACAAAACTTGATATGTAAGACAAGGGAAGTTCCCTGAACACGTTTACGTACACGCACTTGACCGAACAGGAAGTCTGCCATTTTAAACAGGAAGTGCCCTATAACTTTGTCATACGTTGCCCGATCCCCCTCGAAATTTGGAACGACATGCGCAGGGACGCCGCTGAAAATAACTAGTACTGAAAATAACTAGTACTGAAAATAACTAGTACCGCGCGCGGTGAATGAACGGGTGAGAGCGCGAGGCACGCGGGGAGCCGTGGCACACGGCGACCCGCGTGGGTCGGCTCGAACCCGTTCAGAACCGCGCGCGGTACTAGTTATTTTTATTATTATTATTCTTATTATTCCTTAAAGTAAATCGCGTTTTTGAGGCCTTTCCCATACCCCAAAACTCACAGATTTTTGTGACCGCATCAATCCTGGTGTAAATTTACGTCTGAAAAAGGTTTGGGGAATGTGCGTCGAAAATTGAATGTGGGAGGGGCCAATAAGTGCGGCGCCACCTGTCCAAATTCACCATGACCAACACAAATATCGCACATGCACGAAATTCGGTACACATGTGTAGTGGGTCGGGATGAAGAAAAAATTACATTATGACCATGATCCAAACCCAACAGGAAATCCGCCATCTTGGGTTGATTGGCGATTTTTTGGCGATTTTGGCGAATTCGCAGCAATGGTATTTGAACTAACTCCTCCTAGAGTTTTCGTGCGATCACCTTCAAACTTGGTGAGGTCCCTGTGGACCAGTTGAGGAGCTCACGGTATCAAAAGTTTTTTCAAATGTCGCACGGCGCACGAGATAGGGGGCGGCAAAGTTCGTGATGATTCTGATGTTTCGCATCAGAAAAACAAAACTCTTATAACTTTGCGATGGAAGGTCCGATCCGAACCAAACTTGCTATGATTGATGATGGGCCATGGCTGAAGACGTCTATGAAAAAACGGTGAAGTTTGAAAACAGCGCCTTCTTGTGGTGAAAGAAAATACACAAAAAAAAAGTTTTTTTACGATTTCGGGAATAACTTTTACACAGATAATCGTACCGCACTCAAAATTGGTGACAACAGTCAAAACACATGGTAGATGATGCGTGATCAATATGACGACAAATCGTTTAACGGTGTTGCCATGGCAACGACGCAAAGTCGGATTTTTGGGACAAAAAATCAAACTGCTACAACTTCGTGAATCCTGGTCCGATCTGAACCAAACTTGCTAGGATTGATGATAGTCCGGCCCTAAAGACGTCTATATGAAAATATTCAATTTCGAAAACAGCGCCCCCTGGTGACAGTAGACAATATGACAGCTTGTATTTCAATTATCTCCTCCTAGAACTTTTGTGCGATCACCTTCAAACTTGGTGAGATCAATGTGGACGAGTTGAGCATCAAAAGTTATCAAAAGCTTTTTAAAATATTGTATGGCGTACGAGATAGGGGGCGCCAAAATTGGAGATAATAATAATTTTTCATAACAGACAATGAAACTCTTATAACTTCGCGATGGAAGGTCTGATCCCAACCAAACTTGCTACAGTTGATGATGGTTAGTTGCTGAAGACGACCATGTTGCTGAAACGGTACATTTTGAAAACAGCGCCTCCTGGTGGTGGTAGAAAATTCTAAAAAAACAAACTGTTACAACTTTGCCAATCCTGGTCCGATCTGAACCAAACTTGCAAGGATTGATGACAGTCCGGCCCTGAACACGTCCATATGAAAATATTCATTTTCAAATACAGCGCCCCCTGGTGACAGCAGACAGAATTACATTTATAGTTTTTGATGCTGCTCCAACAGGGATTGTTGTATCCACTTGAAACTTAGTATGTGGGACCCCAGACCCTTCCTCAACATGTCCGTAAAAGGTCACCTCCCTACAGGAAGTGGAACGCCCGAAACAGGAAGTAAAGTCTTACATTGTCCGATTGACACGAAACTAGATATGTGAGTTACTGGACCTTCCCTGAACATGTTTACGGAGACGCCGTTGACCGAACAGGAAGTCGGCCATTTTAAACAGGAAGTGCCCTCTAACTTTGCCGTACGTTGTCCGATCTGCACAAAACCTTATATGTGACACCAGGGACCTGTCCTGAGCATGTCCGTAAAAGGTCACCTCCCTACAGGAAGTGGAACGCCCGAAACAGGAAGTAAAGTCTTACATTGTCCGATCTGAACAAAACTTGATATGTAAGACAAGGGAACTTCCCTGAACACGTTTACGGACGCGCATTTGACCGGACAGGAAGTCGGCCATTTTAAACAGGAAGTGCCCTATAACTTTGCCATACATTGCCCGATCCCCCCCGAAATTTGGATCGACATGCGTGGGGACGCCGCTGAAAATAACTAGTACTGAAAATAACTAGTACCGCGCGCGGTGAATGAACGGGTGAGAGCGCGAGGCACGCGGGGAGCCGTGGCACACGGCGACCCGCGTGGGTCGGCTCGAACCCGTTCAGAACCGCGCGCGGTACTAGTTATTTTTATTATTATTATTCTTATTATTCCCCCAAATGAATTGCCTTTTTGAGGCCTTTCCCATACCCCAAAACTCACAGATTTTTGTGACCGCATCAATCCTGGTGTAAATTTACGTCTGAAAAAGGTTCGGGGAATGTGCGTCAAAAATTGAATGTGGGAGGGGCCAATAAGTGCGGCGCCACCTGTCCAAATTCACCATGACCAACACAATTATCGCACATTCACGAAATTCGGTACACATGTGTAGAAGGTCGGGATGAAGAAAAAATTACATTATGACCATGATCCAAACCCAACAGGAAATCCGCCATCTTGGGTTGATTGGCGATTTTTTGGCGATTTTGGCGAATTCGCAGCAATGGTATTTGAACTAACTCCTCCTAGAGTTTTCGTGCGATCACCTTCAAACTTGGTGAGGTCCCTGTGGACCAGTTGAGGAGCTCACGGTATCAAAAGTTTTTTCAAATGTCGCACGGCGCACGAGATAGGGGGCGGCAAAGTTCGTGATGATTCTGATGTTTCGCATCAGAAAAAAAAAACTCTTATAACTTTGCGATGGAAGGTCCGATCCGAACCAAACTTGCTATGATTGATGATGGGCCATGGCTGAAGGCGTCTATGAAAAAACGGTGAAGTTTGAAAACAGCGCCTCCTTGTGGTGAAAGAAAATACACAAAAAAAAAGTTTTTTTACGATTTCGGGAATAACTTTTACACAGATAATCGTACCGCACTCAAAATTGGTGACAACAGTCAAAACACATGGTAGATGATGCGTGATCAATATGACGACAAATCGTTTAACGGTGTTGCCATGGCAACGACGCAAAGTCGGATTTTTGGGACAAAAAATCAAACTGCTACAACTTCGTGAATCCTGGTCCGATCTGAACCAAACTTGCTAGGATTGATGATAGTCCGGCCCTAAAGACGTCTATATGAAAATATTAAATTTCGAAAACAGCGCCCCCTGGTGACAGTAGACAATATGACAGCTTGTATTTCAATTATCTCCTCCTAGAGCTTTTGTGCGATCACCTTCAAACTTGGTGAGATCAATGTGGACGAGTTGAGCATCAAAAGTTATCAAAAGCTTCTTAAAATATTGTATGGTGTAGGAGATAGGGGGCGCCAAAATTGGAGATAATAATAATTTTTCACAACAGACAATGAAACTCTTATAACTTTGCGATGGAAGGTCTGATCCCAACCAAACTTGCTATAGTTGATGATGGTCAGTTGCTGAAACGGTACATTTTGAAAACAGCGCCTCCTGGTGGTGGTAGAAAATTCTAAAAAAACAAACTGTTACAACTTTGCCAATCCTGGTCCAATCTGAACCAAACTTGCAAGGATTGATGACAGTCCGGCCCTGAACACGTCTATATGAAAATATTCATTTTCAAATACAGCGCCCCCTGGTGACAGCAGACAGAATTACATTTATAGTTTTTGATGCTGCTCCAACAGGGATTGTTGTATCCACTTGAAACTTAGTATGTGAGACCCCAGACCCTTCCTCAACATGTCCGTAAAAGGTCACCTCCCTACAGGAAGTGGAACGCCCGAAACAGGAAGTAAAGTCTTACATTGTCCGATTGACACGAAACTAGATATGTGAGTTACTGGACCTTCCCTGAACATGTTTACGGAGACGCCGTTGACCGAACAGGAAGTCGGCCATTTTAAACAGGAAGTGCCCTCTAACTTTGCCGTACATTGTCCGATCTGCACAAAACCTTATATGTGACACCAGGGACCTGTCCTGAGCATGTCCGTAAAAGGTCACCTCCCTACAGGAAGTGGAACGCCCGAAACAGGAAGTAAAGTCTTACATTGTCCGATCTGAACAAAACTTGATATGTAAGACAAGGGAACTTCCCTGAACACGTTTACGGAGACGAACAGGAAGTTGGCCATTTTAAACAGGAAGTGCCCTCTAACTTTGCCGTACGTTGTCCGATTTACACGAAACCTTTTATGTGACACCAGGGACCTGTCCTGAGCATGTCTGCAAGAGATGACCTCCTAACAGGAAGTGGAATGTCCGAAACAGGAAGTAAACTCTAAGATTATCCGATCTGCACAAAACTTGATATGTAAGACAAGGGAAGTTCCCTGAACACGTTTACGAAGACGAACAGGAAGTTGGCCATTTTAAACAGGAAGTGCCCTCTAACTTTGCCGTACGTTGTCCGATTTGCACGAAACCTTTTATGTGACACCAGGGACCTGTCTTGAGCATGTCTGCAAGAGATGACCTCCTAACAGGAAGTGGAATGTCCGAAACAGGAAGTAAACTCTAAGATTATCCGATCTGCACAAAACTTGATATGTAAGACAAGGGAAGTTCCCTGAACACGTTTACGGACACGCACTTGACCGAACAGGAAGTCTGCCATTTTAAACAGGAAGTGCCCTATAACTTTGCCATACATTGCCCGATCCCCCCCGAAATTTGGATCGACATGCGCGGGGACGCCGCTGAAAATAACTAGTACTGAAAATAACTAGTACTGAAAATAACTAGTACCGCGCGCGGTGAATGAACGGGTGAGAGCGCGAGGCACACGGCGACCCGCGTGGGTCGGCTCGAACCCGTTCAGAACCGCGCGCGGTACTAGTTATTTTTATTATTGTTGTTGTTATTATTATAATAATGTATAATAATTATTCTTCTACCTTTATTAAAAGAAATTGCACTTTGAGCTGCATTTTGCATATAAATGTATTGCAATAAAAGTAATGCAATATAATAAAAATAATTTATTACATTATTACAGATTGCAATGTGTTGCAATGTGCAACTTAACGACATCTATCATGCGGCTATTCTTGGCACCGGTGATGGAGCCGATGGCCCAGTTTCACACAATGAAGAGAGTGCAGTTGGTCACGATTTGCCAAAAAGAGTAAACTCATTACACCATGTCTGCAAGATTGTTTTTTTTTTTACATTTATTAGAGACACATTTTAGGTACTAGCTGCCTCCTTCCTCCTTCTTTTTACACTCCCAGCCCCTTCCCCTAAGTGCCTTCCCTCCTACTCTGCTTACACGCAGGCATTCGACTTTTCTTTCTTCCAAATATCTCCCTGTGAGCAGCCGTGGGGATGGGATGTAGCCCAGGGGCGCTGATTTCCCTGAGCAAGCAGCCTGCGAGTGCACACTAGCCTAATAAACCTTAAAAGTGCATTTTCTTTCCTCCATTGCCTCCAACAGTGTGCACGCATGTGTGTTTGTGTGTGTGTGCGTGTGTGTGTGTGTGTTTTCCTCCACTACATTAGTTGTTACACTGAAGGTGAATTGTCAGGTTGTTTTTTCCTCCTTTGATTCATTAGTTTCTGTCTTAACAACAAGGCAGCAATACTGTCGTTTCTACATCAGATGAAAAAAAAAACACAATGAGAAAATTAGGATAAGACAACACAGAGCTGTTGTCGGTATCATTTTTTTTCTTTCTTTTCTTTTTTTTTAACGTTAGTTCTCAAAAAACTGCACGTCTCATTACTTGTGCCTGCAGTATTTCATGCTAAGCAACAGTTGGGCAGGACATATGGCGGGCGAAACGTGGGCGCTGTTGTGTGGAACAGCTTCATTGTGCGCAGATGTTTTGACAAGCATGGCGAAAACACTGCAGAGGAGGAAGTTAGTGTTAATTAAGATTTTTTTTTTTTTGGACTACCTAGATTGTCATAAACATGAAATATCTGCGTATCATTTCGTCATTCAAGGAGGCGATTCATGCACTTGAGGTTAGTATGTGTTTAATATCTGCATCCCTTGCTTGGCTGCATCCATCATCTTATTGGCAATACTGTCCAATAACATGGATATACATGTTAAAATGATGACACATTTTTGATTGCAATTGCTGCGGGTTGCTTCAGCAAACCAATTCAAATCATTTCTTTTCTGCGGCTGTGTTTGCGGAGTCAGCCCTAACGTGATATCTTTGATCACAAACTTGAATCAATAAGGATTTTGAAAGATTTTGTCAACTTACTACATCGGTAACAAACATGAGCAGTGACATGCTGCAACCTTCAAGAAATGATTTTCTTTGACTACTACAGGTCAATAGATAGAGGGTTCTAGATGCAACACTGATTTGGCATCACTTTTTTTGACAGCAAACATTTGCTGATGTACACATCCACCAGTTAAAGAGCAATATTAGTGCCCTTTAAAGTCATTTTTTGTCACCTTGCAACTTTCAAAACAAGGTGCCACTCAATTTTGGTGACACATTTGCACTAATCCTTGGCACTTAGTCCCAGGTCTGATAAAGGTGACATTTTTAACACAATTCTACACTACAGAAATATATAAAACCTTAAGATCAACGGATTAATTAATAGCCAACGTTAAAGAGATGCACCATGCATGGAGCGAGCCACATATTTCAGCCTGTTCAGCATAGTCATGAGAAAGAAAGTAAACAATCAGCAAAGAGGATCTGCACATTTTGCTCAATTATTAATTTCGCAAGCGAGCGCAGTAGCACAAACCCATGACGCACGCCGAGGCAACATGTCAGATCAATCAGCGAGTAGACTGAATATTTTGTTGATTTTCAGCACAGTACTTAGTCAACCTGTAACACCACCACAATACATTATACATTGTCTCTTAGCGATAAATGGTACGTCAGCCGTGAACACAGTCTGACACAGTGTGACCACACTTTCTGTGTCTACCCCTTTCAAATAAAAACCATGTATGGTTCAGCCATGAAAGACGCAGCTTCTAAAAGAGTTTTAAGTGGGGTTTTGTTCCCCCAGTTTTTTCCTTCGGCATCAAAACAATAATAATGGGACTCAGATTACTCCTGCATGTATACGCTAAGGCCCGTAATACACTGGCTGTGGAAAAGTTGTGTTGCTGAAGCAGGCTGACGTGTAAATTCTGTCATCCCCAGCCTTTGACCCAGAGGCTATCTTTTCTTCCCCATCTCCTACCTACAACTACCTTACCTACCTACCTACCTACCACTACCCATTGTTCTAGTAAAGTGAGTTGGCTGCAAACAGGTTGCAATATAACTGAAAACACAAAGAAGTGTCAATACAATGTTTCAGAAGTTAATCCTACTGCTCTAAAATCCTGGTTGTCCAGTGGTGACGCGATCAACTTCTCACCCCTGATAAAGGAAAGTTCACAAAGGCCAAACAGATGCAGAATAATAAAATCAATATGGAAAATCACACAAATAGTGCATCTTAACATAAGTTGCATCAAAACCAATATTCACTCTTCTACTTGCTCTGTTTTTAGTCTCCACCACCCCCTGATGGAACGTTCTGCCCCAAATCCTCATACGTTTCAACACATCGTTGCTATTTCCATCTACATCTTGTGTTTGGTGCTGAACAGGTAAGTGTACTATGGGCTTTAGTCCTGCTGCCATGTTGTCTGCTGGCTTAGGCTTCACACCGCTGGCGTTTCCCAAAATGACTACGACCGGTGTTGGGCAGGATACGGGCTGTGTTTCATGTCCTGTGAATGTTCTAATTTCTTCCGTGTATGGCAAAACTGAAATGCATAACCGATGAGTATAAATCGGCAACAGCTCCTCTCCAAATGGCAGCGGTCACAACAAGCCCTGTGAGAGCCTGTCTTTAATAAAATGTGAGGAATTACGTGCAGAGCGCCGCGCATCAATCACATTGATTCTCCAGGCCTCATCATCCTATATAAAGCCCTTAGTATAATAATGTTGTCAGTGGATTTAGCGCGAGGTGTCTTCACACTGCCAGTGTCAGTTCATTTAGATGCTCCCTCGGAGCTGTGGCAGCTATCATTGCTCATAACCACCGTGTCAGTCAAAAGGCGGGGGCAGGAACACAGCATCCTGCCCTTCGGAGGTGCTAACATAATGAAAGCGAGAGACGCCGCGGACCTATGAGAGGGTGTGTTAAATGTTGATTCCATGAATACCTGATGTGTGACTTTGGCAGTAATGGAAGCAAACTACTTTTGACACTCTTGTCTGTCAGTTTGGTTTCATTGTAAAGCACATTCACCCCGGCGCGCAAGCACTCCCCAACAGCGAGGGACTGCTCGTCCTCGCGCCCCGAATCCCTCGCTTGTCAAACGTTATTTTGAGATAAGCATGTGGGAATTTGTGTTTTGATAGCAAAGACTCAAATGTCACCTTGTGTTGATCGTCATGGAAGGGACTGAAGTAAAAAAAAAAAAAAAGAAGAAATAAACAAGCAAGGATTAAACATCGTGGGATGAATTTCCATTAGGGATGACTTTTGATTGCACTTTTTGGTGAAAATGTGACAATATCAATACCGATGTTGAATATATTAAATACAGATTGAATAAAAATAAAAGTATCTTACCCAAAAATTACTTTGGTAGAAGTTGAAGTCACTTTTTTTTATAATATTACTTAAGTAAAAGTCTTAAAGTATATGACATTTACGGTGCTTGAGTATCAAAAGTAATTTTCTTAATGTACTTATGTTTTAGAAGTAAAAGTATTAAAAAAAAGTGAGGAGTTAGGATTGAGCCGCGGTAGTTTAGTGGTAGGGCGAGTTGTCTTTCGACTTCAAGCTGCGGGTTCAATTCCTGACTCTGCTAGTCTATGTGCCCTTGAGCAAGACACTTAACCCCATGTTGCAGCGTGTGAATGGGCCAAACTGTAGTGTAAAGCAGCTCATCAAGACTAGAAAAGCTCCATATAAATACAGACCATTACCAACTCTTCTTCTTCTGATTTTATTTGGTAGCAATGAGTAACAAGGATAGTTCGAGGAAATGTGGTGGAGTAGAAATATAAATATAAATAAAGTAAAGTACAGATATGTGACATGATTTTTATTGCCTGATATATAAAATCAATATTCAACTGAGTTTTGAACCAATACCGATATTGATTTTAATTGCAGAGCACACAGATAACTGTACCCTAAAATTTCCCTAACATTGAAAATGCAACTTTTTTTTTTCCTCCTTCAGCATTTACATTCTCAGCACAGACTATATTTCACTTTAGATATATTGGATTTTCATTTCTTTGCCAGGTGCATGGAGTGACAGACAGTGTTCATTCTTCTCTCATAATGCATTCATGAGATGTATTTATGTACTGACAGTTAGGAAAAGGGACGCAGGAAAACATGTGGAGCCGGTACACTGGTGTCTCAAAAATGATTAAAAAAAAATCATCAAGCGTTCATCACCACAGCTGCAGCTACTTTTGGAAAACTCCTGTCAACCTTGGTTTTGTGGAACCCCCGTTTTTTTTGTTTTTTTTTCCTCCATTGTTTTAAAATGCACAACATCTTGCTAATTTCTTTTCTGATGTGTTTGTGCATGAAAAATGGGTCTTTGTAACGATTTAAGTCCTACATGAAAAACAAACCTGCCTGATACGTCTACTTCTTTTTTCTTTCATCACATTTGAGATCAAATACATGATCTACAGTATGTTGGGTGTATGATCAGAGATCGACACAATCTGTTCACACAGTTGATGTTTTGGTTGCAGTCTGGTGAAAACAAAGCAGGGGGTGAAGATGAAATCCAACGTTTCCCCCACCTGCTCCTCGTCCTCCTCCTTTTTTTTACACTTCCATCTCATCTAATTTCACATTCACTGAGAAAAACAGTGGCAACAGCCAGAAAACTGTTTGTGTTTAAGTTAGCAAGTACAAAATATAGATAAAAAGACAACAACAAGAATCTTTGAGGGTGATTTGACACATCCTCTTGCCTTCTCATTAATTTATCTTTTCCATCTGGCTAATGTTGTTGCCACCCTCCAGAAAACAAAATTATAACCGAGTATGTGAGACATAATATACCAATAATTTATGTGAAATAATTTATTCGCATGAACACAACTTCCAACAATTTTAGACATTTAACACAAGTTATTACGTTTTTCAAATTGTTTGTTTTCTAATTGTGAATTTCATGGTCAATGCTCATCAAACTCATGTCTACGAGTAAATGGAAGGAGTGTCAGAGGTGATGTTGTCATCTATTCCCCTGAGGCCTGAACTGTTACTATAAATCTTTTTCAACAAAGTTCAAGACTTGTTGATTCGCTGTCATGTTTAAAAAAAAAATTAAGAAATTGAGTACAGGAGGACAAACAGGGGGAAGAGCAGACTTCCTGCTGTGAGGCTGCAGGTGCCACAGAGAGAGAAAGAGAAAGAGAGGGCAGGACTGCATTTGTGTACAGCATATCATTAAAGTGTGACCAAATGTCGCTTCTCTATATGTTTGTTCAACAAGTGGTTTGATACCTAACTACAACTGCCTTTTCCTCCCCATATCTTACCTACCTTATCTTTACCTCTCCAGTTTCTGTCTACCTACCTTTTCCTCCCCATCTCCTACCTACCTGCAAATACACTTTATATTTCATCAAATTGATTGCAGGTTTTGTCATAATAACGCAAATGACTCTCTCTTTCCCTCAATGAAAAGTCAGCATAAAAGATACACTGTGAACTCTTTTTTCCTGTGCCTGATAATTTCCTGTCTCCCCTGTTTCCCTCCCCGTGTTGCACAACCCAATTAGGCTTGCGCAGGACTGTGCAGCGTTTCTGCGAAGCCCTGAGCAAGTGCGGTGGCTCCGAATGCCCAAGGTGTGTTATTATCTTGTATTAGCGCACCACCTGCCTTGCCATAATGATAAGCTAATTGGCTCGGTGCGTGTCTTGAAATAATGAAGAAAGGACACATTTTACTACTGATTAGGGAAGCGCGTCGAGTAAGCGAAAGCAAGGCCACAAGATCCACACAGAAGTGGACTTAATGGCTCTAACTCTGAGCAGCAAGGAGGAAATAGAAACTGCTCCACATTTGATATTCACTCATGAATGTTAAGTTGCACTGACGTGTGATATTAAGATGAGGCTTGGTTCAAAATATAGTGCATATTTCTATACACATATGTGATGAATAGTGCATATGAGAATAAATTACAGGTCTAGAGAAAAGATCTGCATCCAAGACAATTCATATCTACTTTATAAAATACTTTATTCCCATGTATAATACAATTTAAAACAGCCAATGATTGTAACATTTCATCATCTTTTAGCTGCTCTAACATTTCACTATTTTGACACCAAAAATGGGTCAGACTAGTGTATAATGTAAAAAATAGAAACTAGTCAGATTACAGATGAACCCACATGGGATTACTATCCAACCCTGCAGTTCTTTCACATATCGTTTTTTTTTGTTTTTTCCAGGTCATTGTTTGCAGCTATACTCCTTTGGTTTTTTAGCTGTGGTTAAACTGCAGACGGAGGCCGTCTTGAAATGGGGAAAAAAACAAAAACAAAACTACGATAAACCTAAGAGGCAGCTACTTGTCCGGCACCAGATGGTTGAAAGACAGAGTTAGCAACCAGCTGGTGAACACAATGATACGAGATACGTCCCACAGGAGTTGGTGAGGACCACAACAGAGCTTAAAGGGAAGAGTGAATATTGGATTTCAATTTACTGATTGGCCAGAGACTCAACTTCCGCTGAATATAAATGCCTCTCTTAAAAATTGGCTGTTCATTTCTAAAATGCGAACCATAGCAACAGCAGTATATTAATGTTGGTTTCTAAGCTTGCTTTGCTGTCAGTCAAGGTGAAAAACGAGAAATTAGGGAGGTAATATTGCCCTAATCGTGAAAGATAGTGCCTTTATTACAGAAAATAGTGGGAAAAAACAACAACATCTCAACTGAAACGTCCTCGTCGGATTAAAACATTTGTTTTGATGAAGACATAAAGGTGAAATCAAACATGTAATTTACAAATGATAATTTAAACAGATGGTATCATCAAACTTGCATGTGGTTTTTAAATGTCACATTTAGTCAACCACAAAGTGAAATCACTTGCAACTCGCTCTGTCGCTCGGAATGATGACTTATGACTGCGTCTAGACTACATACCCTTGAACACATTCTTGCCTTTGTGGCTATTTTTTGAATCTTTTATTTTTAAATCAGCTTTTACATGCGCACATATACATCCTTTTAGTTGCCGTCAATGCTACTTATCTTTTCTAATGCTGCGAGTTACAGACAAGTCTATGCAGTGAACCCCTTCAGTACAGGTCAGCTCTTGCAATGTCTAAAAGTGTGTTGATAGCATATATCCCCCCCCCTCCCCCCACCACCACTGCAGGATGGAGACAAATACCTGTGCTGAAATAGTCACTTTACCCTGCAAAGCGCTCTCACATACAAGGTCTCAGGAAAGAGAGAATTTTGATAGATTACCCTGCCAGTATTTCAGCATTTTCCACACGGTGAAGATGAGCTCCGTCCTACTCCGTGACTGATGTGAAGTGAAGTACCGCAATTTAAAGAACTTGGAACGCTACACTCTTATGCACTGACAAAGTAAGTTGCGGTCTCTGATCATAACTGCCGGTAACCTCAGTGAACATAATGGCTGGAGTGCTATGACATTTGCATTTACTGTATTTTCCGAGTTGGTTTGTGGATTATTTTCTCTCTGGTTATGAAAAATGTGTGTTACTACAGGAGGAGATTATGAATATACTGTGTATGTTGACTTTTTCCCTTGAATGAAATCATGTTCCATATGTTGCCACACTATGACTTGTACCAATGCTGAAAATAAAGTTGTTTGCAGATATGATTGATTTGGGTTTCCTTCGCAAGGCCTAAGGTTTTTTTTCTGTCTATCTGTGCATTTGTTTAATGTGTTTGTATATTATTTTGACTCACACATAAAGAACCATGAAACAAAATGGCATATTGGAGTGTCAGAATTAGCTAAAGAAAAGGGGATTTAAGTATTTCAAAAACAGCTAATATACTGGGATATAATGGGAATTTCATACACAAGCATCTCTAGTGTTTACAGAAAATGGTCCGAAAAAGAGAAAATATCCGGTGAACAGTAAAATGCCTTGTTGATGCCAGAGGTCAGAGGAGAATGACCGGACCACTTTATTTGTTGTCCTCTGTACCTGTGTTCTGTCTCCTCTTCTATTTGTCCATTATAATAATGACTGTCGGAGCACGACCGCGCATCAAGATCCCTGCTCTATGAAGATGACTCTGATATTGTGAGCTCTAAACATGATTGTTGTCCAATTCTTGTTTTTGTTTTTGATAATTGCTGTGGCCAGTCCTTTTTCTGGATAAATGTAGTGAAGACCAAAGTGATGTTTACTGAAATTCTGATTGTGATTAAAGGGGCACCAGTGACAGCAGTACAACATTACAAATAGACATTGTCCCGGACAAGAGGATACATTTTAATGCAAAAAAAGATAGAAGATCTGTCTTTTAAGGAAGCTGCAAAATCATAATATCGACAGGGCTGTGCTCTGAAAATGTCCTACTCTGCTTTTATCAAGCGTCTGCTTTCTACAATGCAAGGAACAGTCTGATAATCACATAACTGTGTTGTTTAATAATAATGTTTGGATAAGAAATGCAAGTGGACGGTATAATTTATTGTATTGTATTTTGTATATTTATTGTATTTTTTCCCTCTCTATCTTATTTGACAACTGCCTATTACCTTCCTTTAAGTATATTATGTTTTCTATTTTATAACCCTGTGATGGGTTGGCAATCTGGGATTGGCTCCAACACCATTTTCCTCAGAGAACAAGTTGGATGGATGGATATTTTTATTTACAACGTTCTACCGCTGTCAGGGACTGAGTATGTGTCAGTGGATTTCATAAGCACCCATCTTATATAGTGCTGCAGAAGGTTGGAAGGAGGCTTGCCTGGCATCTGCTCAGTCCCAGTTCCCCTCAGCTCCAGTATACTGGGGTCGGGGCGGTTGTCACTCGGATAAATACTGAGGGGATGATGTCTAATTGTGGAGGTTGCTCTGGGGAGTCCCCAGGCAGAGCAGATAACAGGAGTGCTCCACTGGGGCCTTATCAATGTGTAATGACCTTAGCTGTCTTCCATCACACGTGCACTCACTCTCACACACACACACACACACACACACACACACACACACACACGAGACACGCTCAGCCATGCTCAAGCCCGGACAGACAGTGACATCAAGTCAAGGTAACCAAATGGATAAGTGGGTGTGGGCTCGGCGGTAAAGGGTATTGGTTCCATTTTTAAGCTGCACTGGGAGGCTTAGGAGAGTGGCGGTTAAATTGTCCATTAGCACAGTTTGAAGATGGACTCCTGGGCTTTTGGAAGCTAGATTCACCAGAGAGAGTTAGATTGCTGGCAATCTGTTGCGTACTAAGTGGAGGAAAACACTTTCCTGGAAGCTTTTTGGATTTCATTTTTATTTTTTATTTTTTTTTTGCTCTGTGTGGACAATATGTTGTTGGTGAGCGGACAAGGCACGACTAAAGAGTCTGATCCATCGCAACTGGAAGCGAGAACAAAACAATTAACGCGTAAAACGACACTCCATGAAGACCAAAAACAAACACTTTACGGAACTGAATCGCTGCAACCTCGTTTTATCAGTGGATAAATGAGATCCCATTGAAGAGACTTTACATGATCTGTGCTGTTTGTTCCACTTCCTCTGTGATTAACGGCACTGGGCTGCAGCTGCAGGACCTCAACCCCAACAAATGACAGATGCTGTCAGGAGATACAAAAGCGCCGTCTCTTAATTTGCTATTATTTCTGTCACTGCAAACATCCAGCATTAATAAAAAACAACACATTAAGTTTGTTTTGAAACACTGAAACAAGCTTTTTTTTTTATTTGTTTTAAAGTTTTGATTCAGCCACTTAAAAAAGAGAAAATACAGGCTTGAAAAATGAATAATACTAATCACATAATGCCAAATGGTAATTAGCAACTTTATTATAATAAAAGTATGTGAATAATGAATGTTCTTGTCATTGCACCATGAGCTTCCACTGTCACACAACTACACTTTCCATCACTGTCAACAGTGCTATCGCCACTGAATTCCTCTTTACATTTACATTATGTCACTCACTCAATGGACAGGAACTGATACTTGCAGGCACTCTGGAAAATGGTGGTATCGTAATATGATTTTAAGGGGTGTTTCATTTCACTAGCCGAAGATATGCCTTCTTTTATCCTGATATTGTACCACGACATTGTTTTGCATACAGAATGACAGCTAGATTAATTTACCAAAAGCAGTGGCAGTCATTGTTGGATTATGCTACATGACTGACTCTTGACCAAAATGTGGTGGTGTCTTTTTTTTGCCTGCCTGTGTTTTATTTCACTTTATCTATGAAGACACAACGAGAAAAGCCACAAGACATTTCATTGCACTTGGTATAATGACAACAAAGATGACTCCGATCCCGATTGGCTAGAGTTGTCAGTCGCCTGCAACATGTTGATGAGCCTCTCTAATTGCATTGTGGAAGAGTTCACACATTGTGACTGTCCACTTCTGTGTGTGCCAAATGGCACTGGAAAAAATGGGCAGAAAATAGCGTGGTGTAAAGAAAGCTCAAGTTTGTTTCTATTTGTCTCCTTATAAACACTCAGTATGTTAAGTTAAGTCAAGCTACCCCATGTAATTGGACTCCTGTCCCAGTATACAAGCACCAGTGGGGGATCTATTTATTGGCCAGAAAGTGTACCCCTGTCAGCTTGTTAGTATTTGTTTATCTGCTTCTTCCATTATTTCTGGGTTTAAGCCAGTGGTGGGAACTGTGGCACCTGTGCAGCGTGTCCAGGCCAGTTTGAGTCTGACTGTTGTCCAACAGAAGGTTTACTGTACATGCAGTAGTAATTCCCAATATCATTATCTGGGCAGTCTGACTTTGTGACATTAGAATAAGTATAATTGCAGTTGGAGTAAAACATTTTCATGTGTTTTAAAAGTCTGGTTTTTGTTAGACAAGCAGAATAATTCGTTTTTTTGTCAGTATGCATTGCGATTTAATAAACATCATCTTCTTTTGGAAGAAATCTGTATATCTAATGTGGCACTTTTGGTCTGTTGAAACTATAAATCATCTCAGGGCATGCTACTTTTAAGTAACGCTGTTTTTGCTCTTAAAATATTTAATGCAATTACTGATAAAACTGCCGAGCACGGATTCATCCATAAAAGGTTTCAGATCCCACACAGAAACACTAACAGAAACCACAACACGGCCCAGATCAGTGATTAATAATTAATCCTTTAACAGCACAGATAACTTACTACAGCCAGCTGAAGTGGGTGGAGGGGAGTTTGGGGAGGGGCCTTGACAAGCTCATATACCCTCAGCGTTGAAGCGAGGCTGCCTTGGCCGTTTTTCCGCTAACCCAGTTTTTCCAGCAGCGCGCGTTTCACCTTGGAGCGAGCAGAGACGCTCTATTCAAATGGGGATAAAGTAGGCTGACAGTCGCTTTTCCCCTACAGATATGGCCTGCTTCAAAACCTAAACATCTCTCTTTGCTCCCGCGGAATAAATAAAAAAATAAATCGATGACAAGCAAAAGAAGAAGAAATACTAGTGCTACTGCATCCTCCGGAGGATAACAAGAATAATGCCTTCATTTGCTGCAGGGCCTCCACTCTGCACCAAGTATAGACACAGCTTTTATGGCTGTAGTATTTCTGATTGGCATCCTAGGACAGCCATTTGAATTATTTAATAGAGCTCCCACTCCCTTAGTGGAGGGAGAAAAAGAAATATGTTTGTGTTTGTGTTATTGCAAGCTTCTACAACGCCTTGCTCTTTATTATCTTTGCTTCCCTCTCAGGCTTAACCCAAGTGAAGCTGTTGTTTTACATCAAACACCTCAAATGTCATATTTTTCTTTCTCTTTTCTGATAAAAAAAGAGTCACTTGAAACATCTTTTTCATCACCAGAAGTGATGGGATGACTGCGCTAAACACCAAGAACTGCCTTCTAATATATTTTTTAACGACAAAATGTGAAATTAATCAAACACTGAACATGCTTCACGTCTCAGTTCTCTCCCCCACAGGTGCCCAGGAGAGAATCAGTCAATCCTAGATCACAATGTAGAACACAGAGAGGATATTGAAGGAGTCTGGGCCTTGGGCTCTTGCAAGTCTGATCCATTTTCCAACCACAGAGGAGACGGAAGGAGAGAAAGTGAGAGATGAGTTTGTCTCTGCGGTGTTAGATATCTTTCCCCAGAGTCTTGTGTGGGAATGTGCAGGTGTTACTCGATCTCCTGCTCTGCCTCCCTATCAACATTCTTCAACTCACCTGCTCGCAACTTTCTCCTCCTCCCTGTCTCTCCCTGACAGCATGTGTCAAAGACTCTGAAAGACTTGAAATGAAATTAGATAAACCACATGCAGCTAGTCAGCCAATCATATCCATCAATGATGAATGGACTGTATTATGATTAGGAGTGTGCATCTCTGCCTAACCGGATGATTCGTTATGTATCTACATACATGGGCTGCAATACAATTCAGGGAAGATGCTTCTAGAGGCATCTAGGAAAAAATAAATAGAATTAGCCAAATCTGTCAGACTACCTAATAAATCCTAATAAATATCAATTTGAGCATTTTTAGAACTAATGACCTATTATTGTGAATATAATTACCCGACACTGCAGTTTGCAAATTTAAAAAAACTGAAAGAAGCCATAGTTCTGGAGCATAAGTAAGAAAGCACTTTGGAGAAATAAATGTACTAATTTCATACTGTCTTAAATACTGTAGCCAAATCATTTGAACTTGAGTACAAACGTAGGTAACATGGCAGTAACATAAGTCTCTCTACAAAGCTGCAAGTTGTTTGCAAAGACTAGCATATCCATGGGAGTATTTCACAAGCATTTGAACATGCTGTGTTTAACTAAATCATTTGGACTTGAGAAGTATGATAGCATGGCAGTAACATGAAGACTAAATATAAAGTCTTGGAGTCTTGAGTCTCTGGAGCTAGCTGCTTGATGGTAAGGATTTCTGCTAGTTAGCTGGTAGCATGACTTGTGATGCTTGCGATACTAGCTCTTGAGCGAAGAGATAAAGTGTCATGAGACAACACATAATTTGAAGATGTCGTGAGGAAGCAACAGCAGCAGGTTCATAATTCATAACATTAAAAAATGGGCCACAGTGTGGTCATATCAATAAAGTGTTACTGTTGATGTATTTAGGTTGTTTACTTTATAATGATTACCAATTTGAATCAGTTTTTTGTTACACCACTGTGACCTAGCAGGATGACATGATAATCTCTTCTGTTGGGGTATTCAGTGCATCTGGGAGGTAGTCTGAATAAAAGCAACCTGCTATCTGGCAACCTGTTTAGATATGACCATCAACAACTGGACACGACCTGTTTGACCAGACCCCGTCTCAACCCTGCCAACGTCTCCTCTTCCTCCCCCCCAACCTTCACATCCTGTCTTTATCACAACTGATCACCTCAAGCCTGTCTGACCTTGGCAAGCAGATAAAACAGCAGACCGATAAGGAAGAAGGGGGCAAGAGGCGAGATGGGGCGCAAAGAGGAGAGGCTTGCTCTGAGATGCATTTTTCTAAAACTCAGGCTGTTTGAGAATCCCAATTTACATTGCCAGGGAAAATCCTCTGGGAAGCTTTATGATAGATGAATAAGACTACTCGACTAAGGGGAGGAGATGAAGTCTGGGATGACCCGCTTTTGCAAATTTGGCCCCAGGGAAAAGAGGAAGCTTGGAAACTTAAGATTTTGTAGAGTGCATATTATTGTTAAGCCTCTGAAGCGACATTAGAGTGCTAAATTTATCATTGTGTCATATTTGGAATTACGAATTAGGTTTAATAGATGCGTGCCCTGTCCATGTTGTGGAAGTGTTGGTTATATATGTTGAGGTTTCTACCTACCAACTACCATGTCCTGTGAATAGGCTAAAATTGTGGAAGACTGAATGATTTAGAAAATGACACAAACATTCAAATTTGACTTGATTTTAAAAATGTTGGAGACCATAGACACAACAAATTTTCAACGTTTCTACTCAACATTTAAAACCAGCCAATAATCCGAAGGCACGATCACTTATCCTCTAGTGTGGGGCAGGCTTTAATTTTCCCAAAATGGCCGTCCTATGGTAACAAACACATTTTTTGGATGGTATAACACATGCATGGTTACGGTTTGACAGTGAGCAGGCCTGAATGTTTGAGCTAAAAGCATAAATGTGATTTGATTCACTAACGCCTGTGTTGCAATATTTGAATGATGTATTTGGTAATGATGTAACTGGCCAACGGTTGCCGCTGCCGCTTGGAAAGTAGAACATTTGTTTGCAAAGTCTGCTGCACACAGCGCAAACAATGCCAAGATACAAACCCACAACATCGGTTGAGCAATGCTTGGCGCCGCTAGCTCTCCTCCTTACATAGACATAAGAGAGAAAACAATAAAACTGTATTGAATGTGAGGGCAGCTGCTTCTTCCTGTGGACATGAACTGTTTTACGTCGGGCTCAAATTAGACTCTAAACTAAAATTGATTTTTAGCCCCATCGAGATGCGGTCTGATGTCAAACACGCTTGTTATTGTCACCACAGCAGACACACTAAGAGGCATCTGTAATATAAGGAATCAAAAGCTTTGATTATGACCATGGATTGTTAGTGAACACACAAGGGCAGACACTAATATCCAAACAGTGTGTATCTCCATGTCCCCTCCTGGACACAGGCTAATGAGAAGTGACCCTTAATTGTGTTGTTCTGTTAAGGTGGCACGCTATAAGCGAGGACAGGCCGGCAGAAGGAGGGGCTTCTGTATTTATTCACAAAACCAATCAAAATGGACTGATTGATATATAAAAAGAAAATGGTTGCATGGATAGCATGTGAATTGCCATGATGCTGCATAGTCGATGCATTTCAACATTTTGGGGGCCATAGGCAAAAAGGACCAAAAACCTTAGGCCCCTAAGAAATGCCCAATACCAAACCACCAATTCAAGCCTATAATGACTAAATTATGTTAGCATTGCACTCATTTTTACTGTTTCTCTTGACTCCCCCTTTTTGTTTTTTTGTTATTTTTAACTCCGCCAAGCACAAGTTCGATTCATGGGTCATAGGTTGCAGATCTGAAATTCAAAAACCTTTGGCAGCAGGCTCATTAGGAAGTTTATGTTGCTGCACTCTATTGTACATAGATGATTATGCAATGAGCATCAACTCTGGCCTTAGGTAATAAAAGACATTGTGCTGCCTGGTTTGTAGGATCTGTCAAAAGCATTTGACGTAGATGATCATTCACTACTCTTACAAAAATGGCCTAACATTGATTTATGCAGTAAATGGTTTAAGAGTTACTTGTCTGAAAGACGTCAATGAGTAATGCTGGGTTATTGCCAGTAATGGCTACAAGGGTCAATATTTTACTATGTACATCGATTGAGGACATTGTGTCTTCTTTGAAGGCTATATTTATACTGAAGACACAATTGTATATTGCAGAGCTAAAAGTGTGAAGAAAGAAAACTTAAAACTTTAATGCTCTACAGAACCGTTATTACCGTTATACTTATCATATACTACCGTTATTTAGTATTACACTTGTACTGTATACCTCCAAAATCATAAAACACATTATTCATACAGTACTCTGCCAATCACTACGCATAATATATAACTTAATTCAAGTATGTAAGATTTTGACTGGATGACAAATCCATGTATAAACACCATATTTATAAAGTTGTAACTAAACAGTCTCCAAAGCTAAGCTATTTATACAAAAATAAATTCTGCTTCCCTTTAACCTGCAGGATTACGATATATTTTAGCAGTGTCTTTTAAAACTTTAAGTTCTTGTACAGCTTGGTCATTTTAAGTGTGAACAGCCACCCACTATCATTCACTGTTTTGCTTTGATGCCTGTTGAAAGCGCTGATTGTTTCAGTTCAGTGCTGCACTGCAGATATTATACTACTATGTGCAGAGGAACTGTGGGGAAGATGTCAAAAATACATCATATATAAGACGGAGTACATGAGAAGTTCAAATGTCACTTTCTTTTAATGTACAACCAGAAAAACAAGTAATCAGGTTTTGCCCTGAGTTGTCCAAAGGGCTGAATTAGCTTTAAACTGTTTTACTGTGCTGGTGCCGTGTTGCCCTGTGGCTACACCGCCTCCACTTCTTCCAACCATGACAGCTGAATCCTCACTCTGATTGGGCAGCTCTTGTGAGGAGTTCCTGACCTTTCAGATGGAGCCCATGTGGCCCGACTCGGTTGGCTGGTTTACATTCTGCCCAACATGAATCTGTGATGCGCAGAAAAACTGCTTCCCTTTCAGAAAATGTCAAACAGCGGCAGCAGGTCTCAGGTATTCTTTTTTTTTAAGAATCTGACACGTGTCATGCAGTTGACCACAAGGACGGCGCTTTGCATTCAAAGTGCTTGTTCAAATAAACAACATCTGATGCGGTTCTCAAAGATCATAGACTCTGAAGAAATAAGAGAACAAGGTGCAAAGTTGTTGTTGTCGAAGTGAAGTCAAAAACATCAGGACGTGTCTTTGAAAGTACGTTAACTTCCAACAGAGGGGGGGTTGCACAGGACACACCAATGCCAGCAACATCTCCAATTAAAAAGTTAATTACTCCTTTATTAATACTGTATTTGCGATTCATGGTGCTGAATACACTTGCATTTCATTATTTTTGATTTGTGGAGATGAGCGTCCCGTCTCAGACTGCCACTGATGAAGAAGAGAGTTAAAATGTGTGACTGCGTCTGTTACACAAACAGAAATTTAATGACAAGGAATGCAATTATACGTTCCATTTGCGTACATTGGTGAGCGAAAGAGGTATTTAAAATAACCAAGCTCATTTCCTATACTCACATGTAGGGACGTATACTTAGAATTTAATTAAAAGCACTGCAATTATTTGATTAAGGTAAAATGTGTGCGGGAAAAAAGTTGTAGAAAAAAGTATTATGATGACTTTATACTGTGTTGCACGTATTAACTAGCCCGAAAAATGTCCAATGTCAAATGTTTGGATATATAAAAATCTGTCGTACCAATATAATATTTTTTTTTTATACGTTATTGTATAGTTGTGCTTGCTTGTTATTTCTCATTTTCTACAATTATGTATTCTCTAATATACTGTAGATTTTGTTACTGTTTTTTGATAGGGGAGAGTTATATAAGAAGTTATTGAACGTTTGTTCTGTCACAGTGGAATTGAGTAAAAAATGAGCTATATTTGGACTGTATTTGCATGAATATGCGTCTGAGTTAGACATATAGCGTTGAGGAAAGGTGTCACATAGTTGAACAAAGCTCTGATAGAGAGGTTTTTCTTTGGTTACATTCTAGAGTGCAGCTCAGTCAGGTCTATCTTCAAATATCAGAGGCTATTCAGGCACACATTCAAGGACCAGCCGGGGATAATTTGAGTTTAATGTCTCTGTCTGTGGTAAAACTTGTTAATGCAGGTGCTTGTTGATGCAAAAAGCATCAGAGTGTGGTGTGAAGAGGCTCCCTCTCCACATGATCCTCATATACTGACATCCCAAACACCATGTTGTATTTGAACGTGTTTGTGCATCATCAAGCTCCAGTATGTCAATTTCCTAGTGATGCCCACCGATGCAGGTATTACATCCCAAAACAGACACACACACACACACACACACACAGAAACCTTGTTGACTAGATTGAAACACAGGGGATAACATTCTAAATCCCTACCTGAGGATCCCTGTTACATCTCCCATTGGCCGGCCTCCAAAAATGTTAAGCAATAAGCAATGTTCATAACCTAATTAGCCTACTCTGTGCTAAAGTGACATTTTCCATCACTACCTGCAGTGCAAAGGTCTGGACTCTATCCTCCACCAGAAGTATCACGTTGATCCCTCTCCTAACTTGTCTAATATCAGTATTAATAACTCAACGTTGTGTCATCTCTTAAGCTCATGTCCAGCAGGAGGTGCTGAGAACCACCTGCACCTGTTGTTATGACAATTAATCTGTCCCCGAGTCACATTGCTGAGGGTGGGTCCAGGCTGAACGCGTGGGGGGGGGGTCTTGTCTGATGAGAGACGAGGTGATAATTACCTCTGTGTTGCAGAGGAGAAAGGGCACCGCCGCAGACAAAGATGGCCAATCTTTCATCATACGCCTTGCAAAGTAAAGCAAAGGGAGTGCAAACACAGTGTTTGGCTTCTCTGTTTGGTAGGTGGGTGGTAAATGTGGGCTGTGTGTTTTTCGTCTGTGCTTGTGTGTGTGTGTGTGTGTGTGTGCAAGTCTGCGGAACATGTTTTTGTGTCTACATTCGCAGGCAGCTTTGCTTGTTTGTGTTTTTATTTGCCTCGGACGTTATCTTGTCTGCAGGACGAACTAAATGTGTTTCCGCGTAAACACCATTTCAGCTTTCCTTATTACATATGTGAATTTGTTGACTCAGGGCCGTTTGATGGACATCTGCTGTCTAGGGCCTTAATACATATTAAGGCAGGGTTGGTAAATAAATGGCTATTGATGACTCGAACAATGGAGAAATGTATTGATTGAAACATTTAATTGATTTTGGTCTGTGGTAATAATCAATCTATCCACCCATCTATCTGTTTACATGTCCATTTATCATATTAAATCAATTTTATTTGTGTAGCACACATCACCTCATGGCAATTCACACAGTAAGGCCCAAACTTTACAAATTTATAGAGATAAAGATGCGTCATCCATTCATCCATCCAACCAGTCATCTTACCAACCAACCACTGACTATCAAACATACCATCCAACCAGTGATGGGAACAACAGTGTTAAAAAACCAGCATTACTACCGGCGTTATTTTTAACAGGGTAATCTAACCAATTACTGTTTCAATCGTTATGCCGTTAACATTACTGACAATAAAATGTGGTATGTTACTATAATTAAACTCATTGAAGCTGCTTTCATCTGAGCTACAAAGATTTTATCTTTTCTTTTCTTTGATAAGGTAGAGTAAAATGTTCTGGTAAGCCAATCAGAGGCAGAGTGGGCGGAGACACAGGAGAGACAAGAGACCCACGCAGCGATGGCGAGCCCAGCAAATTCTAACGTGCCGTTTTCAAACTGGAAGTACAGAATTCACATCAAAAGTTCTAAAACATCTGTTGTGTTTCATTGTTCTGCTATTATAAACATAGTAATGATAATATCTATAATAATGTATTACATTTGATAGGTGTCTTGTCTCACATTGTCCCAGCAACATTAAAATAGTGTAGATTAATGTACACTATTTAAAGTTAATAATTTATTCTATAAGTGTCAATTTCATTTATTAAACATATTTATTTTAAGTTTTATTAGAAATGATTGAACGTACAGTTGAATGTAAAGTTTCATGGGGGGGAGGGGTCCAAATACTTTGTTTTAAAAAAAGTAACACAAGTTACTAACTTTGTTATTTTTGGGAGAAGTAACTCGTAACTATAACTAATTACTTTTAACCTGCCCAACACTCCAACCAAGCAAACAAAACAACCTGCCATCTAAGTAAACAACCAGCCATTTAATTACAAATCAACCATCCAACCTACTAATTAACTCACTAAACAATTAACCAACCAACCATCTTGCCGACCAACAAAGGAACAGACCATCTAAACTGTCATCCAACTCACCAAGCAACCCATTATTCAGTAAAAAACAAAAACCTTACTGAAACGGAAAAAGTAGGGGACCAATTTCTGTTGTCAGTGACAGCTTTCAAGTACACCTTTTATTTCAAACTGCATACGGATACAAATGGTGTCTGCCTCTGCATGTAAAAGAATGATGCATTTTCACAGTGAAAAATAAAACTTATCAGTCGTGACTGCTTTTGTGGTTTTATGACCCTCCAGACTCCTTTTTATCATCTGCATGGATAACCACGAAGACCTTTTATTTCTGGAATCATAATGTAAAATTACACTTTGCAATATGTGCTCGAATGACTTTTGGGAGACTGCGTCTGTCCTCAATTTATACTGATATTCTCAAAGCTCTTTCTCAGCCACGGTTGCTGTCATTTCTTGAAAAGATCCCATGTTGGTAGAAAACCTCAAGGACACGCTCCACTCAGCTCTGGCATTTTACAAGAGCTCTTGAGACACACGTTCAGAGTGCTTTCCCAAAAGCCTGCCACTGATCATTCACACGTTTGCTTACTCGACGCTAGCTTCACACTCTTACGACCTGCAAGTACAACAAGTTGACGGCCACTCTGCACAGCAAGTGTTTTAAAATATTAAACACCACTTCAGTGCTTCATGCGTGGAGTTTAAGGTTGAGAACTGCCAAACACACAGTGCACCAGCTATTAGCTACCATGGTTAACATTGTAAGTGCATGAATAGTGCAAAGTGCATGGTTTTTGTTAAAAAATAAATCAGGAAGCAGGGCTATTTTGGAGTGAACAAGCAATAAGTATGATCAACATTTCGAGTCACTGTATTCAAGAGGTAAGCATCTTTTTTGTGTTCAGTATCACGGGTGTCTGTAGTACCTGTATTGGAGGTTTCTGGTTGTAGTTCTGGAAGTTTCAAAGTGTATCCATCTGCGTACTGTGTCTTCCTGAGGTATTCCACTGGTTACCTGGCAACACCAAAAAATACATTATTATTTATAATATAAATATTATTTTTATATTGTTCACCATTGCTCCCCAAACTATTGCAACTTCATTCACAATAGAAATCATAGCTACAACAAATTAGTGCATTATATAACCTTTCTCACTTTTTTTGTATTGATCTGAATAGATAAGCCAGACATTTCCAAAAGATATACAGTATGCAAATGCTGTATGTAAATGACTCAGGAATTCACTTTTACAAGTTTTATTTTATGAATCTCAAGTCAAAATTCTCCTACTTTGATGTGGCAACAACTCCTTTTACATACAAGTCCCAAGTTTCTAAGAACAATTGATTTATACAACATGGTTTCTATAATTGAAAAAAGATTAAAAAAAAACCAAACTGCTTTATTAATTCTTCAAGGGGTAAATTAAGTAAAATTACATGATATATCTCAAGGAGATCAGCATTTATAACAATAGAAAAACAATAAATACAACATGAATTGCCACCAACCAGTCATGTGACCAACCAAACGTCCAACAAACAAACATCTAACCAACCAACCAAACAGCCAACCAATCAGCCATGTAACCTACCAACCAATAGATCGATCAATTAATCAATCATTCAACCAACCAACCAACAGACCGATCGATCGATCAATCAAACAATCAATCAATCGATCAACCAACCAACCAACCAACACCTCTGAAATGAATCAACAAGCTTTCCAAAATAAGAGATCCACTTAGTCAATGACAGCTTATAATTCTTTACATACTCAACAAATATATGAAATGCCAAAAATCAGTGTACAATAACAAGTGGTGATTTAATGAACAATGAATAGACAGTTTTTACTCTGACAAGGCCAGTCCACGTTTAAGTTTGTTGATTGATTAAACCACAGCCTTGACCTCTATTGTAACTCTCTGAAACAAGTTGAATGTTAATGAGCATTTTGATGGAGGGATAGTGTAAAAGAAAACAACACACAGCCAGTGAATGACATCAGCTTTTGTGCCTGGGGATTGTTACTAGGCCTTCACACAAGAGTTGAAACTTAACATGACATGATGAGGGAACGTGAGCCAATAGAGGGAAAAAAAAAGGAGTCTTGTCCTGTTAATGTATTGCTGCTTGTCTCCAGTCAAACAAGCCACTTGAGCTCCAATCATTTGCATGCGAGTCAGAGACCAAGAGAAAGAAAGATACAGAAGCTGAGGAATTATGGCATTTGTCTTGTATTGTTTTACGTTTCCCTGTGGGTCAGATGTCATGGGCTGTGGGAAATTTGTTCCACAGCGGCATATTTTCTCTGTGATTTAAATAAAATAAAAAAAAAAATAAAAAAAAGAGAGAAGAAAACACACCAACAACTTTGGGAACCATTATGTTTTTTTCCTGAAGCAGAGTTATTTGTTATGGCTCTATTTCCACTCGCCACTGGGGAGCTTAACTATATCTTTATTGGTTGGTATAAACACTAATCAAATCATTATGATACAACAGGGCCCAGTTTCCTGCATCTTTTCCTAACTCCCCTTCTTCCCATGAAGGCAACTAATGTGACATCAGATTGGTTCAGATCAAACTACTAAGCCCTAAATGGGACGCGTGTTTGCACAAAGGATATAAATGTGCTGTTTGTATATATTAGAGAGCAGTAGTGTGTGTGTGTTAGCGAGGGAGAAAGAGATGAGTTTCTTTGCCTGTTGGCTCTGCTAGTCAAGAATTGATCAGCTGCATGCATTAGCAGATTGTGTATTGATGAGCAGGGAGATTTATAGGGCTCTGATTGATGTGGGCGCAGTCCACAAATATAAATGAATGAATATGTGCCTGCCTTGGTTGGTTAAGGCAGTAAAGCCTTGATTTGCAAGCTCATCTACAATGGCAAATGTCACATTTAGTATGCCCTCATCACTGGGAGCCGCTAGTGGACAACGCACGGTAAAGAGTGGAGTCACATGTTAAGCAAACAAGCCTCTCAGTTCCTAGTGTGAGACCTTAAAGGAGAAGCTTCAAAGAACAATGAAACTGAATGAATGTGCACCTATTATATTGTAGTTTATAGGTATGCCTTGATTTGAAGTCAAAGTGCAGTGCATCTGTACGTCAGCGATGTATTTTATCCACTTTATTAGGTACACCACCTGCTTAAGGACAACATCTAATCAGCCAATCATGTGGCAGCAACTCAGAATGAGGGCGAAAGATGTTTGAATTGAAACACAACCATATCCTAGGTTTAAAGAGAATGGCCTGGACAATAGATAATATCTAGTGAGCAGCAGTTCTCTGGGTAAAAAAAAAAACAATGCCTTGTTGTTGCCATAGGGCAAGGGAGAATGATTGGACTGGTTCAAAATGATAAAATGGCAACAGCAACTTGCAACAGTACCTCAAATAAATACTCATTACTGCCAAGGTATGCAAAAAAAAAAAAACACTCCTGCCACTTACTTAGGTGTCCTGTAATTAATTGGGCTGTGCATGTGCATGCATGTTCAGCAAGTAAACATATTTTCAAATTTTAATGACATGGAACTCAGCTTTTATGAAGAATTTCCATTTTGTTCTAAAGTGCAATTATTAATCTCCAATAAAACTTTGTAAAAGTTATCATTAGTGCCAGGTTTTGGGATATCATTATTATTATTATTATTATTATTATTATTATGAAGCACATATTGGTATATAAAAGGTTTACAAAATAATGTTGTAATTTTACACTCTACTGTGCACTAAGGTTAAAGTGCATTTATTTTGTATATAGTTGCCAAAAAATGTTGCAACATATGACATGATACCACCGAAGGTAACAGCACAACTGAAATGTTAAAAAAAAAACAACTGCCAATCACAGCAGGATGAAGATGACTCAGCTAATGAAGAGATTGTCCACATGTAAAAATAACACTGCTCTCTGGGAGACACGGAGAAGGGCAGTGACACAATTAAGACGTTGCTTTATTAATAGAGTTCCTGAAAGGCCAGTCAAGGAAAGTCAATTAAAACTGGTACAGTTTTCAAAGCCAGAACCTCATTTTAACTAAAAACCAATGTTACTCAAAATTAAAAAGCTGCACTTTTGCTCCGTTATATTATGTCCGTCTATATCCCTGCGTCCAAAACAGAATGTCCTCAATAAGTCTCGGATTACGGCAGACTGTGTATAAAGTCGTCAGACGTAACAGTTATTAAAAGTAACAGCAGGTGGGAAACTGGTCAAACTAAAAATAGGTGCGTTTTATCACACAAGTAATCATCTTCAAGTTATGTTTTTTTTGATATTTCATGGTGAAAATGGCATAAAAGGTCATGGTTGACTGAGGTCTAATTCATCAAACTAATTCTGGCACAAAATGGCGTCACCTGCACAAGGCGGCAGGAACCATATGCTGTCATCGTTGTTGTTGTTCTTGCGGACATCATTAATGTTGCATTACTGCCTTCTTCGCTTTATCTTCTCTCCAAGTGTGAAGCTGCTTCTACAAGATATTTCAACTTTGTATTAGTATATTTTTAATATTATGGAATTTAAATGTGCTCACCGGCTTTATGGCAGATAGAAAAAAACAAAACAAAAAAAAGTACAATTTTGCTTGGTCAAGGTGAAGATATTGACACAAGCAACTTCACTGATGCACTACTTTTTAGCTCTTCGGTAAATTGGTGTACTCTACATAATACTTTTGAATTAAAAAGCAATTTTATGGCTGAGTGATATGGCTTATGAATATCTTGATTTCCACACAGGTGGTTTCTCTGAGTGTTCCTTTTTCTTCTTCTCACAGGACAGTGACATTACATTAATAGAATATTGTATTGTACTACTAAAATATCTATACATATCTAAAAAAATGTATTAGAACTTTTAATGACCTGCATTACATACTTAAATTGCATTTGTTCACTTTACTTTTCAATGATATGTGGTGTATTTCTTTGGCTAAGATGGCATACAATGAAATTACCTACAAATATCAGTCATAAGTTGTGAAAGTCATCAAAGTGAAAAGATTTGCTACCTGTGTTTTCATTTTCTTTTTAAATAAGTATTAGTAAATATAGTAAATATGTATTTTTAATAATAATTTAATTTAATTTAATTTAATTTAATTTAATTTAATTTAATTTAATTTAATTTAATTTAATTTAAATATAATGCGAACAAATGCATCAATATTGGTAGTGCAAAATATTTTACATCAAGAAAAGTCAAAGTCAAAATGGTAATAATCTCAATCTCGGACAAAATCACGTCACAATATTGATATTTTGCCCAGTAACGTAGGTTTTTTTTTTGTAGATTTGAGTCACGTCAGATCTCTTAAAGTAACGGTAACATCAGGGATGTCCTTTGCCAGTGCCATTGTTTGAAGGTTATTTAGTTTGACATAGTTTGCAGTCCGAACATGTCGGCGGTACATCAGACGAGTCTGGTGGACTTCTCCCTCTGAGCCACAGATACACTTCGCAGATGCCCTATAGGATTTAACCTCAACAGTTAAATGATTTACTGGAGGGGAAATCCTGTGATAGCGTTGTTTGTCTGACCCAGCCTCATCCCGCCCTGATCTGCCCCCAGCAGCCCCCGACCCCCCCCAACCCCTGACCCCTGCATCCCCACACACAGCCTCGCTAACACAATCTAATCACATACATTTGAGATTGCAGAAAGTGATATAGACTTCCTCCTGAAACCAGAATTAAGGTGATTCGATTTTATCCACTGGCTGCATGCCATGAATTCAAACCAGAGCCTGAGTACATTATTTATCTGCTTACAGTGACATTTAAGGCCTAAGTGATTTTCTCCCATCTATAATTTTCCCTTTTTCTTTTTTTGTGGTTTTGATGGGAAGATAGTTAGCGGGGTTAAGTGGTGGTTTAGTATAGGCTGTGCTGTGTCCCAAGTGGATTTTTTTTTTTTACCCTTTCTTCTAATGTATCATTTTACAAAGGTCTTCAAAATGATCATTAAAATAGCACCAA
Source organism: Solea solea (assembly GCF_958295425.1). Taxonomy (NCBI): domain Eukaryota; kingdom Metazoa; phylum Chordata; class Actinopteri; order Pleuronectiformes; family Soleidae; genus Solea; species Solea solea. The sequence continues at coordinate 12,331,186 of NC_081136.1, forward strand.
TTATCACTTTCCTCATGTTCCTGTTAGATTAATGCTTCCCACTGCCAAAAAAAAAGACCTTAAGTGGTCCTTGAACCCACCCTTATTTCAGTGTTCACAGTCTAATGGGAAAGTCTCATGTATTGAGCTGTGGATACGTTGGATGAACAGAATTCCTCCCCATCCATTCCCTGTGGCGGTCATTTTTGACCGGGAACACCAAACGATGCGAGTATGTTGAATAAATGAGATGTTAGATGCTTAACGTGGGAGGTTATCATGAGGTCTTGAGGCAATAAAATAAAAAAACCAAAAAAAATAAAAATATGTTGATGGTTACATCCTCATCTTTTCAACATTAAGATGTAAGTGATTTATGCTTTAGGGAAATTGTAAAATCAGTCAGATTAGATCAAACACAGGATTAACAACAGGATTAAATAGTCGTCCTTTTAATATTAAATTATTATCTTTTATGATAAGGATGAAACTGATAGTTGGAAAACGGATGCTCTAGGACACATTGACTGTTGCTTATTGGATGGCATTTCATTATAAATTCAAAGTAAAAGCACAGACATAAATCCCTCAAGACATTTGTGGACCAAATAAAAAAAAAGAAAATCAATACATCTGTGTGAGAAAGTTTTTCTTTTTTTTTTTCAAATGCCAACAAATACACAGACACAGCTGCAGTACGTGCACCACACAAATCTTGGGAGTGACTGAGACTCCTCCTGGGACTGTCCTCATCGTCCTCCTCCTCCTGCGGACAGAATAAATAAACGCTTCTCCACGACCTGCGCTCTGCATGCTGAGCAGACCGTCAAGCTCTCCTCGCTGCTGCCGTGACGCAAACAAATGCTTGCACTGATTCACCTGCCACTGTTGCATATTCCCAGCGCACCCGGGGGCTTAGTAAGGTATGGAGGGGAAACATAAGGCCATGTGATCAAAACCATGTCAGCCATGTCTGAACAAGCACTGCCCTGCCCTCTGCAGTTTTGTATTGTTTTTTTTCCATAAACCAGCTCCTGGGTTTACCACACTTAATCCCACTGGTGATCTTCTCTTCACCAGGAGTAATAAATATGCTCATAAATTATTTGGACTCTGGAAATGAGACACAAAGTATTGCCACCACCATGAGATCACTTGTTTGTCTCCCTTTTAATTGGGTTGGTGATAATTATCTGTGTCCAATTATATGAATCAATTACACACACTTAGCATTGTAATCAATTCTATTTTAGTGTTTTGCGCCAATGCCTTGCATGATTAATTATACAATTAAGCACTTCATTTGATTTATGTGGGTACCTCCCCTTATTTTCCTTTGCATTGTTTATTTATAGCACAAGTTTGTTTTGAGCTTCACGGGAAGAAGTTGCTGCACAAGTTCCAAAGAAACTAATACACAATATTATGCATTTGTCGCTCAGTCTTCAGCTATTATCTGAACGTCAGGTCGCTAGCAGGATTTCAGGAACACACATCGCAGCCGTGCAACTGCGCCGCCTTAAGAGACGTTTGACAAGCGACCAAAGTAGACATAACCCTAAAACAGTGAGAGTAAATAATTATTTGCAACATTACTTTCATTATTCGCCACAGTCTCCTTACTCACACAAAACAAGACTACAGTTATGAGACATTAACTCTGGCGAGTTAGTGCAATAAGCAAACCACAGCAAACCCATTCCCAGCCTCAACTTAAAAAAAAAAAAAGATTAACTACACATAAGCTTGAGTGTTTACTTTAGTATACAATGTGATTTAAAATGCACATGTTTGTACTTAAAGTATTTGAAGTATTCAAGTATTTTTTTATACCTCCCTCTCTCTCTCTCTCATTGTTAATATATAATATTATTTTACTATTTAGTAGAAGACTTGGATAAAAATCTGAGTCAGTCAAGTTAAAATGCCTTAAATCAACAACAAACATATAAAATAAAAAAAAGCAGTCACATTATGATGTGACAGATCATGTTCGACAGCAGGGGAAAAGGAATAGACACATTTTTAGGTAAATATGTAAGGATATCAAAACAGCTACAGTATAAAGATACAATCTTATTTTTAAAACACATCCAGATCTTTCCATAATGGGAGAGAGATTTTTAAGGAGTATTTACGTTTTTTTCAGTTCTCAGTGCCAGGGTCACTCAGAGGCTATACATATAAAGAAATCATAAATAAACATTTACAACTAACATATATACAGGAGGTTCAAGCCAACCTTGAGCCAAAAAACAACCATCGCATATATCCTTCTGTATCTGTTCCATCAGTTCCTGATGTTTACCATCAATATCCCCGCAAAACAATACCAAGGAAATGACCTGAGTGACGTCAGTGGCAGGGCCAAGGATAGTCAGTGAAGAATGTTTCTGTGTTGGAACGCTTGACTTTCACATAAGGGCGACGTTGATTAAGAAAAGTAAAAGCATCTCAAGAAAGGTCATTTGCAACACCGAAGGAATCTATATAAAAGCGGGGCGATAACGCGTTCAAATTATTCATGTGTTGTTAACATGTGGGAGTGCACGTCGATAAACATGCCAGTGAGGAAGCGACTGCCTGTTGCAGTGCCTCCGACACTCTTAATTGCATATCAGTTATAAAGGCAACCAATCAAACTTAATATGACACATTTCAGTGTTTGCTGAGGAGAAGCAGATGGTCTTAAACTGCCTTTTCATCTCAACATGGACCTGACTAGAACATGACTTGTCAACTGTGACACAGTCTGTGTTAACGCAGGCACACCCTTGGTAGATTGCCATGGAAACAAAACACAACTCCTTATGGACATCATGGGGCTGTGTGTGTATTAGACACAGCTTAACACTACATTGTTAGAGTAGTGTGAAATGTGACGTATTTCCGCATCTCACAAATTCAATCCGTCTTTTAAAAAGGTGTGTTTATATAGTTGGCGAAAATGAACAATAATAATAATTCCATCAGATTGCTTTTAGGTTGTGTTGAAATAAAAGGATATAAGGCACTCTATATTGTACAGTCTTATAGCCACTGTATATATGTTTTAACATAGTAATGGAAAAAAAAGCAGCCTAAATGCTTTGTGTTCGAAGGGTTAAAGGGGAATTCTAAGATTGTTCAACATGAGCCCATAGATTTAAAAATGTGGGTGTGTAAATGAGTTGAAAAAAAAAAAAAAACATTATATAGCACTTTTCTACTCTTGATGACCACTCAAAGCTGCTTTACACTACAGTTTCACCCATTCACACACACTTTCATACAGCGCATCTATGGACACATCGGCATGTAGACTAGCAGTAAATCCGGGAATCCAACACACAACCTTCGAGTTGAACGACGACTCGCTCTACCACTGAGCTACCATCGCCCCCAGACGTACAACAAGTTGACGTGTTTACGGCGTGCGCCAGAGAACACAGACACGTTTTGTTACTTGCTAGACAAGGTTAACCTTATGATGGCGACATTAGTTTTTCGTGCGTCTGATTATAGTGGGAAATATCTCGTAGCCCTCATTTTGCAATGTGTGCCCCTAAAAATCTCCCTGAGAGGGACCAGCTAGTCCTGAGACTTCACACTACACCACTCAACCTCAACAAGTATCAGGAGACACTCTGCCCACACAGGGGTGAGGCTAAGTAATAATGTAATTTAGCCTTGGAATTGGTTTAGTAGATCAGTTTGGCCGGAAGCTGCAACACAACAGCAATGCCTCCAAAGTGTAACATTCATTTAAAGTGCTGGTTTTCGGCTCAATGTTATTTTTTTTTTTTTTTTTTTTTGAAGCACTTGTGTCACTCAACTCTGGCTCTGATTTATCATGAGACTTGAGACGTTGCAGAAAGACGACGCGACTAAAACAAGCGAGAGAATTGGAGAGAGGAGTTTGGAGTCTACTGAGAGAAAGGGCCTGCAGATATTTATTTACTTTATTTCTTATTATGGCTGAATATGTGGCTGATGCAGGCATTGAAGATGGGTGTTTAGAATTCGGTGGCTGTCCCGATTTTGTTTGAGCTGGAGTGCACGAACAAAGAGCTTCTACAAATTGAAGCGCTGAAATGGGGGGGCGACCGACAGAGAATGAACTCTGCCACTGCAAGGGTGACGCATCCGATGACGTCACTCAATCAAGTTTCTGCTCCGTCCTTCAACAACAACTTTCTGTGAGATTTTGGTGAAGAGCTGACCGACACTAGTGCTTCAGCAATGTTGCCAGACTCAATGTGTGCCACTTATTGGTGAAAACATGCACATAACAAAGAAAGTTGCAGTTTCCCATAGGAAAAATTAAATTGTAGTCATTAAAGCCGCATCGCGACTGCCGCCCAAACTAATCTACTGGACCAAATGGAACGTGTTTTTTTTAGTTTTTTTTAACTCCTATTCACTTACATACCTAGGTTGAAAATCCATTATATTCCCTCAAACTGGATTAGTGGTGGATGGAGCAAGGCACAAAAAAGTCCACAAAAATGAAAAGAAACGAATACAAAGAGAACATTATGGCATGAGGGCACAACAGAAACAGTCGGACAAGATATAAAAAGGGAGGGAAAAAAAAAATCAATCTATGAGCGTAATGTTGCTGCCGGGCAAAATTCACAAGTTACAAATTGCTGCTGCCTGTGATTTGGAGCTTTGTGCTTCACTTGGCTTTCAAGCGTCTTCTCCCTTGACTGCTCTTTCAGGTATAGCCCAGCCCTCATTTGAGCTCCAATCCTCCTCAGATAGATATTGACTCATGCATCCATCCATGCTGAAGCCTGGATGATCCCTCACACCAATCAGATGTGCAGGAGAGACTGAGGGAGAGGAAAAGGGAGGGATGAGCAAGGCGGAGGAGGGAGAAGATGAAGAAAGCCGAGCAACAACAGGGGAAAATGAAGTCTGAAAACCGAGAGCGGAGCAGAAGACAAATGAATCAATAAGGCTTGTAAACTGTACAGTTAATCTGTTTTCATGATTCATCACATTCTGCTGTTCCAGGAAGCGTAAAAATGGCCACCTGATCTCTGCTGCCTCTCTGTGAGTGTATTTTTGGCACAGTGGGCATCAGGGCGATGCCTAAACTATTGATTGTGTGACACTTAGAGCTATTGATCAGGGGTTCAAAGTTAAGGGGTGAGACGGATAGTGAATAGGAGACGGGGTGAGGGTGTCGAGGCCAGGTGCGTCTCTCACTTTGGCTTTGCGGTCAGTGCATCATTTCAGGGAGAGGACCGCTTTTACAGAGACGGATCACAGAGGACTCCACTTCCGATATGCTGAGAAGAGGGGAATTGATTGGGTAACAAATGAGACAACGGTAAAAGTACATTGTCTCATATTATCCTTTCTGTTCCAAAACCAAAAAAATGATCTATGCTCAATTGATTTGATTTCCAGTCTGGTTTTCAGGCAGAGCTCATCAGGGTTACCAATGACCTTTTATAAGCTGCTGACAGAGGAAACACCTAGATCTACGTTCTGTCTTTGCTATGGTTGACCATTGTATCCGTCTATGTCACCTTGAATCTTGGAAAGGAATCAACCTAACAAAGGGAACACAACTTCTGTCAGCACGGTTGATTTGTGGTGTTCCCCAAGCATCTGTTCTGAGCCCGCTCCCGTTATTCATACTTCAAGCTACCCCTTGGTCAGATCATCTAATCGCATAATGCCTGCTATCGTTTTTATGCAGACGTTACTTATTAGCACGTAACACTGGAACCTCGTGATACCAGCAGTCTCTTTGAAGTAAAAGCATTCTGACATTCAGGTTATCTTAATCTAACTAGTCCTGCCATTTACTTAAGTGTGGAGGAGTATTTAACCCATTTGAGTATTTAAAAGATGAGGTGAGATGAATTTGTTAATTGGCTAAAATGTGCTAGTTGAGGTAATTTGATGTGTTTTAACTGGAGTGATAAATGTACTGTATGTAATGTGATATTTCATATATCACCCCGCTTCTTCTGCAAAATAAAGGGTGTGACATAACTGTATCAATGTTAACAGTAAAATTCATTGTTACATTCTTTTCTGTGAATGATGTCTTATTTGGTGAAAATGTTTACAAGGCATTTAATGAGCTCCTTGCTCATCATTGGTCTGGTTCTGGACAAAGGCTACCAACTAATCTGGATTTAAATACATAACAGATAAATTGTAGATCATATCCAAGTTTGACTGAGGGTTTTTTTTGTGTAAGTGGTACAGCATCTCTCCTTTTTATTGCACTATACGTTCAAGAAATCCAGAACAATGGCATGAGTCACAAATCATCACATGACGCCACTCAGCCAATCACATCAATAAATTGTGATGGGCGATTCAGTGAGTTACACTCACTCGGAGAGATAGAAAGGAAGAAAGAAAAGAGAGATAAATCAGACAAAAATAACTTTATGAGCTGCTCTAAATGGGCTGTTTTTTTAATCTTTCTGTTAAGTAAACCTGTTTTACTGTTGACTCTTTTTGATTAAATATATACATTAAAGATTAAAAATACATTGCATGGAATCAATCCAGTCCAATCCAAATGTATTTATAAAGCACATTTAAAAACAACAAAGTTTACCAAAGGTTAAGACCAATAGGAAAGGAAAGATGGATTAAAATAGGCAACTCAGAACACTATCACTGTCACATGTTGACTTTAGGAAGCAAGAAGAAGACATTTTCCCTTCTTTGACCTCTCTGAATTTTAATTGTGAACCGTTTTTTTCTTATTTTCCCTTTTAAATCAGGACGTGTTTGTGTAATGAAAAAAAAAAGTCTAATTAGCCATGTAAAAACAGCAAAAAGTTCCAAAATAACATCCCAAGTGACCTCCTCATGATGCACGTCAGATGTGGAAAAGAAATGCCAAGGGCTAACAACTATTGAACCAGCTCATTAGCCATTAAAGGGGACATATTATACCCTATTTCCCCCATTAAAATAGTTCCCTGGTGTCCTAATGAACATGTCAGTGACATGCTTTGGTCAAAATACCATAAGGATGAAGCACAATAGCATTTCAATAACCCTGCTAAACCCGCCCCTTTCAGAACGCTCGGTTTTCGTGCATGGTCCCTTTATATGCAAATGAGACACAGGCAAACACACACCCACTTCTTCCAGGGGGTTTCTGATTTGTCCTTTTTACAGCGCTCACTCGCTCAGCTACTTCTCGTCTCCCCCTCCCTCCACTAGTTCTCTGACAATATCAACATGGCAGCATGCGCAGAAAACAGCGAGAGTGCCGTCAAAGGAAGAGACGTCCTACATAAGGATCGAGCCGAACAGTGCCGAACTGTAAATCAGTTAAATACACCTAGGGACAGCACAGCTGATCGCCACCGCTGATCGCCAGCAGCGCGCGGCGATCAGAATAAACTGGCGCTGTATCAGACCGGTGACTGTATGCTCCGGAGCTGGCGATCAGTTTAGGCAGCTCGCCGCTCGCCGCTGGCGATCAGCGGTGGCGATCAGCTGTGCTGTCCCTATGTATCCATGTGTCGGAGGTCTGTTCCTGTGACGGCACTCACACATACAGCGCCAGTTTAGGCAGCTCACCGTTCGCCTCTGGCGATCAGCGGTGCTGTCTTTTTAACTGATTTTCACAGAGAGTGCAGCACCGCTGCACAGAGAGTGCAGCACCGCTGATCGCCAGTGGCGAGCAGCATAAACGGCCGCTGTATGTGATCAGACTGAGTCTGTGCTCCGGTCATGGAGGACATACTGAACAAATATTTTTAATTAGGTCGTGTCAGAATGGTCAGTTATGAGCTCCATGTGACCTTTTCTTAAAAATGTGTGTGTTTGTACGTCGGTGAAATACGTTCGCTGACTAAATACGGCGACCGCTGGCCGCAGTCTGATGCGAAGTTGTGCGAACACACGTTTGCTGACTTTATCCGGAACATTAGCTTCATATATAAAATCCTCTGAGGCTGGAAGTTTGTGTAAAACACTGTGCTCCACTGTGCAGCCACCAACAGCACACTTGTCCCTCCACGTTGACATAATACCGCTCTTCCTCCCTCGCCTGCACTCTCGCAGGGACAAGGTGGAGCTAAGGTGGAGCTCTCGAAGTAAACTTACTGGTGGGGCGGTAACATTCGCGGTGAAATGCGCATGCTGACGTCATAAGCGCAGGGAATTCAACATCGAGTGTTTTATCGCCTATACTTACACTAAGGGGGACCACGAAAACATGACTGAGTATTCTTTTTCCACACTTTGGTGACTGGTAGGGCCCCCAGAGTCCCAAATATAAGTATTAAAATGGTTAAAAAGTTGATTTTGCATAATATGTCCCCTTTAAGAAGCTTTATTGGACACATGGAATACTAATTTTACAGGTTAGGTTGGGGGTGTAGTTTCAATGGTGAATTTGTCATTTTCTAATGAACCTCCAGCAGAGGGGACACTGTGTGGTTTGTGTCTTTCCCTGACAGGAGATGCCACATGTTTCATAACGAGTGGTATAATATTTGTATATAAAAAAAGAAATAAAATAAAATAAAATCTAATGTGGTCACCGCAAAGCAGCACAAATAAAATGAGCAAGTCTTTGAGGATTATGACTGTAATTAGACTCTTCGAATATCCTTTAAGAGAAGAATGAAACTCGTATTGATTCCTATTTGTATTATTTTCCAGGCAATTACCCAACGTCCATGCACATTTGTGTATTTTATAGCATGCGAGGAACAAAAACGAGGATTGTCATGAGACTAATTTGCAAACCAAACTCTGCAGGCACGACATCTGTGGTGTACTGTGCGAGACGAACATTGTCTATACCACAAGTCAATAGGGTATTTGAGGGAATCATGAAAAGTTGGAGTTCACTGAGGTGAAATACGTACTTTCCAGGGTTCTGTCCAACTGCCAAGCTGAGTTTTTTTCCAGTATATTGTTAGAGTCAACACTGCTGAGCTGAGTTTCGTGAAGAATCGTTAAGGTAGAAGTGTCAGAGTCACAACCACTGGCAGAGTTTCCAAGGCAAAAGATGAAATAGTGCTGATCAGGTGGCTGTAACATAAACCTATAAATATAGTGTTAAATTATCTGGGAGACTGGCGTGTGTCTGCATTATGAGAATATCATGAAAAGAAAGACTTGAAAGAGGAATTCAGTGTGAGGAAAATCATTTTCCAGAAACACCGGCTCCCCCTGCTCCACAACTCTATTTACAGACTCACATAAAAGAAGCTGGATCTGTGGTAAAAAAGTGTACCGACTTTGTGGGAGGACTGCACGCAGGTTAACCAAAGTTCACAAACTACCAGGGAAACTGGAGTGTTTATTTGGATGCAGGTGAAACTAAGAGCCACAACAAATTGTGTCTAAACATTTTTCGTCCACTTTTTAAGGAATTTATCAAAGTAAAGGTTGTAGAGCTGCCACAGTCAAAACATTTACAGAAAGTGTTTGTAACAACAATTCTGATAATAGCCATGGCCTTTATTGTTATCTGCACTAGGAAGGTGCATAAGGTGGTTACATTTTCAGTTCCGTTTGTCTCTTTGTCTGCCGGATTACTCTTCTTGGACACGACTTTTGATAGCAGGTGACACCCTCTTAACTACAGGTTGCAAACCTTGACATGGCACCAGCTAATAGTAAAGGTTTGCAGATTCTACCAGCCGCAATTCTGGTAGCTTCAAAATGTTCAATTTTTGTCACAACCAGTTGCAACTTGACTATGGGTCAGGTTAAGGTAGTGTATAAATAATTTTTAATCACTTTATTTCAAGGTGTGAGTAGGGGGATTTCATTATTGGTTGCAATGTTATCATTATTATTCTTTCTATTAATATTGTAGTAGTAGTAATTATAAATGCTGATGGAGATCCATCAATTTGTGAATGCTGAGTGTTTTTTTATGGTGAAAAATTGTTGAAAGCAACTGGTAACACCTAAATTAATTAATTAAAACACGTTGTGTTAATATAATTTGCTGACTTTAGGTTGTATTAACTTATTTTTGTAGTTTAGTAGAATTGAGTATTTTTTTAAGCTCATATCAGGAATTAGGGCCAAACGATTATATAAAAATATCGAATTATTATTTTGACTGAAATAACGATTGCGATATCATTCGCGATATTAGAGGAACAGTCATTTTTAATTATTCTCATTTGAATAACATATTGAAATGTGTTATTCAAATGAAAATAACTGTGTGATTACATGCACGGATCTGTGAGAAACAAAGATGTTTTCTTCAGTCTGTAGAATATTTTAAATCTGAAATGGCAATTTCACACACATTTTGACTTGAAGAAATATTGTGCCTTGTTCAGCCCTATCCTAATACAGGTTTACGAGTAGTACGTGCACATGATGTAAAATGCACGCCTTTTCAATGCCGTAACTGCAAAACTGTGGAATTTTACCAGTTTGAAACTATGTCATGTGAGAATAACAGTGCTTTAATGAAATTTTCTGAACATTAAATTACTGTGCTAATTATACCCCGTGAACAAAACTAAACATTGTTTCATATTATTTTGGGATACTGCTAAAGGCGTTTGTGTGCGCCAGGCCCTTCCTCTGCCTCCGCAGTAATGTCCGAGCCAGCACCGCTGACCTTGAACACTGCTGGATCATTTATTTAATTTAATTAAATCTTCCTGATACCTCTCCAGCTCCAGAAAATTTGAGATAAGTGAAGTTGAAAAAAAGAAGAAGCAACTTTTCTCCTGTGAATCAAACCAGAAACACAGATCCCTTTCTCTTTTTTTCTATCTGTTCTCTCCTATTACCCTCAGTGACTGAACATGCATGAAAGGTCGAAAAGAAAGCTGCCAACAGTTTATGTTATACTGCACAAGTCTGCTGTGGATTTATTGACAAATTCCAAAGAACCTGAGCAAATTCATGAATTATTGATGAACTGGGCTGAAAGCGTTTGACTGATACTGTATGATAGTTTCCTGTACTACAGTATGTGGAAGTTTAAAGCCAGTTAAAGGTGCAGTGTGCCAGAATTACAGACATTTAAAGTCGTGTTTCCACCGGTCCAAACTGTTGTGGTGGCAATGGTGCGGTACGGTATGGGTGGAGCGAGACCAGCACGACAGTTAGCTGATAGGGCAACAGAAAAGCGTCACTCCCCTGCAACTAGTGCCTGTTCAATGTCCACAGTCTATTCTCATACAAAGCTAGACCTTCGTGTCCCCTTCATGTCCACCTACAAGTACTACAAATACTTTTTCAAACTTACAGTTTCTCCCAATAAACCCTACTAAATGTGGACACTGGACCTTTAAATTGGTCTTCTACCATATTGTAGGAAGCCCAGTAGAAAAACTACATCTAATTCATGTGCACAGGCTGATTATATGGTCATGGTGCTTATCACATTTAGCCTGGCAACGATGGCAGCCTGTGGCAACGCCACTAATTATTGATGAACTCAGATGTGAGTCAATAACGCAAACATACAGACGACCACGGAGGCTTTACAGCAAACAAACATGAACATGGAGACACATATTTGGTTTAACTCTCACGTTACGAGTCTCCAGTGAGCAGAAACATGCTTGTGATTTACTGTGATAGTCACCTCATTGGTTTAATGGTTGTTTACATCGGTGCAACTGAAGAGTGAAGCCAATCAATTGTGCATCACCGTCATTATGGTTAAGATTATGCACGAGAGACAGACAGATGCACATCATGGCTGATGTGGCGATTGAAGAGTGAATCAGCCTCCCTTCATCTGACACCGCACTTGTGAGGGGGGCAGCACATGCATGTCGCACAAAGAACACAGGGATGAACAAGGACATGAAACTGGTTTGGAAAATAGCTCCCGCACAGACAAATACTCCAAATTTTAAATGACCACCATCTATTTCACCGAAATGCTGCTCTACTTAAATGTGTGCATCGGAGTGGCGTCTGCAAATTGAGTAAATTACAAATGATTGCATGGTCTTTCCTGACGTACCTCTACCAAGAGTGTAATCAAGTCAGCAAACCCTGTCTACACCAACAAAAAAGGCAAACAAAAACAGGAAGGTAAAAAATGAGCCTGCAGGATTCTCATGGCAACACTCATGTTAGTCTGTGTGGTTGAGTTCAACAAAAGGCTAGGGGGATAATCTTACTAGCAAGGGAGTAATGTAGAGAGACAAGGCTATGGGTGCCAGGATGAGTCTTTGGCTGTTTATTTACTGCTGTTTACAGTATTATTCTTCCCCATGGCTTTGGATTTACGCCTCCAGTAAAGCCCACATTGTCAATCAAAGTCAGTTTTAACAGTCAGCAAGCTTTACTGTCACAGAGGCTTTCTCGTGCTCATCGTCTTTTTTGGAAAAGAAAAACTTTCGCAAAACCACAGTCCAGACCTGGAATTAACATCTGTCTTTAGAAGAGGTGATTGATCTATGACAACAAGGGAAGCTCTGCTTCCTCTGAAGTTTCTTCCTCTAGTTTCTCAGTCCTGGTCCTAGGCACCCACTGCCTATAACTCGATCAACTAACAACTCAGAATCAAATGTTATTTACATTCCCGCAGCAGCACGGCGCATGAAAACCAATAGAAGCTCAGCTTCAATTGATCTCTATTAGACGGCACGGAATAGCTTTTTTTCACTGGACTGATCGAGACGGTAATTGGATAAATGCGATATCCAGGGAAGCTCAGCTTCTCTGGGAGTCAATGGAGCAGTGGGCAGGGCATGGACTCTGGGCTGATGCATAATGGGTGCAGAATGTATGTCTACGTATAAATAACTGGCCCTGAAATGAACTTCCTGTTACACAGACCGGCAAACGCCACTGGTCGTGAGTAACCAAGTACACGCCTGAACGCTACCAATCCTTCCTGAACGCATCCTTTAAATATGACAAATACTGTACATTAAGAGGTGGTTTGAGGAAGCGTGTGGCCACACATCCAAAAGACCACCTCCTCAGCTGACCTACAGCAGTTTGATAGTATTTTTACACTAGTCACAGAAAAGTTGATTTATTCGGAGCAGCATTAACATCGTCCTGAATTGTCTTTACCACAACACTGACATTCCCCTCTCATCTTATCACGGCCCGTTTAACTCATGCACTGTGCCGTTATTTACGTGCTTCTACATTTATGCCCCACACCGTGTACTCACTCCTCTCCCTCCTACTCTCCCCCGCTGATTTTCACTCCTGTCCCTTCTTATCTGGCTTCTATCCAAAGGCATCGGTTGGGGACAGGATTATATTGAGAGTTGTTATTAACTGCGTCTCCGACTTCCTCCTCCTCTTCCACCTCCACTGTGCTTCTTGCGCTGTCTGCTGAGCGCCTTTTCTTGTGAGATCCAGGAAGATTGTAAGAAGCACTGGCCACGAGTGAGAAATACAGGCTCTAATGATCAGTGGAAAAATAAATATCAGAAACCTGTGTTTCTGCAAAGCCATGGTATTGTCGTCTCTTGAGACAAATTAAGCTGGCATCATTACTTTTACTCATTAAAATAACTGAATTTTATTGTTTTCAATTTGATGTAAATAATAAAATGATGTAGGCACAAGATTATTTTAAGGCAGAGACATTTCCAAACAAGAATTTGAAAAAAAAACTGCAGCCATTACTGTAATTTACTTTAGCAGCCTCTTCTATGTGGAAGTTATTGAGGCAAAACCCATTTATTCATTAATACAGTGTAACAGAATATTAAAAATGATACATTAGAACATTAAATCCAGAGTTCTCTTGCCTGAATAAATCTACGGAACTAAGAAAAAGATTTTTTTTGTTCTACCTTTGATTCATTTTTTGTTTTTTTCTCCAATATGTCTTCTCTGTCATCGCCCTTAAATCAGCTCTTTCATGTTAAGACTCAGATGAGGAGATCAAGAACACGATCATGTCTGTCTGTCTCAGCAATGCTGGAAGCTTTTTTCTTTATTATTATTATTATTTTACTAAGGTATTTCAAGACAGGGCCTTCATCAGGGTGACATACAGACTGTATAAGAATACCAAGGTGATATGTACTTGACAAGAAGGCAGTGTTATTTTCAGTTATCCAATTAAAGCCATGGATGGCCAGATTTCAAAGATACTGCACCTCCAATCTATGGAAAGCTCTGGAAGTTAATGTCACCATTTCCAATTATAAAAACCCATTGCTGGAAATACAGGTTGTCCACCTGCTTGATGTCTCAGATCTTTTTTTTCTTATTTTTTAGGTGGGATTCCAGTGTCAAGCATGAGGAGAAACTATGGCTACAACTGGTAAGGACAGGATGATGCTGAATTTCAGTAGAACAGTTGCACAAACAAACCGTTTGTGACCCCCTGAAGTCATTAAATGTTTTGAATTTTGTAAATACATATAATATAAAAAGAAAAACATGTAATCTCAATGAAATCAACCCGACTTCTCTTTATTCTATCCTTTATATTCAAGCTTTTCACGCCGCAGCTCTGCAGTTTTGCATACATGCCAGTTATACTCACGACACTAAACAGACAACTTCCGAACTGATCTCTCCTGCTACAGTAGCATTTCATCATACAAAAGCAATAAACTGTAAATGGCTCTATATTTATTTAATTATCAATCAGTCAAATTTTGACAATGGCGGCGGGGGAAGTGCATTTGCAGGTAATATTGCTGTGTGAAGATCACGGAAATGAAAGGCAGAGGGGAATAAAAAGAATGAAAAAAAGCAATAACCTGACGTCCTAATGGAGCCTGAGAGGGCGCCAAAATAAATACAGACATGCGTGTGTTTTTACTGACAGCCAGACAAATTAATAACACATGACAGTGACAGCTCTGGTTAACCCGCTCACTGCAGATCATGCTGCATCAAACGAGTGGTATTGGAGAATATGAAAATGTGCAAAGCAATTGCAACATTAAGATGTGCAAACTGCAGCTTTTTCATATTCTTAGGACAAACACAATAAGGTAACTTACACGTGCATTTATTAGATTCAAAGCTGGGCGAGGCAACAATAAGCCATAATATCCTTTCAACATAATGTTGAGATGAGTTGTTGCCATTCCAAAATTGGTAACAACTCTCTGCATGTCGAGAATAGGTGAGAAAAGATCCTAGCAAGTGTGAGGAATGAGTGACAAAATCAATGATTAATCTTATTAGTTAGTATTTTATGTATTTATTCTAATTGTGAAGCATGCTGCATCCTTATCTTTACAACTTGCACCTTGCGTGTGTGTTGAAGTGTGAAAGCTTTTGACCCATCAGACAGAGAGAGGGAGTGTGAAAGAGAGGTGGAGAGAGAGAGAGAGATGGAGGAAGACAAAAGGATTGAGTGCAAGAAAGGCTTGCAGGGTTAATTCTCGTCAACCGGTCCTGCTTCTGTTCCTGTTCCTGTTCTGTCAGGGCGCTTCGTCAATCCAAGCCTCTCTCTCTCTCTCTTTCTCGCTCTCCCCGGACCTCACACCTGCTCCTAAGCATGACAATGAGCCTCCACACACAAGATGACAGAGACGGGGCCGTGAAAATAAAAAGTGATGTCAGACAGGAAGGAACATTTGGAGGAAGGGCGAGATGATCTGGGGAAAGGAAATGAGCGATACTATAGAGTTGGTGCTGGGAGTGAAAGATGGAGAAACCCGAGCGGACAGAAAGATGAGGAAACAGAAATACAGATGTATAAAAAACCCAGAGAGGACAAGGTAGATAGAGAGATGTATAGTGATGAAGATGGATGGAAGGAGAGACAAATGTAGCATAGAGATTGGCACAGGCTATATCCAGCTGTACAATACTGTACATACATTTTGATAAAGCCATTTATTCCATCTGTGGAAGAGCAAACCATCATGCACAAAGTGTTGCATGTAGCCACATGGCTAAACAAGCAGTTGAAAGGCAAATGCAGCTTTTTAATTGGCCTCTACAAAACTCCTCGGCTGAACGACAAGCAGCTAAAGCACCATAGTCTCTGGATGGTCGTTACATAAGACTAGGGAAATTATCGATTAAAAAGAACAAAATAGTTTTCACACCTTAATCATTCAATACGCTACATTAAACCCTATATATCTTAAATATATATAGTCATGTTGCAAGAGCAACTCCGAGGCAGTTATCTCGCTATGTAGCAGTTAAGCTTCGCTCCCACATCACACACACCATGAATCAATCTACCGGACTGTGTCTACTACCTCCACTTTATAGACCGCAGCTTCTCTTATTGGGCCATTGGTCATCGTGATGATTGTCTCAGTCTTGCAAGAGAGTCCAAGGCAGTTTTTTTTTAAGGGGTTTTCAGATATTTTAAAGCAGAATTGTACCTGTAAATGTGTGGCTTCAAGTGTCACGAATGTCAGTTTCCTGTCTGTCATCTCTTCCCTGCTTTATGTAATGCAGGGGCCATTTTTGCTGTCATGCTGATTCGAACAAAGCCCCCTTGCTCTGGCATTCAGAAAGGTCACGCAGGCTGTTGATATGAAGATGTGTCAGCTATCTGAGCAATGCCCAACAGTTCATCTCAAGCAAAGGCGCAGATTGCCACAAACAACCCCTGTTCCTCCTGACCACACTGTTTCAAGTCTTATCTCCAAACTTATTGTCGGCCCAACAAAGGTGCTGCCTCAGAGGAACAAAGAAGTCATATCTTCAAATGGCATTGACACCACAACCCTCACTGATGGATCACATATAGCCATCAGTTCAAAAATAACAACAAAAAGCATCTGGCAACACTAAAAAAAAACCAAATGGAATCCAATGAAAAGGAGCACAAACTGACAAACTTGTGAGAGAGTAGCGGGAAGTTAAAATGAATGGTGTTACAATGGTGTCTACATTCCCACTCTTGGCTTCATATAATCCCAGTGACTTACAACATTTAAACAATAGTTGATGCATGACTGATTATTTTTAGATGCATGAAAAAGTGGCATTATAAATGATCGTTTAAATTTGTGTGCGACAAAGGCACTTTACAATATACTACAGGTACACCTGTGTCCATAGACACATTATGAGACGACCCAGACACATAAACCCCCCGTCCTCCCACTAAAAAAGCAACACAGGACACTTATACGGTACCTCATTCCCACTGGAAACAAAATCCTTTGAACCTTGCACAGCATGTTCTTTCTGCCTCTAGGGGCCTCTCTATACATCAAAACAACAATAACAAACAACCTAGTTTGATGACGTAGAGGAGCAGTATGGGATCAATAGCTCCAGCTCACTTCTTGATTAAGTGACTGATCCTCTCTGGCCGACAGTCCCTTTGTATTCTGTAATGTTTTTAAAATTAAAATACACCACACAATGATCATCTTTGTACGACGCCAACTGGCCGACTCGTTCTCCCTCCCTCCATCACTCCTTGTCTGCTTGCTACTGAGTAGCGCGATTAGTCGCCTCACTAGAGCATGTGAATCTTAGCTCCGCTGAAAAGAAGCTCGGTGTCTATGTCTGTCACACGAGCCACAAACACAACACGTCTTGTTCCCATTTCAAAGTAAAAGCACTCTCGCGGTTGCGTTGCCCGTTTGCCATTTGTTTACTAGAAAAACGTACGAGCAGTTCACTATTACATTACAAATGTGTTAGTCTGGTGGTGTTCCCTCGTGAGGTTTCTCACACCTGCATGGCTTTCCTCTGGGTGTCTCCCCCCCTCGGTTTAAAGACACGCACCTGAAGCAAAGCGGAAACTCTGAACTGTGTGAATGCGAGGATGTCTGCAGGTGTTAGCCTCCTGACGGGCCCAGCAATGTGTTCACACTGTACTCACCCTGTGTGTGCCTGCAAATAGTAACAGCCTCCTATGACCCTGAAGAGGATAAGGAGCTTATAAAGATGGATGGATGATCTGGATGCGAGAGACAGCCTTGGAATGACTTCAGAGCAGCATCCTGAGTGTGGAAATGGAAAAGCAACTTAACTTTCAAAACAACAATAGAGGAAATTTAACACGCTTTTTTAAAATTTCTCGACTGATCACGGTCTTCCTTCAGATTTAGAGGCAGATGTTTTTCTGGTCAAGTCAGATTGCTGCCTTTTACCCATATTTGATATTTTCTTTTAAATAATTCAACTGCCTTTTCAAATGTATTCACCTGCTTTTCATCTCATTCCATTAACTCCTGCATGAATAGCAGCTCTGTTAGAACATAGCAACACAGTGAAAGAAAGGCATTGAACAGAAATAACACATCAAAGTGCTTTACTAAGTCCAATTCTTTTCATATAAGTGAACAACACACTCACTGCAACACACACATTCAAATCAAAGGTGATTTTTGTGCCAGTCCATGAATAAAAAATAAAAAAAAGTGACAAACACATTTCCAGTGTAAATTTGTCAGGAAAAGCTAAAGTTTTATGAAAGTACAACTGGCCTTTTCCCCCACTTATGTTGCCAGCATGCTGCACTATTTCCTGCAGCCCATTAGCTGTAACCTATGCATGCCACCACTTTCCAGCTGTGACGGGAGATACCGAATTCACACAGAAAATTGGCGAGGTATGCACAAACAATAATGAGCGTAAGGGACACCCTAGAGATCCAGGCGGTGACACATAACACAGAGCAGGGAAAAACTCCAGCTTTATATTATACTGGTACACATTCCCCAATACTAACCACCTGTTTGTTATCCTACAATATTATCTGCACACCTGGCACACCACATCGGCTGCCTCGAGGGTGTCAAGTGACAAAGACTACTGACTTTAGTGCTGTATTTCAGCACAGTTTTGAAGTTCATGTACTTAAGCTCACATATGCTGTACACTTTACTTACATGTGTACTAGACATTAACATTTTGATTAAACTAATTAATGTCAATGCTAATTCTTACATCTGTGATTTTGATTGCAAGTGATATTCAACTGTGTTTTATTATTGTCCGTCGTCTTATTATAGAAAGAACAAAAAGATTATGCATGAATGCTTCCCGAGCCTTCAAGTGTGGGTGTGGGGCATTTTGCATGTTTGATTTGATTGACAGCTCAGCCAAGTACATGATGCAAAGCAAAATACATGTACAATTTTCAATCAATTTTATATAAAACTGTTAATGTAAGTAAGATAGAAAAACGTAATATTTTGCATAATACCAGGTGAGTCGCCCAGTATTTATTATGTAATAAAGGTGGTCACCATGCATGCAATTCATAACTTAAAAAAAAATATATATATTATATACTGACAATAAAGGCTCCGCAGTCACGTTTTTCCTTTTTATTTACCGAGTTAAGTTTTTGCTAAAGGACATTTTTGTATCAAGAGAGTGTGACCATCCATGTTTAATTGTGCTGTCAACAAAAGTTAAGACACAAAGTTACTGGTGGAAATAGTTGAAAGCAACTCTCTAAACTTATTGTCCTGTTAGCAGCAAAGCTAAGTGTTGCTGGTACAAATGCCTGTCCCATTAGCAGCTTCGCTAATGGGCTAAGTGCTAACAGGTTAGCAGCTATGAAGCAGGGAAAACCTGTGCATTAAGTTGACCCAGGGATTTAGGAGAGTACAAAATAGCTATATTTCATTTATGAGGCTGTGCAACAGACTGTGTAAAACAATGCATTCTGGAAATAAGCAACTAATAAAGTAATAGCAAGAATGACAACCCATAAAACGAGCCTACCTTGAAACATTAATGCTGTTTCTGCCTCAAACTCACTTGGTTTCATTCACGAGGATAACATTTGTCACATATACCCCTCCCATTCCTTTTTACTCGTTGGAATACACTTAAAGGGCCAGTACAACCCATTAAAATGTACATTTCATCTTGCCATACAGTGATTGCAGCGCATTGGTTGTAGTAACAGACGGAACACAAGAGGGTGTTCAAGAATGAAGAGGTAAAAATTAAAGGTTGAAAAAAAACTACAATGTCCTTGAATTTTCGAAAAATATGTCACAAAATATGTTTTATAATGTATGCTACACCTCGTGAACTTGGAGCTTTGAACTTGAAGCAAAGTTTTGTGCTCTGAATTGATGACCACCACACACACACACACACACACACACTGAATGGCATCTTGGTTGCTACATGCTCCTCATCTGTACTCCAGATTTATGAACTTGTCAAAGGGCTCTGATACCCATTTCTCTTCCCAGCCCTCTTTCTTTAGCTGATTAATCTCCCTCTTTGTACACATGCTGAGCCAGTTTAGGAAAGTTATTTTTCCTTCTACTTGATGGCAGTCATGAGGAATATGGTTTGATATTGCCATGCTTGTCAGCGCATGTGTGCGTGTGCGTGCATGTGCTTGGAACTGTGACAGATTAAATGGGTGTGAGCTCGCCATTTAGACGGTCATTGAGTGCGCGTGTGTGTGTGTGTGTGTGTGTGTGTGTGTGTGTGTGCATCAGGTGGTGGCGTGCAGCGGAGGGAAGGAGGAGGTACAATATTTGTGACAGATGAAGTTGAAGAGTGGAAATAAGGGAATATTGTTTGCCTGGGGAGCTGCTTCACTTCCTTGGGTGGGTGGAGCATGTAGGTGCTGGTGACAGATGATATTAATTCACTTAGGTACCCGTGCATAGTGGCAGTGTCACACAATATGGCACATTTTGACGAAGCAGCAAGGATTCTATATCGTTTCAGTAAATTCAGCTCCTTTATCTTTCCCTTTCTACCGTGTGTGTGTGTGTGTGTGTGCATATGCTCTTGTGTCAAGACATTACAGATTATTGGTGTTGGTTTAAGAAAGGGGAGGTTTGCCTGTAATTTACAGTCCATACATTATTATAAGAACCCACAAGGTACAATGTAGGGTTCATTTGCCACAGTGACATTTTGAGGCAGTAAAAAGATTAATTATCATTTCTGTAGGGGGATATTTCATTTCCTTTGGTATATGGAATGTTGACAAACAAATACAGATGGGCAAATATGAACATACTTTGTTACACATATACTGTATGGTCAGTGCTGTGCAAAAATCCACAATAAGTAAAAACTATATTTTTGTTGTTTTCATAGCTTTGAACGACCACAGTTTCTTCTTCAGGTCTCTGAAAAAAAAAAAAAAATCTAATCAGATTTGTATTTTCTTCCCTCCTCTCTTTTTTCGTCTATGACCTGTCCTGTTTTTTTTTTTTTTCAATTAAGTCATCTTGAGTATCCAGTTTGTTTGCTGAACCAATTAAGATTGGCCTTGTTGGTACAAAACGATGATCGCCATTTTGGGGGTTAAACTCGTTCAAAATGTGCAATCCTCAAGTTTTTCTTACAATTGCCATGTTCAGGTCTGATTAATCAGAATTCTACTCCATGTGGGTTTGAAAAAGCTGGCGAAGTTGCTACTGTTAAAGTGTAAGACTTAAACTTGTAAAAGCTGTTTTTTTCCCCCCCCGATATATATATCAAGAGAATGAGACAAAATTATACACTATATGTTATAATATGTGCACATACATAAATACTCATGCTAAAATACTACTTTTCTACCGATATAAACTGAAAAGGGAGAGACTAAAGTGTCATTGGCTGTAGCTGACTTGTCATTGATAAAATTATCAAGTTTTTCTTTCTTACTTTGTGTCAAAACGAGTCATTATTGATACAAAAATAGCTTTCTTCACATATAATTTGCCTTTCCAACTTTTGCTTTTCCTAAGTTGGTGTTTATGATTTTCTGGATAACTTCATATAGTGCAGGAGAGCACTAAGCTGAGAGGGGACACATTTTGGGCTCTCGCGATTCAGCTGTTGAAGGCTATAAACCTGTTTGCTGCCAGCAAACAAAGTCTCGCCATCAAACGCAAATGAATTTCGGTGAACTCAAATGACGCCGGAGAATATACATCCTGTCCTGCCTTTTCAAGATGACAGTTAGAGCGGAATTGCGCGCCTTCGCGTCTGAAAGCAAGTCATTTGCATTCAAAAAATGACAGCGAGCATGTCTACAAGTGCTCATTAGGAACAAGGTGAATATTGGGCTGTGACATTGCATAGATCTGCTCTGTGTAATTTGACACTTCACAGACGCGAACAAAATGGCTCTGCTTTGTTTTATATAACTGAGAAAAATATTTTTTACCCCCTCGTAACAAGTTAAAACAATTCAGTTTTAGAGTTTTAAAGGCTTCCACTAATAGACATCATCCACAATGTGTCATAGCAGAATATTTTCTTGGGTATCATTTGGCCCAAATCTCATCCTCGAGCCTGTGTGTTAGATGTTGCACACGCGGTGCTGCATCATCCGCCTGGAACGGCGTTGTCGGTGGACGCCCACCGCCTCAGCAGCGCCTCGATCTCAATCACTAACGAGAGGCCTTTCACCCACGGCGCAACCGCGCATTGCTCATTGAACCTATAATGAAGCTGGATACAAACACAGACCCGCTCGAAATGAGGGGAAAGTCGATACTCAGTGGTCCACTTTCAATCATCCAACCCCGACCCCATGTGTTCGCCAAACTCTGATTCCATAAGCACTCGAGTGCCACGTCAACACCGGGTTCTCATTTTCGGAAACATCCTATTTTCAATACTGTGAAAAGGGGAAAATATATATATATATATATATATATGTATATATATATATATATATATATATATATATATATATATATATATATATATATATATATATTTGTTTATTTTTCTGTGCTACATGACTGAAAGTGAATCATTGATTTTTGGATGTCTGCTCTTCCAGACAGAACAGTGGAGAAACAGTTTAGACCGAAATCCTTATAGATGCAGATAGATCATTAAAGCTATAGCTCAGTAGTGTCATTATTTATGTTATGCCCCGCCCCCCCACCCTTTTTTTCCCCCCTCTCTTTCTGTTGCACCAGCTTCCATTTGATCTTCATTAGTGAACGCAATCATGGCAGACAATGGAAGTGATAGCCCAGCACTTCCTGTAGTGAATTACAGTTTCAAATTCGCATTTACATTCATTGATTTAATAATAATTTGACAAGCGCCGCTGATGATGTTGGCGGATGTGGCAGCCTTGGAAAATAGGAATGTGTTTTCTTCTGTTGAAAACAATTTTTTTTTACATTCATTTTCTTTGGTGATCATTTTTGAAAAAAACTAAACAAAACAAAAAAACAATAAAAGTGGTGAGCAGCAATTGTATTTGTACAGATGCACAGTGTAGAGGATACCTTTAGATGATAAGGTGAAAAACAATATTTATGCTCCAGGAAAGTAGTAAAAAGGGTCAGATTAGACTGGACACTGGAGGAAGGTTAAATTAATGGGAAAAAAAAAAAGGCTTTGTGATCAAGCTCACTGTTCAGCTTGGCTCTTAAGCAATGCTTTTAGCTTATGTGACACCTCACATCTCTGCTTCTCCTGAGCATGACCCGTTTCTCTCTGACAAGCCCGACGTCTTGACGCCAGATCACACATCCGCGCTTGTTCTCTGATCAATCGCTGCCCACCATGGCTCCTTAAAGTCTCCCAAGATACTGAAGATGCAATCAAATGTGATCCTAATTTTTTTTTTTGTCTCTCTCTAAAAAGTGACTCGTTCTGTGGCAGCCGTCAGATGAGTCATGCCTTCCCCGTTGTGCATTTCCATTTACTCCGTCGCTCCCTTTGTGATCCTTGCAAACAGAGTCCCTGTGTGCAATTCTCTGCGTATCTTTCCATTCCGTCTTTCTTCGGTGGCTGTGGCTAATGTGTCACAAGCATTTAGTGTGAGGAATGAGCGGGGTGGCATACGCAGATTGGCAAGATATGAAAATTGTATGACAATTAATGGCCATGTGCTGTTAAGTGCAGGGGATGATTGTGTGTGTGCGCACCTAGGCCCTCCTTCTCGCATCCATTAATATTCACTGTTTAAACAGGCACCTGCCAGAATACTCTCAGCAGGCTGTGGGCTTCTTTATGTCCTCTGTGCACAACGTTGTTAAATGGAGAAGCTGATGAGGTGGAATGTCTAAGCAGATCGCATGCGACAAGCCTGACTCCAGGAGAAAGAAATCATCATTTCCATTGCTTTTCCTTCGCTTTCTCTCCCTTGACCGGTAGAAAGCGACGTGACAATCTGATTGAGAATTGCTGCACACTTCCAAAGGGAAGGGGGGGGTGGGGTCCGCGCTCTACGCGTCTGTCAGCGCTGTGTTGCGGTGTCGTTGGAGCGCACATAGGAATGATCGTTGCCAGGATTCATCTCCTGAGTGTGAGCGGATAAAAGAACTGAAGAGATATGGAGACGTCCCGGGGCCGGGTGGAGAACAGGGGGGATGGGGGGCTGGAGTGTGACGGATAACATGCAGCACGTCGGGTGCACAGCATCTCGAAAATCATCTTCGAGTCTCCGCGTTGCCTCCCGATAGCTCTTGCTCGTAGATTTTCTGCATGTTGTACACAGCCGTGTAAATCCCTCACGACAATGCTCCTCTGAATGGTCGACAACCTGCCACATTTCTGCTACTCACTTAGAAAACATGATGATTTCTTACCCAGGCTTGTTTGTCTTGCATTATTTTTCCCCAGATGCCCCCCTCTCCACTCACTTATCTGCTGGTAATACTTTTTGTAACTGCTGCTTTTACTGCCTTTCTGCTTTCATCCATTGCACATTTCTTTTTAAATTCATCCCTAGTACCTCAAACATGTCTTTTTTTTTTTTCCTTGACGACGGCGCTTCTCTGATGCAATCCTGTGTCCACACAGCCCTTGCTTGCCTTTTCACCTTTCCTCCTTAAATAATAGTGTTTCCGGCCTTTATAGCTGGTCACGGACATTGAAAGGCCATAAGACAAGATGGTAACGTTAATGTGGGGCACCCCAGACTGGACTTTCTCCTGGCTGACCGCTAAACGGCCCAAAGAGCATGGACGTCAGAGTAAAAGACTGCTAATGGGAAGTGGACGAGGTGAAGCACGCAACAATTCATTCCTTATGGACAGAGGAATGGTATTGACAGGTCACTGCTGATAGATTTTAGATATTTCCTTACAGCCCAACTGAATGATTTATCCCAGCATGCAGCGCTTTAGATTTAATTACATTTGTGCCTGATGCTAAATTTGAAATTTGTGAAATACTGTGTCCATTTCATATCTTTCTCTAAGATTTAATTTTAAATGTTGTAACGTAGCGACATGTAAGTAATGTGAGATTAACGAAACAATGAAAGCCGCTTGTCGTTTAAGTCAGGCTGCAGAGAAGCTCTCCCTAATGACGCAGATGTTCGAGGGACACACAGATATTATGATGCCGTTTGCCTGCTGATATGTGCTTTTGCGTGTTTGCTTTCCGCGAGTCAGTGGGTTTTGTCAGTTTTTAGTGCTGTGAGATCCATTTGAAAACTAGCGGTATACAGACAGTAGCTTCGTGGCACTGTCATCTGCTCAAGTTGGAACATGGAAGTCTTCCTGTTTCCTTAGGGAAAGTCAGTCAAAAAGCCACCCTGGTGCGACTGGAAATCAATGAGAACATTAGCTTCTACCTCTGACTTGAGGTCTTCTTCAGTGGGACATGTCAATTTTGTGTCCCATTTTGAAAGCCGTGTCTGAAATGGATTACAATATTAATGCAACCGATGGTTAATCAACCTGGTCTGAATGAAATGTGGCAAACTACTTTTTCTTTTGACCCATCAGCAAACGACAATAAGCCGTCTTGGCGCACCTGTCAGGTGTTCCATGCAGGTCATCATCGAGCCTCTCATCAAGAGCCTTCCACGTTTTCCTCATCCCTCCTTCAAGCATTTTGTTTCCTCGACGAGAAACACAAAGGGGAACATATTGAATGTGGTGACGGTGGGGGAAAGAGGCATCCTAGGATGTCAGTGAACACACCTCTTGTGGCTAATAATCCTGGCAGAGGAGACAACAGTCATTCATCTGTGCGCCACACACGGGCATGTTGACTTTTCTGACTGAAGAAAGGGAATAATTGTGAGGCTCACATAAGTGATGAAAGCAGCCGAGACTGTGGTGCCAACACCTCCCCCCCCACCCCCCATCCCTTTTTTTTTTTTAAGAGCGGCAGAAGATGAAAAGAGGAAATACACACAGAGGAGCATTTATGTAACAACACAAGGAGTAGGTATCAAATAAGCCGTGTTCCCACTTAGCATAGCTCCAAAGACAGACAAGGGGAATCAATAGGAACCAGCAATTTCACTCTCTTCAGGAAAATACGCTACGGGCAAACAAATATGCGAAGTTCTCATGTGTTCTTTCTACAAATTCAAATATCTTTTCAAAGATATCTGACATTCATTGCCGCGGCTGTCGGCGCGATTATTTATTTATTTGAGTTTTTCCTTACAATGTATACACACACACACACACACACACACACACACACACAACTGGAGTTTACGGATCTTGAGGAACTAATCAAAAACTTGTACAACACAAAGCTTGGGAAAAAGACAAAGTCAAAAACTCTGGCATCGATATACACCATCTGCACGATTCATAAGTTTGATGCTGGCAAAGTTTGTGGGTACAAAGGCAAGGGTTTTTTTTTTTTTCTTCCCCTCCCTTTGTTTTGTCTAAGGCGCCATCTCCCTGCTTTACCACTGCTCCCCTCACAACCTTCGATTCTTTCGCTCCGCTCTCTCATCGTTCTCATCCACTGTCTTCCTCTCGCTCCCCTCACACAAACTTGTGCCTGTGCTTCATTTGCAACACTATCCCCCCAGGTCAGCGGGGTGGGTGTGGTAGAGAATGTGAAGTAATCTCACTTGCTTGATTCTATCAATCCTCTTTTTCACCCGGGTTTTGAACACCTCAATCAAACCTCCCCTCAAGGTCGCCTTTGTAGCATACTCGGCAGATTAAGTCCCCGTCCGTGTGCCGTGTGTGCTTTGAACTGGAGACATCAGCCACAGAAGGATGGAGAAGAGAAGGGAGGGGAGAGCCACAGAGAAAAAGACAGGCAACTGCTGACTTTTTTGTTTTGTTATTTGTGTGGCTTTCCTGCCTTTACTTCAGCAGAAGAAAGCCCGGCATGGATAAACACTCTAGTCATCAAGGTCAATATAAAGTACCTATAAACCTAATTGCCCCATTTATTTTCATTTTTAAATTTACAGATAGAAGAAGCCGTTCTTGCCAAACATCGACCCACAAACACTCAAATCTGGCCAATTCCAGCTGTTTATTGATGTTGACTGTCCATTCAAACTTGTGTAACTTAATTTCTGTCACTGCTCCAGCAGTGTGTTAATCCCCCCCCCATTCTTTGTGCCATTGTCAACACTTGAGTGTTTCAAGCTATTCCATTAAAAGCCCCAGCCTGTCAGTGGCAGACCACGCCGTATGATGTCAACGATAGCAGCGGGGACGGGATGGTGTTGTGAATGGTCGGCTGGAAGCAATGTTCAATTTACAGCGGTCTGAGATTTCCATCTATCATCGGCACAATGATGGAGAGCTGGAGAGACAGAGAGAGAGAGAGAGAAAAGGAGAGTAGGAAGAGAGCGAGGCTCCTTTCCCCTCCCTGTTCCACCTCATGAGATGAATACCAACTGGAGCACTGCATGAAGAAGAGTGCATAAAGGCTGGGCGGGCTGTGTGCGCGCTCTTATCATAGCCATGAAGGATTCCACATCTTTGTTGCTTTCTTTCTTTGCAGCAGTGTAGAATCATATGTTGTTGTTTTTTTCTACACCTGCTCTGCTTCTCATCAACAGAGCATTGCAGTATCTCCCTTCTTTCAACTACGCCCTCATTTTATTTTTTTTCCACCGTTTTCTCTCCAGCCCTCCTGCCCTCTGCGAAGGCTCCTTGCAGACATACATCACTGGGCATCATTGTGATGCTTGGGGCTCAACGGCATTCATCCTAATATCTGCATGCGGTCCAATTTGCAAGAAAAATGAAATAATCTCACCAAGGCAAACGGTCGTTCATCCAAGTACTCGGCTACATCAGCGTCATCCTTCTTGCCACCTCCCACTCCCTCCCAGTCCCGTGCTTTTCTGCTGTCGACCTACCAGTGGAAAACGTGCCGATACTGATTGAACTGACCAATGAGATATCAAAAATAATCGAGATACTAATCCAGATTGAGGCCAGATTAATGGTCTAATGTTTTTATGAATTATTAAAGGAATACTTCAGCAAATAGGATAGATACTACCCCTAGAATAGGGTTGAAAAAGTGTGCTTCCCAACCTCAGTTTCCCCAGAGTCGAGAAATATCCAGGATCCAAATCCAAAATCCAAATCCAGGACCAGTGCTAAGGTTGTGTACCAAACTGTACTTTTAATACTATCAATCAAGGCTACCACGGAGTGCCGATTCATGTTACAGCAACGGGTGCTGAATTGCAGTTTCTGTAGTCACATTGGTGAAAAGAGATAGCAGGAATCCCAAGATAGCTTTATGTGCAACAGAGGGGGTTGGCCAGGGGGTATCGTAAAATAAACAAAAACAACATTTTTCTTAAAACAATGACAAGTGCCACAAAAAAAAAGGTACTGTTGGGTACAGATGCCCAATACAAAGGTATTATGTTACAGGTATTGCTTCAGGCAGCTGAGCTAACAGCCACTCTCCATCACCATAACAGATGAAGTTATGCTTAAACACCAAGACATTAATAGATTCCATGTCTTTCAGGTCCCTTGGTGTCAACTCAGCCCATGCTATGAGTTTTATTTTATTGGTGCACTCGAATAAATCTTAATTTAGTGGCTTCATGGTGCAAGCTTTGATTTGAGTAACCCTCCTCCTTCCCCCTTTTTTTTTTTTTTTTACATACATCACAGACAGCGAGACATCAGCGACAGATTAACTGCAAAACACTGCCAGGACGCATTCCCCCCCCCCCCCCCCCCACTACTTCCCCTGTCTAATTACATGCACTGGAGATCTGTTGCCTAGAAAAGAGGTTGCCTTAAGCCACAATCCCCACAAGGTTCTTTTCCCACCTCTCATCTCCTCCTTCATCCACGTTGCTGCGATTTTCCATCCTTCTCCGCAAAGGCCTACTTCCTTCCACCCGTAGCCTCTGGCCCTACTCGTGTATTGCTCTGATTCAATTAATTAGTATGTGGCTCGTCCAGAGATTTAACGCATAATGATATGTTAGCCCTGGCACTGTGAATATCTTAAATTGCTCTATTCCCGACAGACCGCTTGGGTAACCTCTTGTATCTCGCAAAAGGGTCACATTATTAGAAAGCAGCGAGGTGCGTAAGGGGGGGGAGGGAGGTGATGCAGAATACATGCTGGTCTTGTGGGACAGAGGGGGAGCGTAGGAATCAATGAAAGCAATCCACATGTGCTATTGAATTGTTGTGAACCGAATAAAGCGTGGGAAAAGAAAAAAAAGTATAGATCTATGGATTGTGCAGACATCAGGAAATCATACACTTATAGGAAGCAATAAAAATAAAAATAAAAAACATTTCAATAGAGATGTTGGATATAAAACAATGAGTCAAATATAAAATTAGAGTTTTGGTTTTTATGAGTGAGTAGCATGACCTCAACCATTGGACTGTGAATGGCCCGCCTTGAGATTCACAGTTTAGTCTGCACCATCTTGGTTTTTTTGGAACCAGAAGAGACCAAACTTGGAAGAGAAGAGCTGGGATAGAAGTGAGGGTCGATCTAACTGAGAATGTCCTGTTTTGATCATCTATTTGAGCATAATTTACACCATTCACCATTAAGAAATGTGCAGTAGAAGTGTGTTTCCTCTGGGGACCCACTTTATAAAGATGAGAAACTAAATACTGTACATAATACGAATCATGACGAGAGCAAATTTGTGCACATTGTCGTGACTAATCTACAGCTATGTAAAACCTAACACCATTTTGAGTTGGTGATTTTTTCATAAATCATTTAACATTTCATTTTATGCATGTTATTTAAAACATTTACACATCATTTTTCACTAAAAGTTTGGGAAAATTGAGCAAAGTTTTTTTTGGGGACCCTAAAAAGAAATGTGTGTATACATTTCCATTTCAAACGCCTATTTGGTCCGTTCATTATGTGTCAGATTGACCCAATTACATGAATTATATGTTGTTTATGTGTGTACATTTACTTCTTTAGCAGTTTTTACACACTCCTTTTTCATATGTCATTTACTGTACCAGTTGCCTTGGACATTCAAGGACCAGGTAACTGCACAACCTGTCATGTTGTGCTCTTTATGTTCCCAACCACACCTTGAATGACATTACTGCATTTAATTCATCATTCGGTGAGAATAAATGATTTTTTCGTGTTAATGGGGCCTTGAGGCAAATTTTGCATTCCTGTTAACAGTGTAAGAAAAATGATTGAGCACTTCGACGTGAGGACAAAATCTTTACGCGTGAGACACATAACCTCATGAGAATACAGTGTTTTGATACAATAATGACATCACAAGGCATAACTTGTTAAGCACGCACTGGTGGAGCCTGGTTAAAGGAATACTTGACATATCTGCATTTAGCTTTGTATTACTAGAAAAGTAAGGTTGTGCTTCCCAACCTCAGTTGACCCTGAGTCGAGAAATATCTTCATTCTTTGAAAACTCAGAAATCTTTGAAAGTCAATCAAATCATCAATCAAATCTTTGAAAACAAACTGCAACGCTAATTCCACACTTTTAAGACCCACTCATAGGGGGACGGGACCTCCTTCCCAGAATGTACACAGTGTGCAGTTACGCTAAAGGGACCAAGTGTCACGTAACAAATTAAAGAATGAAAATATTTCTCGACTGAGGTTGGGAAGCGTTCCTTTAGCTACAGCGGCTAATCTCGCCACATTCCTCCAAACCCTCTGAAGCATCGACTTTAGCACGGCGAATAAACTAGATTTAGTCAAATGTACCGAAATCCCGAAAGGCGTCCGAGGAGTAGCTTAACATTTACCACAGAGAGCAGGAGAGCCAGCTAGAAAAGCACATTGCTAACTTGCCAACTTTACCCATGGTTCACAGTTGGGCAGAGTCTGCACTAGTTGGGGCCAGTCGGCATTGCTAGTTGGCAGAGAAATCTGGTAGTGTGTGAGGGTAAAGACTTGAATAGACGAGTGTGTGAGGGTAGCAGACCTGACCGGACTTCAGGAGCAGTCTGAATTTTTTGGCTAAACAAATCATCACCTATTTTGCATAATTGGCTGTGTATGTATTTGTGATGGATGCTGTAGGAGAGAGGAATAGCGTCGCAATTCACTTCACCCTCGTCCTCATCATTTATTAGTTTCTTTGCGTCGCGCTTGATGTGCCTTCAGAACGATACGTGCTTTCACGTCAGAGTCACCAAAAGTGTCCAATAACACCAGAAAAAGTCGTTAGGTTCGTCTCTAGTTCCTTTTTTGAACACATGTTGCCAGCAGCCAATGAAAAAGAGCAGGTGAGGTGACACAAGACGTCAGAAGACAAAGACGACTGGAAGTAGAGGGAATATCAAAACAACGATGCTTTGTTTACCCTTTGAACGGTCGCTCTCAGGAGAGTTTGTGCAAGAGTTGGCTACAGTTGGTTTGACAAATCACGTCGTCTGTGATCCCTCATCAGGCGCAGTCTCGCTCGACGTGTGATCCCCGGTCTTTAAGTCGCTAAAGACTGACAAAGCAAAAATCTGTCTGAGAACAAGGTTATAGATAGTAGAGAAGAAAATAACAGTATTCAATTACAATTGCCAAGCGCAGCACAAACGAGCTACCAAGGAACACAGGAAATTAAGTCATCTGTTTACTTCAGGTCAGCGTAATGTTAAAAGCATGTAAAAGTGCCACCCAAAATTTAACTAGTTCTTAATTGAAAATAATACACACGTGTGCCATCAGATTTGAAGGAAAAAAAAAATTTTGTCAACATCAAATTGTGCTAATAATTACACGCCACACCAGCTGCACAAATCAAAGCATTACAAAAGACCAAAACAAATGGACTCAAAATACTGGTTGATTGTGCCACAAACAGTAATTAGTTGCTTCTTTGTTGTCTGTCCAACCTTTTAGGAGCACAGCTACAAGCAGCCCATCTCAGAGCCGGTTGATGGCTTCTGCCAACAGAAGGTGGGGATCGCTTTTCCTGTGATTAGTTTCATTTACGCAGCTTTCCTATGCCTGGTAAATTGTTGCCACTGAAATGGGGGCAGAAAGACACCCCGGCTGGTGGAAGCTAATTTTCCATTTGAGGAAGCTGTCTGCAAAATAATAATCTACGGTTTGTTATGTGAAAATGATGATCTCCCTCAGCTCTCCTGGGAGCTGGGTAATGGCACAGCACTGAGAAGGCCTTCATGCCATAACTGTGCTTTTCCCACAACTGGCTTGTTAGCCATAGAACCCCAGCTTGTCACTACGCAGGCAGACTGAGACTGCAGCATCTGCCACTGGCTGGCGTGGGGATGTGTTGAGGGTGGCACTGCATGCTGAGCAACAGAATTTATCTATTGCTGAAGTGTGGATGCCTTTTGTGTACCTGAGCATCAGTGTCTTGGACATATTGGATTTATTAGGTTATTGGAGTTTCACCAAATGGTTGACAAATTTGGAGAAACTGACAATTAACTATCCTTTTCAATGTTTTATAATTACTTAGAACATTCTTGACAAGGGCTACTGCATCTACTATTTTTCAGACTCAGAAGAGGACGTGTTGCTGTGAATCAATACGTCCAATGTGTGTTATTGATGATAGGATGTTAATCTATGAGTTATTAGCATTTTGTGCCATTTATATGCATCATCATTGCTAAGTAAAGGCCTGAGATGGGGGTCTCTTCTGGGGGGAGGGGGGGGGGGGGGTGCTTCAAAGTGTCATTAGAAATATAACGATACACTGAAAAAAAATATTATGTCTTGTTACAGATTAAATAACTGAGCATTAAGGATTGTAAAACCATCAGTTAGATCAGGGAGAGTCATGTCATGTTAGTAATTTAGAATTACTTTAAAATTTCAACAAAAAAATTCTCAGTGATAAAAGCACTTTTTATATTATATTAATTACTTTGATCATTTATATTTTTTTTCAAAGAGCAATTTGCAATTTAAAAAAAAAAAAATTGTTTATTACTTTTACACCAAAATAACATTTTACAAAGCATGGTATACTATAAATAAATGTTATCAAAGGTGCTCTGTGAGACATAAAGCTTATTACACTGTCGTTGGCTGTGAATCGGTGTCGTAGCAGTTAAAAATAAAAGGTCATTCCTCAGTGAAGAGTTATGCAAGTGGCCTTTAGAGGAGCTTCATTTGGTATGGGGCGTGTGTTCCTATAGGGGAGGTCTTCTAAAAACACAGCGCACAGTCTGCCCTGCAAGAGCGGCGCTCCTTGTATTCAGCTCGAGTGTGGCGAGCGAGGGCAACAATCGACTAATCCTCTTCCTGCCGCCCCAAAGTTTGCCTGTGGATTCAAATCCGCTGAGCTGAACTTTAAGCATCCGAGGAGAGATAAGATGTACAGATGTGGGGCAGTGGAATTCAAAGTCAAGGATACAAGTTATGGCATCTTGCGCTGTTTATTCTCTTATGCTGTGGTGCATGTGTCAACTTTTCCTCCTTCAGAAACGCCACTTCATTTGCATCTCAATGCCGAGTAGTTTTAATGACAGAATCATATCTTTGCATTCACTTTTCAATACGGCCCACTTTTCCCCTGTTACTGTTTCTCACAGAAACACCCAAATCTGACACGCGTGCAATAAAAAAAAAGAAGCAATTAATTGCCCACAACATAAATTGTTTGACATGAGATGTAAGCCTATATTTCGAGTTTATTTTAGCACTAGTAAATACACCTAATTAACTGGGACATACAGCTATATTCACAAGGCTGCTTATTATGCAGCGTATAATTTTTCCACATTCACTATGGCATCTATAAGTGCCTCATTTCTGCTGGAAATTAATTATATGAGCTGACAGCTATTGAATCAGACAAAGAGCAGTGGTTTCCCACTCACTCCCTTTTTGAAACTTGATACTCGCCTATGAGTTATTTGCGGTGTGGAAATACCAAAAGAAAACATTGTCATTTAATGTAAATATGTGTTTAAAGTTTTATTATGCCATAATTATTCGTGCAATTTGAATTTTTTTTATTTCTCAGAGTATTGATGACCCGCTTAAAAATCCTATTGATTTTGCTCCGTGTTTGGTTTCCACCAGCTTTTGCATTTAGCTGTTCAAAAGGAGGTGGAAGGGTCATGGCTTTTAAACCTGTAGTTTTGCCCTTATAAATGCATTCAAGCGCACACACACAGTCATACACACACATGCAGAGCAACTCCGTAGCGCCTTGCATGGGGCCATTTTTATCATTTCCCTGTTCAATAATCCATCAACATTTACATTCCATTAATCATCCCGCTGTCTGAGCTGGAGTAGCGCTCCAGGAAGGGCCCCCTGGGCAGTGCACCGGCCCTCCCTCATTAGCCATAATGTGCACATACACATGAGAAAATACACCGACATTCTCACGACTTACCGCTCAGGACAATATTGACTCCGACGATGCGACCACTGCACTAAAATGCACCAAATACTGTGTGATAGTTAATACGCACAAGACTAGTTTTTATCCTGTTTATGCTCGCACATGCACATGGAGCAAGGAGACTAAATCTTGATCGATTTTGATCTTTCCCGTTCCAAACCGTACTGTACCAAACTGAACTGTATTATGATGGAAACACCATTTGTTAATGAACAAATAATTGAAATATATATATTTCGTTGGACAATGAGGCCAGCAACACATTTCTGCAGCCCTCCATGGTTTCAAAAATCACAGTTTCAAGCTGTAGTATGTAGCTTTAAAATAGAAACTAACATTCAAACCCTTGCTGTACAAGTTTGTGCAATGCTATCAGCGTTAGGGTTAGTTGCAGTGATGCATTTTACCTAACAAAAAAAAGCCTATGAAAGCCTAACATGCCTAACATGTACAGTGTTAAAGTGAGATGCCAGCAGTTATCCTCAGTTCTCTGAAACGCAAGTGGGCTAGTTTTATACAGACATGAACGTTAAAAGAGAGCAGTTTTTATATGTTTTTGGATC
The DNA here is from genome assembly GCF_958295425.1 of Solea solea. Taxonomy (NCBI): domain Eukaryota; kingdom Metazoa; phylum Chordata; class Actinopteri; order Pleuronectiformes; family Soleidae; genus Solea; species Solea solea. The sequence goes on from NC_081136.1 coordinate 12,366,070, forward strand.
ATGGATCCTGATCATGGTTGTCCTGTCAGAACATGCTGGTGTCTCAGCTGAGCCATGGAGCAAATCTGGGAAGGTAGAGACACTAGCAGTGTTTTGGTAACAGAAGTTACACACCGGAGCTTTAATTATAACCTGTTTATGTTAACCCTTGATAATAAACTACACACAATTCACATTGAAATAGTAACTTTAAATATCTATAGTGAGTTTTGTTGTTGGTGATGTACAAATGTCTCTGTTTGGTCTTCATGAATAGGAACAATGTAACATTATCTGTGCACTCCCTCAGTCAGGCAAAACTATCAGACCTGACTGAGGGAGCGTTTCTGTGTATACAGCGACAGTTCAGGGGTAAACGGGGTCAAGAAGCATTTTATCCTGCTAAACTGCAGAACTACTGGGTTTTCAGAGGAGGACAATTCACTTCAGTCATACTCCAATCTGTTTACGGCCACCTTACTTGCGTGGAACAATGTAATTGTTGCCTTTGCCTGTCTTGACATGGAACAGATCACTTCCTGTGTGCAGTGCGGGAACATCGCTGGGTGACAATCTAAACCCTAACATACTAAGAAACACAGAGGCAGTCGTTTGGAGCTGACTGACTTCATCAGTATTGTGTGAACTCATTAATTTATATTTAAGTTACTTTTAGCCATAACTTGACCACATTTAAATCCTAACTATATCCTAGCCTGAGGAATGAGTTGCCTCCTCATTTGAACCAGGTTTTGGTCCCCATGAGTACCTCGAAACAAACACATACACGGACATGAAATCGGCCTGTTGCCAGATTTCAGTAGCATAGCAGTAGGGGGTGCTGGTGAGCTGACGAGGCATAATACAACACCAACTGTGCTCTGTGTGATGCAACTGTAGCACACACACACACACACACACACACACACACACACACACACAGACCATACTGTGTGCATCAAACACACAAATAAACTGTCAAAATCTCCCCCTCTCTCTCATTCGCAGCAACCCAGATGAACTCACTTTCTCCAACCTGCTCCTCCGAATAAGATTTCTGTGATATTAATTCCCCGCTGTTGTGAAGATGAAACATAACTGAGTGTTTTTATAGAAATCTGTGACAGAACCATGTAGCACCAGTGGAAGCCACGGCGCCATCGATGGATCGCAAATGCGTGACTTTTGCCGTCATCGCGGACGACACGGTGAGTCACTTCATCCACAAAAAAAAACCAAATCACCTTTTGATGTGCATGGGGAGCTCATTCACTTTAAACATCTATGAATCTGCCTGCTGATCTTTCGTGATTTTTATAATATTTTAAATAAAAAGGGGGAAAAACAACAACAACAACCATTGTTTCAGGTGCTAACTTTGATTGATTGTGGACAACAGTTTGAAATCTAAGGATACAGCAACAATGACAGCATACTCTCAGATGAAACCGATTGTTTGGAGCTCATACCTGACAAATACTGTTTGGCTGTCAAAGGGAATACATTTGTATTTGTCTTCTTGTGTTTGCTTGTTTCTTTCACAACAAAATGTCATCAGGATACTTATTTTCGGAGACAGGAAATAAATCGAGAACAGTGAAGTGTGTGCTTATTGGTGTTTCAAAGAGCGTGACCTTCAAAATAATAGCATTGTAGAGAAATAATTTTTCAAATGCAACGCTGCCGTAAATTTAAGTCTGAGAAGTCATGCCTCGGCTAAAGTGCCTGTGGCCAATATTGTCTTTCATGGCCATGAGGGGGCGACACCACTGGTCGTCAGCAAACATTTTCCTGAGGGCTTTATGATTACTTTCAGTATTTCAAAGGAAAATCAAAGGAGAACAAAACCTCTCTCTTCAAAAATGTTCATTTTGCAAACGTCTAAAGCACTCACCCAAAAAACAGAGAGATATTTTTCACCCGTCATAAAAATCAGAAAATGTGAATATTTCAGAAATCTTTCAAAAACTCCCTTTAAAACTAAAAATGTCATTGTTATTTATTTGTCAAATAACCTGAATTCACCTTTTTATACCCAAATTGGAGCCGGCTCACGGGGCTTCTCTGAGAAGTCCACTTTCAACCACTAACTAATTTTTCTGTTAAGGAATGCAAGTAAATAACTATAATTTGACATCTTAATCAAGAAATAATAATGTGTCCTATAACTTTCCCTGCTTCTACATACTGGTGTAGTCACATTTAAAATAAATAAATAAATAAATAAATAAATAAATATACATATATATATATATATATATATATATATATATATATATATATATACATACATACATACATACATATACATATATATATACATATATACATATATATGTATGTATGTATATATATATATATATATATACACACATACATATATACATATATACATACATATATACACATATATACAAATATGCACATACACACACACATATACATATACACATATATATATACATACATACATACATACATATATACATATATGTATAAATATACACATACATCAATGTGCTTTTTTTGTCTTATTTCAGGCGAATGCAGCATGCTTCGAACTGTGCAGCCTTAATAGTATTGAAAATAAAATAAATATAGAATATAATATAATAATGAACTTGCAAGTGTATTTCAACATTCAACGCCTTTTCAAAATGTCCACCGCAGTTCCACTTTAAATTTCCAAACACTTTTACTTTATGAAAGTTGACCACTGAGAGGTGAAAAGCTGCTTTGAACAGTGAGTTAATTAAATATGGCTGAACAGGGTCACAGTGCTTGCAGACACATTCAGTAAGGCAGTACATCATCTATGCTCTCTAACAGATGACTAATGATGGCCCTCCCAGTTGGCATAATCTTCTCTTTGCACATTAAGGTAAAAAAAAAAAAAGTAAATAAAAAAAAAGCTAACGTGTGCATGTGAATATCACACTTTAGAGATTAGATCCATCATGGTGACATTGTCGCATGTGCTACGAAAGGCTTCATTAAGGGATTTCAAATATGTCGATTGTCTGCGTTTCCTGATTGTACTTTATAGGATGGAATGAATAGGTAATTGTAGATAACAAAATAGGATATATTGTTGCTGGTAAAGAAGTATGTTATACTTCAACAAACATACTGCTGTTATAGCGATACGTGAACACACTATTAAAAAACAACAACGCAGGTGGTCAATTTAAATTCAACTAGACTGAGGATATGGTGTATATTAATTTATGATAATTGTAAAGACTGCTACCGTGCGGTGTTATAAGAAGCCATGTTATATGATCTGTTGAAATGTGAATTCCATTATTCCGATGAACACATGTTTTATGTAAATATCACTTAGGTGCAAATAAGCATCTTGGCGATTGTGAACGTGTGATGGGGTGTCTTTGGTGTGTCTTTGGTGTGTGTGTGTGTGTGTGAGAGAGAGTGTAGTGCAACAATGTAAAGCGACGTCTGACAGATGGAGATATGGTGATGCACTGGGATATTTTAAACACAGTTATCAACTATATGATCATCAAGGCCCGGGTTTAAAGGTTACAGTAAAACGCATTTAAAACGTTGTTACGACAAACGGTCGGCATCAAGATTTTACCGACACTGATGAATGACCCCAAAGAAGGAAAAAAAAAAAAGGTGAATATGATTCATTTTAATCGACTAAACCAATCCATTAAAAGTGTAATTTAAAAAAATTCAAACCATGTGGTAACTAAAATGTTATTTTCACCTGACATGAGAAAAGAAAATGTTTACATTTTTCCTTCAATTCAAGACAAATTGTAAAAAAAAAAAGTAATTTGTGATACATTATTTGATATGAAAGTAATTATTGCTATTAAATTGTATATTAAGCAAAAGTGCAAGAGATCAAAACATATGATTGCAGTTGAGCTACTGTAAGTTAAAATATCTAATGTATTCAGTTGATTTGAATATTGGCAGTATGATGGTCATTTTATTGATTTTCATCATTCCGATTTGTCCAAAAATTGGAGCATTCTTTCGCTATATTGACAAAATATACACACAGTGGCTTCATTTGCATTACATAATGAACACCACCCAAACCTGCTCGCTCACAACAAAAGGCTTGGCAACGCGTCTCGGTCCTAATTAAATTATTTCCGTATTTGCGCGCCACAATAGGGAGGAGTAATTAATTTTTTAAATTTTTTTTTTTGCTCAAGTGCATTACCAAAGGCAATATCAAGTTTATTAAACGTGTCACAAATTAATTTGATTAATTACATTTGCCGAAGTTGAGAAATTGAAACTTCATCTGCTCATAATTACACCTTAATGGAGATATTTTTCCCATTACAAAGTCAAAGAGAGTGTTGGACATTCACACGTATCGAATCACTTCAGAAGTCTCTCGCTTCAGTAACGGGTGAACAAGTGATGGATAGGAAAAGGAAGAGGTGCAGATGAGTGTAAGTCATTAACACGCACACACACACACACACACACCGACATCACACTCTGAACGCGAGACGAGGACGACAGCGGGAAATCTGCTGTCACTCTAGAAAACTTTGCTGTTATCAAGGATTATTTATACAATGCTCACGCTCTGCTGTCACACCACCTTAAACCACAGGAATTAAACAACACCTTTTCTATTTTAGTCAGAGACTCTGATGGCTGCCATCAGTTTTTGCAATCCCCTACAGAGCAATACTTTTGGATTCAGTTGCCTCTCTAACTCTGTTAATCTACAACGCGGTGTCTAATCTGTGAGCAGCCAGCTATTTTCCAACGGCACATTGCCACAGGGTAACGTTTTCATGCTTAAACTTCGGTATTTACATACCAACATTTTGGGCAAATCGAAGTAGCAATAGTTAAATCGAACGAGTCCGACATGAAAATTAAGTTAAAACATCCACATCCATTTTAACTTCTACCGTCATAATAATTATTAAAAAATAATTAAAAAGCAGTTTGCAAGGTCTTAGAGTTACAATGATCTGGGAATAAAAAGATCATTACAAGTAAAGGGAATAATAACACAATTAACACAATCTCAGTCTGTTAACGTCAAATGGAAAACTATGAATAAAGCACCACAACACAAGACCAGCTTAAAACAGTTCAATTCTGTTTCCCTTTTTTCCTCTTCAATAAAATCCCTTCATTGACAGAAATGATGTGCAGTTCTGTGAACAAAGTGTCAAAGGGCAGTAAACACGAGAGTCTGCGACCTTGTCCCGCATGTGTATTAATCGTTGCCTCGGCAACCTCCATACGAAAACCAACAACAACCACCGAGAAACACACCGTTTGTTTTTATAAACGCTTGTGAGCTCAAATATCTAAATCGGTCAAACTGAGCTTCGGAATCAACAGGAAAGGTTTAATTTAAGTGACTTTGATTGTTGATGCCGGACGAGTTTGTGATCGAATGGGATTTTCACACACAATAGTGTTTTTCAGCGACGGCCCAAAAAGAGAAAATAGCCAGCGATTGGCAGTTCTCTGGCTGGAAACGCCTCGCTGATGCCAGAGGTCAGAAGAGAATGGCCGGACTAGTTGTAAGGTAGAGTCTCTCAAATTACACACAATGCACAGCACGTCGAAACCTGGAAGCAGATGGACAACAGCAGGGAAAACAACACCTGTTTTTACCAGGCTGGAATTAAAAAAAAAAAAAAAAAAAAAATATTAAGAAATGCATTAATGTGTCCGTTTCAGAATCAGACATTCCTCTCAAACTGAATCGAATCATCAACCGCACTGGCATCAGCACATTAGAAGGTACGACGGCCACCGCATCCTCGGCTTTCTCTGTCGCGCTCATCCCTTCCTGATTAAAAAAATAAATAAATAAATACGTGAATCAAAAGGAAGAAAGATGAAGGATAAGCACACGTATCCATCTCCACTATGTTTCTATCTCTCGGAAGCTTTTTACTCCTCCTCTCAGTAATCACCCCGCACACCTCTCATTTCAATACGGGCCTGAGTGCGCTGAGTGAACACTGCAATCTGGTCCTTGTAATGAAAACATACATTCCAGCTCCTCTCGCTGAGAGGAGGCCCCATTAGGAGACTCAGAAGCATTGATTGAAATGCTTTTAAATGTGCACGTGTCCATTAATGCAGAAGGAGGAGGCACGAGAGTGCAAGACAATGGCACGGAACATAAGTCATTCAACGTGAGCGCAGGAGCGAAGAACATACAGCCCGTTCCATCCAAACAAATTCACTTCAAACTCTCGTGCCCAAAAGGCCGGCTGATATCAATCAGAAGCACACAAATGTTATGAAGGAAGTCTAATTAGAAATCCCGACTCCACTTGTTAAACATCAACACGAGAACACAAAGAGGCGGAGTGTCGGCTTGAACCGGTTATGCCGCGTTGCAGATTGGGTGGGTTTGTAAAGAGCAAAGGGTTTCCGGAGACACCTCTGCCCTCACTGTGGCGGTGGCGCATACCCCGGGTGAACCCGCACGTGATGATGGCCGCTAAGTGAATGGTGAGGTCACATCCTCTATTTTAAATGGGATGAAACGAGTGCGCGGCCATGTCTCGTAATGAGCCTGGGAGGGAAATTGATTTGACATGCCTCACCCCTGCAACACCGTTAAGGATCCATCCTTCGCGTCGCAGTGAAACCCTCCGCGTGTGAAGATCAACTCTTCTTTTTTCCCCAATTGTGTCCAACATAATGCAGCCATCCAAACAGGTACAGTAAATGGCCTCAATAGGGCAAATGTCAATGTAATCTCTCCCTGCTCCTGACGGCGTTCGCCTCCATATGCCTCTCGCTCCTTTCTCTGGCGGGTTATCGCGCCTCGTCGAAGGGAACAGCTGTGCGTTTGATCTGACCCCTCAAATTCAATTATGGCCCAATCAGAATCCCGCCTCCCCGCCCCCCCCGGGATCAACCTCTGGGCTAGTAAAAGTGGTCTTGTCTCGTTTGGAAAATGGAGACACCGAAGAGGTAAAGGTGGTCTAATCTGAGGGAAAGAACGGGAGATGAACGCTAGACACACAAATCAGTCCATATCTTAAAACAAATTTGCTCTTTTTCCGTTTTTTTGGTTTGTTTTTTTTAAACACCTGCCGTCAGTCCAGATTCATGAACTCCTCATGATCACATCTTTTACAGTGATGAGTGGGTGCAAGTATCCAGCACAGGCTCCTTGGTTTAATTTCATTAAGTGGAAAGAGAATAAAGTCCACATTTACTCTGGAAGTGCTGCAGGGCGCGGACAAATCAATTTTGTTATTGGTGGGGGAACTCTATGAGAAAAAAAAAAAGGATGCCTTGGCCCTGACAGACATGATTCAGCATGATCACTTTCCAATGCTGAGCCTTTGTTATTTAACCTGTCTCCAATATTCCTTGAACTGTCCCCTTATTTCACCGCTTGCCCTACATTTTTCTGCTGATGCCGTTTTTAAATATGAAAAAAAAAAAACGTAGCGCAACATGACCCGACAGTTGCGTTGCTGTGTTAGACGCGCACAGACTATTTTTTTTTTTTTAGTTCAAAACGTCATAGCAACGACTAATCAGATCGTCTACTTCCCTGCTCGCAACGCGCGTAACTTCAGCCGTGGTTGATGTTGCAGAGAACGTCGCTCCTCCTCTCTTCTTTTCCAGTGGAAAAAAAATTATAAACATCTTGTACGTAAATCAGACACGACTGATGCAAATTGGAACAAAAATGATGCAGCGGTGCATTACGCATGATAGGACTCATCGTCAAAAGATAGGAAGCAATGAATTAACTGGGATGTGCGTGTGTGTTTATTAGCTCTTCAGCCTTGTCAGGACCAGTAGACCACCAAAACCTGGTCCCAATGAGGCAGAACCTCGTTGGGTTAAGGTTAGGCATTAACACTTGGGGTAAGCTGTCCAAATGAATCGACGTCATTGTGTGTGTTTATGAGAGGTTTTCCATCTGTTGGATGAACCAAATAAAGTCTCACCCACTCATTTGAGACTGGTCACTTTTGACAGCGAGCAAAGTGGTGGGTATATAAATCTGTATCATGAGGCATTGAGGCAATAAAATGAAAGAAAAACAATATCTATGATTAAGGAAAGCTATGAAAACCTGTCAGATTAGACCAAACACTGGAGAACGGTGAACTTAATCATCGCAAATACAATTTTCGTTTGGCAGGCTGTCGTGTGGATCGTCCACTTGACTGGCAACAGTCGTCCATGAATCATTCAGAAAATAACCCCCCCCCCCCAAAAAAAACATTCAAAAGATCATGCAATATCATTGCGGTAAACAGAGGACGGAGATATTCATATCTTTCGTTTGACTCCTGACCTTTTCACCGGCCTGTTTCTCATTCATCCCCGTTGCATCAGTATAAACCAATAAAATCTGCTTTGATCAAATAGCGGCACCGGGGAGGCATCAAGAAGTGGAAAAACCTGGAGATGAGTCTGTCTTGAGGAGGCATGGCACTTGGCAAGTAAAAAATAGCCGTTATAGGCCTGAGGTAAGTTCACTGTCTGAAACTCCCCGAACTGATTTTAGGTACAGCAGCAAGTGTGGGTGTGAAAAGGGCCCAGAGAGTCGTTAAGCTGCTTTAAGAGACGCAGCTGAGAGGAAGCAGTGAGAGGAAATATGAAACAGCGTGGTACCTTAACCAAACATTCTCACCTATTACCACAGTTTGTGGGATTTTTGGTCATGCTTTTATTGTCAAAGTCGACAAGATTACAAATCCACTTCAATGGACTCAGTGGCTCAACGCTAAAACAGTGAAGGTAGACGGCACTTGAACCTAGGGCAATTATTGCATGAATTATACATGGACCTGTGGTGCACTATGGGAAATATTTGAGCAAATTGATTCAGCTTTACTCCATTTTATTTATTTTTTTTTTTAAAGCCTTTGTTGCCAAAATATTCATGATTCACAAATTGCCATTAACAGAGCGAGTAAAACCGAATGGAGGAATTAATAGTTAACTGTTATGGCGACCATTTTTTTTTCTCTCTCATGGTATTTTACAATATTTACAGAGTTTCAAAACTGATATTCAGTTACACAAACGAACAAGTTGGATGCTGATGTGTTAGGACAACATGTAAATAGTTTGTGGTTGTGTTACTGTATACATATTTATTTATATCTTAGGATTTTCTTAGTATTTTCTAATTTGATTCTATTTAAATGCACCAAAACACCAAGTCAAATTTTTTGTATGTTTAAATGTACTTGGCAATAAAAAAAATAATAATTCTGATTTAGATATAATTCAAAACTTTGCATAAGTTGCATTTTAATCTCTTACATGAACACGCAGACTTTTACATGGCTTTCATTGTTATTTTGTCGGTTTCTATTGTGCTCGAGAAGCTGCTGCCCACAGAGTGAGCGCTGGCATTGTCTCGTTGGAAGCGCGGGGCACTGCCAGACCTCGGTTGCTCGCAGGAGGTGAGGATATGCGAGGGCCTGCGTGATGAGAGCAGCTGGAACCCACAATTTTCCCTCAACTCATCATAATCATAATCCTTCTGCACTGTGCTGCTGAATGTGTTTTTTTGTATGCGAGCCTGTGTGTGTGTGTGTGGGTGGGAGTCAGCAAGTATAAGCAAGGGAGTGAGTGAGTGAGTGAGTGAATGTGTGCACGATGGAGTGAAAGTCATAATACTGAAGCATGTGTTGACGTCTTGAAATGTTACCAAGCCAAGCATTAAACAAAGTTCTAGCAGCAGCGTCACCCCAAAGATAATCCTCACAATAAAGCAGAACAAGTTGAAAATACTCAAACGGGAACGAGACGGGCAACTCACACCTCCTATTCGGCCATGTTTAGACATGACGATGTAATTCTTGAGAGATATTGCACCCATGTCGCCACACAAAGAGCGAGAGACACACACGGGACATTAGCTCTCGAGTTTGTGCCTCGACTTTCCAGTCCTTTTATAAAGAGCCAGGGGATGAAGGGATGGAAATAATTGGGCCTAAACTTATTAGTGAATTGCAACGCAATTAGGTTTGCAAGACGCATGAACAGCCTCTTGCAAATGCAGCGTTACTGGACTGCGATGAATATGGTTTTAGTATAATTTAATATGATTACTGGCACATGTCTGTTTGAGTCCATTAGATTTGACTAGGGCTTCTTTTCAATGAGAAAATTACTACTACTACTACTACTATTATTTCTTCTATGTGCGTATGGGCAAAGAATAATTATGAGTGATACTTAACTTAAGTTAAGCACAAGTGCCCTGAGAACACACAAGGGCAATATACAGCCCCAGGGCAGGATCCGGTCCTTGATGTCCTAAAATTAGCTTCCTTTGGAAAATGAGATGCTGCATCTTAAGTGGTTTATCTTCAAATGCATTTTCCCCGATAAACAAACATAGGACATCAAAATGACCCTAGTTTAATTCAACTCTCGTATTTGTGGTCTGTATATATGTCATGTATCACTTTTCTAGTCAAAGCTGCTTTGGTTTTTTTTTTGCCGTTCACCCATTCACACACACACACACACACTTTCACTCACTCATCTTTCATAACACGCTGCCAAGCACAGCCGGCAGTAGCAACATGGGGTTAAGTGTGTAGACTAGGGCAGCCGGGATATGAACCCACGACCTTTGAGGTGAAAGACGGCCCGCTCAGCCACTGAGATACCGTCTCATTTATTCAACCCGCTTTAGGTCTTCTCGTAACTTCTCGTATATTCCATAAAACACACAAAACTCTCAAAACAACTCTCCTTTAGGGAATATGTTCCATCTCTGGTGGTAACTTCCTGCGTGCCTCAGGACAGCCCGTCACAAGCACTGTTAGATCTGGGTCAAACAGCTTATTGGTCCACTGAAGCTGATGAAATCAACTCCCTACAAGCATTGAAACACATTATCGTTATTTCGTTATGTCGTTATATAAATACGCACGTGATACGACCCGGACCGCAACGGATTTCAATGACAATGAACTCAGGCTGCCATTCTTTCTCATTTTAGACTATTTGCTTGTTAGTGTGACGTACTTTGTTTGACATTTGGATGGAGCGGTGTTGTCTGATAACATGAGAGCTGTGTTACAGGATCTGGCGTCTGTGAAATGTAACCAAGAATCCTATCGCTTGCATGTAAAATCCGTATTACTTTCCCCTATCTCATAACAATATTCATTACAAACATTGGGCCGTTCCAGAATCAGCAGTTCGGCACAGGGCTGCTTTATAACCCTCTGCGAAAAAAACAAAAAAAAGGGCTCTACCTCGTAAAAGCTTTATGCTGTAGCACTGGCAGACATTTGGCATTTACATTTATCATCAACTTCGGTTAATTAAACCCGACCCATCCACCATCTTGATTGCACAACGGTTAAAAAGAGAAAGAGGGAAAAAAAAAAAAAGGACAACATTTCCTCCACAGCAGTGTCATATGAGGAAGAACACTGAACATATCTGAACGAAGAGCTGCCACATACACACACACACACACACAGACATTTGTAAATTGTTTCAGGGAGCACGACCGACAGCCAAGACGTTGAAAAATCAGACGTAAGCCAAAGTTGTACATCGGCAAAGTTTTCTCAGATTCCCTTTTGCAGTAATGTGGTTTTGAAATGATCCAAATTTCATCGTCTAATTGGTCTTTACTCACGCTCATTAGCAAGTAAAGTGCAGGTAAACAAATCTACTTGTATCCCCTCACTCTGCCCACGTGCCGATGCACTGGCCTTTAAAATTGATCTTAATGACTCATGGCTTTTGCTGAGGCTGTCTGCATGACTGGGATTTATTTATTTATTTATTTATTTATTTATTTATTTATTTATTTATTTATTTATTTATTTAATTATTTATCTTTTTTCATTTTTATTGCCTTGTCATTACACTGCTCAAGATTGTTCCATTAGAGTTTGTTCCTGTGTGCTCATTTGCAACACGGACCAAAACAAGCTCATCGCTTGAATTAGATTCTGCGCTCGGTGAGCAGATTATCATTCGCGATCATATCGTTGCATAAAGCCACATTAACTCTATTAGCAAGAAAATAAAAAAAAATAAAAAATAAAAGCAGTCCAATGCTTAATCCTGGAGGAACACTTCACTAAATTAGTCATATGAAGAAAAATAAAGCTTATTTATGATGAGGTAAAAAGATCAAGATATATTGCTTATATTAATCAAACATTACCAGACAGTATGTTGAAAGAAATATCAAGTTATGGAGTAATTATGTACACGCCACGACCAAACTAAGGATGAAAAACTCTGTTGCATTTTTTAATCATATATTATTGATAGGATTCATAAATGTGACGCCCGTGGGGAGTATACTGTATACGAAGGCGATGCCCTCCTTTAGAGAAGTCTAAAGATATACGGACGCGGTAAATGTGTCATCATCTTCAATAAGTCATCACAGAATTCACAGACAGTGTTGCAGGCGAACTGTTCAGTGACATGCAAATGGGAAACGAGAAGTGAAATCCCGACCGTGACGGGCACACAGTCTAAACTGTGATGCATGACATAGCGGCCCGATGGAGTCTCGACTTGCCAAGGCAGTAAAATCAACTCAGTGTAATTTGTGTAGCCTGCCACTTGTCATTCTATCACTCTCATTTACTTGCCCCACTGTGCCTTTTTTCCCCCCACCCCCCCCTTCCTTAACAACAAGCACCAGACACTGTCACTGGACCATCACTGACTCGGCTCAAATGACTTCTGAAATTGCTTTGTTTCCCCTTCCTCGCGCACACATGTCGCAGATGTTGTTTTGGGGGCGCGAGTGGCTGCTTGCCAAAAATCAAGCGTGACACGCCATTAGCAAGTGAGCTGACTGCGCGCAGTTTGGTCCTTTCTTCCATTATTCATTTTTGTTGGAGGGCGCGGAGGAAGTGAGAAGCCGCCAGTGTTTATTCTGCTGGAGGGAGGGTGCACTGGCACTGTTATGAACCTGGACCGAGCATAATCTGCTGTGGCGATGAGTCATCTTTAGCATGCATTGCTGGATTTGGATGCAAAGAATAGAATAAATAAAAAAAAGGCATGTTTCTATTGGTGACACTTCCTATAGAAATGCCGTAAAACGATTGATTGAAATCGTACGTACAGTCATTTGGATTAGAGTAAACCCTTTAAACGGTTACATTAATTGCGCCCCTTGAAATAATTTAGGCGAATATCTGCGAGATGACAGATTCATTTCCTCAATTAAATGCAAGTCTGTCGGAGGGGTGGGGGGTGAGGCGAATCAGTCTGTTGTGTCTCTCCCTCCAAGTTGCTCTGAGGTCAACTTCGGATTAACTAACGTGATGTATCCCCTCTGCCACACAGCATTAGTCCTCACATTGTTCTCTGGCTTGACTCACAAGGCAGGCATTGCTTTCAATTACACCCTCAACTTTTCTTTTTAATTAAATGTACAGGCAGATTAATTACAGGACAGCTTAAATGATGAAAAAATTAGAGGTGTCCTGAAACATTGTGTTTGGTGTGAATCTGCCTGCCGCCTCCTCTTTGCACCCCCCCCCTCCGCCTCCTTCAACCCTTAAAGCTGTCACGCCTGCTGTTCAATAAGCAATCTGGTCGGGATGCGTACAAACGAGTGGAGTCGTGGGGGGGTGGGCAGTTTGTTTCTGTTTGCCAGACAGGTTCGATTCTTTGAGAGACACGGCCCACAAAACCAGACGCTCAGGGCTGGAGGCTGAGTAAAAACTAATTATGGTGGTGTTAAAAGGCGAGCTCAATGAGGCACAGCAAAGACAGCCAGATTCTCACCTCCTGACTGAAGCTCTGCAGGCCAACAGTGGGAAATGGTGGAACTAAATAAAGCCGTTCATACTTTGATCTGAAGAGCTCTACTCGTATATGGAGGTATAAGGGAGACGTGAGCCAGGCTGTCCCTTTAGGAGGTGGAGGTTGGTAGCGCCAGGTGGGGAAATGCTAACGCAAACGTTGTGTAATTGATTTCCGTTAAAGCTCCGGTTTGTAACATGTCACTGAAACGCTTCATCATGTGTATTTGAAAATCCTCTCCGTTTCCTCATAATGATCAACAAATAAAATTGCGACACAGAAAAATGCCACAGGAAGTGCAGCCAGAATTCTTAGCTCCATACAGACAAGCAGTGAATCCAGATAGTCAAAATCAGTATTAAGTCTTTTTCCCCTTCACCTTGACAGAAAAGAGAAAAAAAGGTCAACCCCGGTATTAAGAAAATTGGACTGCACTTACATTAGACTATGTAATTATGCGTCGGCAGACAATGATGACGTAGCTTTGTGGTGTTGCAACTAAAACGTTCTTAAGATAGACTTGAAATGTGCATTAAAGAAACCTCGCCGTCAGTCATCATGAGATAATTCACACTTGCTCCTAACATGGCTGTCACGGATATACTTTCAGGTTCCAACACTCCGTTTGGAACCTTCCAAGGCAAATTTGACAATTCTGAAGATCTACCAGTGTTTTTTTGTTTTTTTTTACAAAATGTAGCCTGTGGCTTTTCCGGACTCGACGCCCTTACCTGCAAATTCCCGGCAAAGTGGAACTGATGTTATAGAGACAATGTGGCGGTTTTTCTTTCAGACTCCCAGATGTCTATAGACGGACATCCATCACGCCATCCAGAGTCACTGTGGTCTATATTTGGAGCGTACCAGAGGGCCTATAAAAAGGGAGAACAACAGATACGTGGGTATCAAATGAACGGATGAGGCAGAGCATGAGTGACACAAACATGTTATGAGAGATGAGCAACATCTGGTGTAATGGATCTAAATCCTCTGGTCGCCATACGCTACTATTCTCTCCATAATCTTGGCCCTAATTCCCATGTACCCCCTGGTTTAATGGACTCTTTAAAGTATTAGCGGTTTTTATATTCTCTGCTTGTTTCTTCTATAATTTTGCCATCTACCATTTGTTAATGACGGTTATTAATAATGTGTTCAAAACAAACATGTCCACCGTGTTTAAGCAGCATTACAGCAGAGAAAAAAAAATCTATTGACAGTTTAACTTCTTTTTTTTATACTGTTATAGTGTGACTCTGATGCATCCTTTGTGACTAAACACTGTTTATTATTCTGCAGGATGTCTCAAAGGATTTAAAAAGTGGATTTTTTTTTTCTTCGCTCCCTTTCAAGACTGGTGGAATGTGAGGAGAGAAGGCAAAAGAGCAACACAAGGAGGTTTAGCGAGGTGGTCAAAACTGACTCCCGCTAAAATGAGCATGCCCCTGGACTAAACCCATGGGATTGAAAGTGGATTGAAAGCATCTCGCCATATATAGACAACTGCTGGCACAGCGAGGACAGCAAAAAAAAAAAAAAAAAAAGAAGAGGGAGAGAGGGAACTTGGAGTGAATCAATGAGTGGGACGAGGATAAAGAAAAGGAGCACAGAGGAGAGAGAGAGGAAAAGAGCACTGGTGTGTTACCAGCTGACCACTGGAGCTTCCCCTTCAACTCTTCCATTACACCATTACTGACACAGAGGGTCCTGTTTTTACCCAGCCATGCAAAATTCTGCTTCATTGCCAAGCCTGCTGGCTGCCCCGCTGAGTGTCCAACCACCTTGTTGCTCCATCAACACCAGCAAATGGACACAATTGGAAGAGCAGACTTCATGGATGGCGAGGGCAAAAAAGGGCAGTGTGTTCAGAATGGCTTCATCATTGTATCCTGTGTTAGAGGGGAGTACTATTCTCAGATTTGATACACACACCCTAAATCCTTAAGTGGAATGGGAAGGCGATGATGTGTGTGTGTGTGTGTGTGTTGTACAACTGATATACTCGGCCCTCTCTTCAAAGCTGCACCCCTAAGTCACAGGAAGTCATTGTCTGCAGTGAAACAGGAAATGCTGCCTTCACTTTCCCTTGCACACAGGTAGACTAGCTAATTCTAGTATATACTGAACAGCCATAGGGGGCTTCTCACTTGATTTACAACGCCAGTACACATTTTCCTGCGGAGTTCCTGGTCTCAATCGCTACGTTGAGGTCTTTTTAATAGCACACGATATTGATTTTGTAACATATGTGCCCATTTAGAGGAAAAGGGATGATAAAGCCCTGCAGATATGAGTGGACACCAGCGTGATTGACAAAATGGTATGATCCAATCGGAGCATAGGTTGCAGATTATGAATGTAACCGTCAGCGTGGTACTAGTCAAATCCAAACTCTTAAGGCTTCAAAAACGATTTCTGAATGTTATGGGTGGCGTCGCGACAGGTTGCATTCCATGTTGTCTGAATAAAATAAATGGTTGTCTTTGGCTACATCTATGCTAGTACCGTTTCATTTAAAAACATATTTCTGGTTCCAGATACACTCACTTATTGGTCCTGATAAGCCACATAAACTTCCCAATCGTGGGACTAATAAAGGATTATTTGTTTTACATAATCCATAATCACCTCCTAACTCTTAACACTGACTTTCAGTCAAATAAAATAAATCCTTGCTCTGAATTTTCACAATTGTTGTTACTCATTAATAGTATTTCCTGAAACCAAGCAAACAACTGCAGATGAGAGCATAAGCTTCGTGTTTTAAAACACACATACCTGAAAGTTCACATGATTTTTTTCCTTTTTTTAGACATTTATTTAATGGCCATTAGGATGTGAAGGAGATTTCACATCCTAAAAAGTTATTTCAAAAAACATATTACAGACCCTAGATTAAATTAGCGAAATGTAATTTGAAGTAGTGCTTGGTTATTACCACATGGAGAAAAAAAAACAATCGTTTTTTTATTTTTACTTTGTGGAGCCTCTCCTCAGCAAGAATCTGTATGCCGGGCCTCTTCCCTGCTCTTTCTTGTTGCTGCCTAGCATACTCGCGCACATCCTCAGCATCCCCACTTCTCTAATGAGGCGTGATCACTGTGTTAAACTGCTAATTAAAATCAGATAGTAAAGCCTACTACCCATAATCCCTCTTGGCTTGCGCTCCAAACACCAGGCTGGCTGTCGCCTGGCATTATGCTTCGGCGGATCCCAGGCAGCGGGGGCAACAAGTTGCTGGCCTCACTTTCGCAGAGCAGCCGATGCATCAATCAGCAGCTAATCTTTAAAACGCCACAATGACGAGGCGACAAAAACTTTCGTTTCAGATGATCCTATTCTTGGCATGGCCCAGCTGCATGCCCATGTAAGGTGCATGTGAGGATGCGCCTAAGTAAGCAGATTACGGACAAACATGCATGTGGCATACGGCGCATGTCGGCATTGTACATATTTGAAGAGAGAGGCTCTAATTTGAACACAATGAGGGCGACAACGCAAACACTGATTGTATCGAAGAGGAATCGGGCTTTCACGGAACATCTGGTGGGCCATTACGGAGCATACGCTAATGATCAGCCTTGCAAAATTGATGAGTCATTGATCTGCGGCACTCACTGGATTTCAGATTTATGAAACATACCCTCAATGCACAGCACTGTGAAGAAGAATGAGGGAATTACTTCCTGCTTTTGCTGAAGAGACAAAGACTGAAAAAAAAGACTGAAAGTGGCCTCTCTATTTTTTTGCATTTTAAAAAGGTCCAGAGTGTAAGAATTAGTGACATCTAATGGACGTCACTGTGTTCACACTGAATGTCATGCCCATCACCTGTAAAGCAACAGGTGACATTTTAATTGCATTTGGTGTGAACATAGTCAGGGAACTATGGTGGCCTTCGCATCTATCTATCTATAAATTCCAGGAACATCCGTTTGTCTGACAGGCGTCTTGCTACGGGCACGAATAAATGCAGTTTGACGTTTGGATAAGTAATGCAAAAGATGTATCGGTAACAGAAGCACACATTGGCTTTTGCCGCTCTACTGTAGCCACTCCCCCTCTCACTCACACAGCCCTATGAGTGAGACAAGGCGCCGTCAAGCTGAGGCAGACAACGAACGCAGTGCCTCCAACAACAGACTGTTCACCCCACTCCCCTCCAGGAGGCGTAACAGGTCTCTCCAACTGTTATGCAACAGGTAATTCAATTTTCCATATTTATTGTGTGCCATTATGTCAGTATCAGTATTTGCTTTCTACCATACACAAATAAAAATGTCACTGAACTTCTGCTGTGTAATAGCAACAATGAGCACTCAAACACACCAAACCAACAATTACTCAGAACACACACAAAAACACAGGCACTGCACTAGTTTCAGAAATGATCCAAACATTGGACAACTCTCTCACCCAATTTCCCCAAAGCCTTCGTCATTTCCTGCGTCTTCTTTGTTGATTAATCATCAGGTTTGTGTGGGAGGAGCCATTCTCCTTCATTTATGAAGCTCTCCCACTTTAAAAATTGCCAACAGTTTGGGCTGCTGTATAAACATGGTGGCACGAGATGGCAGTCTCCATAAAGCAAGGCCCTCGACTAAGGTCAAGTCCATCGCATCGTGGTATCACTTTGTACAGTTTTGTGACATGATAGATATTATTATTATATTATATTATTAGACATATTTTGGCCTGAAGATAGAATGAATGGGCATTTCGATTTACCATCAATAAGCATTGTGGCACTCTGTTGTGGAAACCACCGTCACAACTTGGCGAGTTTCACCGTTGTCTTTTTGGAGCTCCGTACGGATGAGAACTGCTTCCAGCGATACTTTCCCATGGTGAGTAGACTCTCAGCAGCTGGGATGAAATGCTTGTAGTCGGTATCACTCTGGGAAATCCTGGCCTGGGCTCAATATGAGCTAGCAAGTCATATTGCATATTGATCCGGAAGCGTTTCTCAATCATACAGAGCTCCCGAAGTACATTGCGAAACTCGCCAAGATGCGTGCGGCTCCGCGTGATGGTGTTGTGAAACCACACATAACCACGGTTTCCCCGGGTCTGGGTGCCCACACTCAGAAATAAGTCTTGAGCGATGTCTATGTGTACCAATCTCGCGTCTCGGCTTGGCCGGCGCAAACCAAAATTGTTTTAAATTTCAAAGTATTCCTTTACATTCATATAGGTAGTATATTACATTATTTATTTTCAATAAAAGCTTATGATTGTGTGCATGTTCTGATATTCAAGCTCCTACTTACATTCTCAAAACGAGAAAAAAGTTTTCCCCTTACCAATGTCCAATTAATATTCTCTGTTGCCGTGTGGTCAAAACCTTAGCGATCTTCTGTCTCCTCTGCTCGGGGCGGTGCGGCGCTGAGGGCACGGCTCCAAACAAACTCAGGTCTCCACATTGGAGAGTTGGGGCTGAACTCTGTGCCTTACTCTGCTACCTCATTAGCCCGCATACACACCGGCATCTGTTCTATCACGAAACCTAATATCACCACACCAAAGAGGAAGAATAACAGCCCATCATTGGACCATGTGGGATTAGATCAGCGATGACCAGAGTTCAGTGACCGCGTTCAGCTTTCATGCATTCAGAAAAGAAATGACCTCATTTAATGGCAAGGAATAACCAAATAAACCTTTTCAAATGGGATGTGGTCAAAGTCTGCTGGCTTTTCTAGCTCTCAAAGAGAGGAAATAAAATGAGAGAGAGAGGGAGAGGGGAAGAAAAGAGGAAGAGGAAATCGACAGGCAGAGGGAGATGGGTCATTGAGCACATCAGGAACACAGGGGCCCTGCTCAGCTGGAGGGACTCTGGCGAGGACGGAGCTACCTATCTTATGGTGACAAGCAGCAAATGGCGGACCCATTACTGCGCAGAATGCTAATGCCAAACTTTGTGCCCCAGGGGACTGACCCTGTTCCCCAAACACGAGGAGTGGAGTCCTGCCAGGGTGACATACATGACAGCCTCCATTCACACCCACAACTGCAAGAGATAATAACTGTATAAATCACAAGAGACTTATACACTCTTCCTCGCTCTCTCAGTCTGTGGCTGCTCTCAATCTGTGTCTTCACTGCTTCTAACACTTGTTGTTCCTAATTGTCGATTTTTCCTCTCTCCTTTCCTTCCCACTCTCATTCTATATCATCTCTTAACAAATTCCTCTACACACACACACACACACACGCACACACATCCTTCCAATGTGCTCTCATTCACTGTCAGATAAATTCCTTGGGAAAAAAAAAAAGGTGAGGACAGCTGGTGAAAACCATTAATATTGATTAAACAATCTCGGTTCATCATATCCAAAAATAGTGCTGCCACTGTAGATTGAAATGCACACTACAGTTTATGAACAGGAACAAGCTTTATTATTAACCATGCTCCATCCATTCCTATCAAAGTATATTTTGTGTAAAATTGCCCATCGATGGACCAAAACAATGTCATTAAATGTCCATATTCTGACCAATTCAGGTGTCTCGGAGCAGGAGGTCTTAAAATCTAAAGTGTAATTGTTTTCTGATACAGAACACTGGTTATCGCAAGTATTAGATGCCGAAATAAAACTGAATCCATTCATTTCTGGTTGTCAAGGTTTTTAGCAGGGTACAGTTTTTTTTTATTATTATTTTTATCACTTGTTCTCAAGATGTTAGTACTTAAAAACTGGAAGTCTGTGTACCTTCCAACACTGCTTGTACTAGAAAAAACAAAATGCATTATTATGTGAACATAAGCAACGGAAAACACTAATTAAATCAACATGAAACCATATGGAGGAAAGTTGATTTATAAAACTGGTTGTCTGCCTAATTGCTATTCTTTCTTTTCTATCCATGGTGTTTTTGTTTGTCTACATGTGAATGACTGAAGTTAGTGGAGGTTAAGTTGTGGACATTGTATTTATTTTTATTTAGCTTCAACACTTCTCATCTCTGTGCCTAATGATTTAGACAATAATTCAGCCGTGGGGTCATCCGGTGTTGTTGCCACATGGTTTTTTTTTGTGTGTTTTGGCAATCTGAACTGGAATGGAGTTCCATGCAACCACGGCTTAATACAAAACTACATAGCTGGGATCATAGAAGCATGCAGACTTCATTGAACCTTTGATGACGTGTGTGGTGAGGTATTGATGTGCATTTGCATGGCATGCATTTTGTTTACATTAGACGTTAAGATGAGCCGCTTTGTCTTGAAGCAGCTGCAGTTTTCCCATTGTCCTATCACATCACTGAGCAACAGTCAAAATTGTATAATAAGTGTCTGTTTAGTCAAGTGTGGTGTGAGAAATCTAGAACTAATTTTTTTTTAATAAGAGATCAATCTATAAGTTGGGTCCGTGACAGTTTACCATCTATACCTGGGGTGCCCAACCCGGGGGTTCTAGAAACCTCGTAAATTTTGGATGCACCAATATATTTTGTTGCATCATCTGCATATTTGGAAACAATAGGAATTGGTAAGAACTGATCATTACTTCAGCTTGTTTGTCTGTTTTGCTTTGTAGATGTATTTTGTTTTGTTTTTTTGGAGTTTGGAAAAAAAAAGGGGTGGGGGGTGGGGGGAGTCAGGGTGAACGATGAAGGGAACGGACTTGTACAGAAAGGCAGACTTGTCTCTTTGTTCCCCCAGGCCTGTGTTATGGGCACTGACTATTTGACATCGAGATACAGCACTGAGGGAAGACAGAGTGAGGCAGACACACAGAAACTCACATAGAGCGGGAGACATCAGAGCTCGCATGCCTTGAGGGCTTGTGTAAATGTGAGTCATGCCATGATGGGGTGACGTGTTCATGGGCAGCGTCATCCTTATAACTTTCATTTTGTTTGGTGAGTTCAGACAGTTGTGACTTCCTTGCACCGGTTTCTTTAGTGAGTGACAAAAGAAACATGAAAATGGCAGACTGGGGACAAAAAAGAAAAGAAAAAAGAGGGTAGCTGTGGAAGTTTAAGGAATTCATAAGAGAAAAAATAAGACGATGGCAAAATTCCACAGTCCTCGCTGTTCAAATTTGAGTCTGAATGAAGTTGATGTTTCCCAAGTCATCAAAGCTGAGTCAAAACAGAGCATTATGGTATTATGAGGGTATTGTTGTTATTATATTTCAATAATTATGTCGTAAATTATTGAAAAATAATCATTAGTGATTATAATTATCGTGGTTACCATTTTGACCATACCTCAGGGCTCAACATCTTTTTCAACTCTGAAATTGTGATTTGAAAATGTAATCAGCAAATCAATGTTGTTCTCCTTTATGTGACAATTTAAAACATTAAGAAAGTTCGGTTTTTTTTTGTATTATTTAACATTTTTTTTAATTAACTTGACTTATATAAAATCACAAATCCAGTCTGACAATGTCAGAATCAATAAATCCACATCTTTTTGTCTACTTTACTTTTATAAGAAAATCACTCTGCGCTGGGATTTTTATCCTGCACTTGTACAAATTGAAACCAGAAGTTGCCTGAAGGACATACAGTAGAATTAATCTGAAAACATAATTTGCATTGAAAGATTGTTGGCCATAGAGCAGTTTGCATAATTAGTAGTTAATGGGCTAAAACATGCAAAAGCTCCAGTATGGTCTTCTAATTAGTTTTTGGCCCTTAATAATTTATTTCAGCTTGGTGCTATTAATCTCTTTTTTTTTTTTCGCACAAAAAAACATGGGTTGTTATGCCATTTTAGACTTCAAAATGGAGACGAATAGAGAACAGTGTCGCGAAACTCCCACTTTCAGCATGTACAGCCTTCTGCTTCGCCCTCGGCTCACACCGCTTTTGACTGCAACAATGAAAAGTGAGGCCACAAACCACTGGAGAGAGATGGGAGCAACACCTTTGGGTAATGCACTCCACACAATGGTCCCATTTACTGAGGCACCTGAGAGAGAAAGAGGGCTCCATGGTGCAAAACAGCACATTACTGTGTAGGAGGTGGACTGTGTAGGATTTCAGTCCAATCACACGGTTTCCTGCTCGCAGTTGACGATAAAGACACGCGAGGGAAAGTGGATAGTTGCAAATCTAGGATGTGTAGGTGTGTACGGCTGAGAGGAAATCTGTTTTTTCATCAATATGGATCAAAATGGGCCTGATTTACTTTAAGGTGTGCGTGTGTAAAAAACGTCAGCCACAGAAATATGTGCCTGCGACTCAAATTACAGGCTGCCCTGGGGATCTTTCAAATGTGCAAGATGCTGCGATACTTCCTGTCAATTAAGGAGGTTTTCCATAATTAATAAACATTATCACACATTGACTGTTTTAGTCATACACCTGTTGGCAGCCTCCTTGGTTTTACCATTTTCTACAGTTTTCCAAACCATCCTGTAACTCCAAAATGTGTTTTTGTTAACCTTTCCTACTCGTGCCTGCTAAATCTTCGTGCTGGAAACTAAGACATGCAAAGCCTGCCGCCTCCGTCCCACTACACCCTATGTCATCTATTTTTTCTCAATGAGTTGAGTATGCCAATATGAGATAAAGTGTCTTCAAATGGTTGTTATAGCTAAATAACATGGTGGACAAATCCCCCCCCCCCCCCCCAAACACAGTCTAATCAGTAAAGAGCAGCAAAAATAAATAGTCTATTTAAACAGAAGGCGTTTGTGCCATTTGACCGCAGATAATTTAAACTTGAATACATTCCCCCAACTTTGTAATTGTTCACTTCTTATCTGCGCGCTCTTTTCATCTTACATTTGGCCAAGTTATCAAAAAAAGAAAAGAAGTTAATTTAAACAGAACAATGGCATGCATTTCAAAGTAGGCTACAGCCACAGCGTTGTACATGTGTATGTCCATTTTATTGTCTTTACATCCGTCTGTCCCTCTGGTTAGTCTTTCATTATGAACCAAAGTCCATCTTTGCCCCCCACACACAGCGAGTCTCAGAGTTCGGTTGGTGTTACAAATCCCGTCTGAATTCCTCAGTGAAAGGGATTGAGAGCCCATGTCGTGACGGTGCATTCCAAAAAGCAGCAGGGCATCCTCTTTGATACATGCCCGAAGGAAAAAAAAAACAAAAAAAAACGCACACACAGCTTCGTTGCCTATGAAGGTGGCATTTTCTATCAAAGCAAAAGGCCATAATCCAGACTTATACACTAAATCCTATGTATACTGACATAATGCCCTCTAAGCTGCCTAATTCCTTTTTGAGCCCTGTTTTCTCCACTGCCTCTCCCTTTTTTGTCTGTCTGTCTTTGCTCTTTTTTCTCACTCGCAGTGCATCTTTCTTGCTCTTCTCTCTCTCTCTGTGCCTTTTCACATGCGTATCACTTCACCCACTTCACAGTGTTGTCCTTGTTTATATTTATTCCTTTATTTTACCTCTTTTTTTTCCATTTTCCTCTCTTCTTTGTCTCATACATATTTATATTCTTCACCCTATCCCCCTTTTTTTCTACTCGAGTATTTTTTCGGTCTGTTCTCTCATCACAACAACAACAACAACGCTACTGATATTCTCTACTTTGCCCAAACAACTATCCAAATGCTGGGTTGCTAGGATACTAGGTGGCCATTGTGATTGGTTCTCATTATGGCTGGGATTTGCCGTTTAATCCATGCAATGTAATGTAATGTAATGGCGCGCTCTCCAGTGTACAGGCAAGGCTTAACTCCTCAGATGAGCGTGTGTTTAAGCAATGATTTGGTGCTATCATGTATCTGCAAACTCACTGAGCTAATACGGCTAAAAATAAACTCCAGTTCCTCGTCTTGCTCACTGCAGAGCGGCGTCAGTCACGAAGAAAGAACACACTCTTTGTTTGCCGTCCTTCACAACAAGCCTGGTATGTGCGTTTGTCACTTGTGTGATGCGCGGCTGAGATAAATCACTCTGCACGTGGGTGTAATGAGTGGTCATTGTGCCGTCATCACACACTGGACTTCAAGGCAGCGGGCGCTATCACGTTGGGGGGAAATGAAGCTGGCTGGAAATGTCTCGTCAGACGTACGTGTTTGCGCGCTCACAGAGGCAGCGGTGTTACATACACTGTATTGTCACATGTGTCACGGGGGTGAAGTGGCGATGAGATTTTGAAAATGCCACACAATGTGCGTCTGTGTCAGACACTTCAGCATGTCGCCTCGTCACTGTCTTAACTCTTAATGCTCTGTAACCTGACTCTATTGGTAACAAATAACATTACAGTAGAGTACCAGGAGGATGAACATCAACTTTATCATATGGTAATTATATGGTAATGATGTATCTTTATTCACCAAAGTTTACATTTAATGGCATTACACTGATGGTAACCTACATTCATTATCGATAAAACGCTATGATTTGGGTATTACACAAATAATTAAAAAGTAATTACTGTAATATCTCCTTATTACCAGACTGTTCATTTTGAAATTGCATTAGAAATATTTAATTGCTCAATTATTGTTCAATTCCATTTAATACTAAATTGAAAAAGAAACGTATGTGACATACACATATATCATATATATACACACATATATTCTTCCACTTGGTTCTGTCATAATTAGCAGCTGTCAAGCAATACTATCAGACATATATACGTCTATACACACACACATATACACATATACATATATATATATATATATATATATATATATATATATATATATATATGGTTAGGGTTATGGTATAGGTTAAACATGCAGGCCGTGGCTGTAGATAACTTTGATTTAAAGAACAAAACGTGTTTTATGCTCACATTTGTACCCGTACTTAACCTTTCATGGCCATTGTTATATGGCTACCTGAGTGTGTGTGTTGTAGTAGGCTACCAGACTCCACAGGCTGTTGGAGTTACAACTCCCATATGGCACCCATCCTGGTGCCGGGCGAAATCAGACAAACACACAGAGACAGCTGCTGATTATGACAGAACCAAGTGGAAGAATTTATCTGGGGCCCACCCACACCCTGATATGCACGCGCATGTGCACCAAAACATGCATGAAGGGCACAAACTGGTCTGTATATTTAAAACAGTTTATAGGTTTACATGATTTCCGGGGGAAAAAAAAACAACAGAATTATTGGGTAAGTCCAACTAATCCCATCCTTCTGTCATGTGTATTTGGAAAACGGCTGTTTACATAGACGGACAATGGGAGAGCGTGGTGAAGTGTTGACTGCTGCTAATTTGCATGAAGTCGAAGCCCGGGCTATTTTAAGTAAATCAAAGGGGTTTGGTGTAAATCCCCGCCTTAACAAAACTACGCGCCCCAAATCTAATCGACTGGTTCAGCTCAGTGAGCCACTTTGTCGCATAAAGGGACATCTCCAAACAAGCCGCCATGTTGTTCTGGCTTGAAATCCGGCAGCAGACAACCCACAACTGAAAGCTTTTGTCCAGTCAGTGTTTTGGCAGTGGAAGGAGGCGCCTGTTGGACACCGTGTAGTTGTATGCTGATCAAATGTATGATGCTGGGAAGCGCGGTTATTCCCCTTGTTAGAAACAACGCCCCCGGTTGACACCTCAGCACACCCAGGTAATGTAAACTTTGCTCGAAATGTAAGGAAATGTGTGTTTAGCGGATTATTTCTCTGTTGTAACAATGCATCTTGGCAATAAATCTTACACCGTTGGAAAGTCTGTTTATTTCTTGTTTGAATGGTGGCACATTTGTAAAGGACAATTTGTGGGTTTCCAACGGTATAAAATGTATTGCCAAGAAGCATTGTTAAAACAAAGAAATAATGGGGCCCACACACAAATGTTCTTACTTTATGTGTTGAGTTTAGTTATCAAATTAATATTGCATATATTCGTTCAGCTGGATTTAAACTGGCCTAGATGTTACACAGCTCTCACTTTGGGCTTTGACAAGGAAAATAATAGAAGCTGGTACAGAGAAGAGGAGGACAACATGGAGAAAATCAAGATCCGTGTGTTTTGATCCGAACACAGAGATGGACTTTACACTGCATAAGCTTCAAGAACGAAATATTCTCGTGTTAATTGGACGTTCGTAAGGAATTGGTCAACCAAACAAATGCCTAGTACTGACAAGCTGAACTGTGACATATCGTCGCCTCGTCTATATTCCTTGCTAGTGCTTCTATACTGGGACAAGGACAGTAGTGCAATTCAATGGCATATAGTGAAAGTGAAACATACTGAATGTGTTGAATAGGAATAAATGACACCATAGCCGAGCCAATAAGTCCACCAGTAATGCAAAGCAAAAGTATTAAAACTAATTAGTATGAAAAATAAAAAACTGCCCACTTTGTTGCATTAGCTTTGCCCATTTCCGTGAAAGACATTATTGGGCACAGCATGCATACGAATATAAAACAGAAGGACATATAGCATCTGTATTTGCTCCATATCATATTCACTCCATTGGAATTTTAATTTCGAGAAATTATGTAGGTTTTGCAAATAAGTAACTGTGTGAAAACTCTGGGGGGGGGGGGGTCTTGTTAGTTGTGAAAAAAATTTAATTTGCAAGAAGGTGCATAGTTATTTACTTGGTTGTTAAGCTGTGAGCATCATCAACCATGTTAATAGGGCACAATACAGTATGTGTACATGATACGATAAATGCTCCGCAGCACCGCTGTGATTAATAGCTCCGACGACGTGCGCCACGATCGTGGTTCCTAAATAAGGATTAGTCCATGTTAAACCTGCTCGTCAGTAGGTCACGGTGTCGACCGCTCCTGCCATTCGTCTTCATCAGGCTACTTTCACTCCATCATCGCTGAAGGTCAAACTGAGAGATACATGTGAATGGAACCCTTTTTGCAGTCAATTATACCTTCATGTGTCAAGGACAGGAGAGAGGAAGTGTGAATGTCGGATTGTGGCTGTACTGCGGTGGCATTTTTCAGTTTTAGGGTCTGGGACGTCACACACAGCCCGATATAAAGCTAAATCTTGCAATGTGCGCATAGCAGGGAGATAGGGAAAGGTATTGCTGTCATAAAACAGGCTTATCCTGCTTTTCTCTCTGTCTTTGCAGTTTGTTTGCTTTTTGTGGGCAAGATAATAAGACACGCAGAGGAATCTGCTTTGTGTTTATCTGTGCGTGACTGAAAGTGATGAACACACAATTATTTTTTCACGGATTATAATAGTGGAAGTAAACCTAATCATAAAGGCTACTAAATTACATCTTAAAAGGGTCGGTTCAACTACATCAGAATGTAGTGAGTCATGCAGATGGTGGAATTTCATTTGGGCGATCGTCGCAAAAATTACATTGGAAACAAGATATGGCAGTAACCCGGCAGTACAGGCTAATCCAAATCCAGTGCAGCGTCAACATCCATGAACCTGGCGGTAAACTAACATGAAGCCACGATATGATGTGATTTACTGATGATGGTTTAGGTGTAATATGAAGAAATTGTGTTATATGTTGAATTTATACAATTAATACAAATCAGTTTCTTTCTGAACAGTTCCAGTTAAGGTAGTAAGAAGTAAGGAGGTTTTATTGAATAAGAATAGTTTATAATTATTTGTTTATTTATTTATTTTTAAATGGAACAAATAACTGTGAACTTGAACTTTTAACACAACATTGCACATCAGTATTTTGGAGTGAACCAGGAGTTTTGTTCTGTTTTGTTATTCTGTTGTAACATGAAAGTGCACAAATTCAAAAGATGTTTTGACAAAGTTTGTTTCATACATTTGTGGACAAAAGGTGAATCACTAGAATACGGGAGGTACAATGACCAACAAAACCTGTTATTATTAATTATTATATAATTTATTGTATCGTATCACTATTAAAGATTGAATTAACTGAGGCGGGCCAAGCTTTTGATATCCTTCCTTTACAGTTTTTAAATGTCATGCAACATGTTTTGAGTTCAAATCTCGTATTTGTGTCTGCAGCAGGACTGCAGTGTGTGTGTGTGTGTGTGTGTGTGGGGGGGGGGGGGGGATAGCGCGTGTGCACTCAAAACTTTCTCACGACATGTAAAGGTTACATCAAACAGTGCTGCTGTCCGTCCAACTCCCCCACCGCAGACTCTTCTCTGCACGGCTCAGTCGAGTTGTGGTTTTTCATGTGTCTGACTTGTGTTGTTGTTTTCTCCTGTGGGCTGAGTTTTACACAGTCTGTCAATCTCCTGAGCGTCACACATTATAAGGACCAGTGGAGTGAGACACCAAGAGTGATGCCTCTTGGGGAACAACTTGTCTCCCACCTTCTCCCACCCCCACCCATCTCTGTTTGTCTGTCTTCATCCTCCAGCCGCTCTCTTACTCTCCCCCGCAAACCCATCTCTTTCTCATTCCCCTGATGTGTATCCTTTTCTCTCTCCCCTCTTCCTCACTCATCTCCTCCTCTTCCTCCGACTCTATCAACAACTCCCCACGCTCCTGGCCAAGTTTGAATGAGCCTGATCCCCTCTGTTTGGAGAAGCTACGCTACATCTGCTGGCGCGCTTAGTGCTCGAGTGGCCGGCCAAGCCCAGCCAACAGCCCCCAGCATGCATCACAGCGAGAGTGCAACTAATGAACAAGACTGGAGGAATGTGCCCATGCACCCATCGCCCTGCCTTTTTTGTTAGATAAGTTTCACTCTCAATGGGGCCACTGTTTAAAGTGATTCAACCAGAAACAAGGAGCGGAAATATTGAGTCAGGATGACCATGAGATGTGTGTGGAAGTCTTTGGAATGAAACTGGGACACACTCTAAGCTCGCCTCTGACTTTTGAGGAAGAAGGTCAGTGAATCACACCAAGGCTCCGAGTGAGAGACTTTCTCAAAAGAAGAGTTAATAAAAACTTTTGAAGGCCAAGACTGACCCGACCCTTAAAACATGTGAGCAGAACCACTGCGGCTTTCAAGTCAGGGGAGTCAAATGAAAAACGCTCAAGATTCAAAACGTGGAAATCAACCTCCTTTGCTCTTACAAGTGACTTTATGTGAGAGATTGTGTCTTTGCATGAGTGAAATGTGGAGAGACGGGGTGTAAGAGTTAAGGGAATATAAAAATGCATGGCTTTTACTGCAAACCTCTCAGTGAATGGCACTGTCATTCTTCTGGACTTAATAAAAGCACCCGAAGTGAGTGAAAGCCTGAAATAGCATTAGCTGGCACACAATGGTGGCCTTAACTGTAGGTATTAAACCTTAACAGACGAGACCTAATTGGCTGACCAGTGAATAGGCCAATAGTGGCTGACTCTGGGCAGCAATGTCAGGATGCTTGATTTCGTCCTTGTCTCCTTCTTTCTCTGACAAATGAGATACATTTGGATGTCCCTCATGATTGACCATCCATAACAACTTCACATCTCTCCCAATGCTTGCTCTTTTGTTTGGGGCTTTTATTTCCCGCAGTGCCTGTGAGATTCTTCTTTGAATCGCAAGACCTTGGCTTCATTCATTCATTCATTTTTGACAAAAACTGTACTAAACATACAGCACAGAGTTTAGATCTAGTAACACTCCTTGGTCACACATTGCCCCCAACATTTAAGTAACCTCCAAAACCAACAAAGATAGACCCAAGTGGAGGAAGTATCAGACAGACTCTTGGATCTGTTACCACAAAGGGTGGATGGGGTGGGGTGGGGGGGCGGCCTAAGGTGCATCTAATCACCGACTCCGATGAAGTGAGGTACTACCCAGCCAACGGAAGAGCAAGACAGAGGAATGGCAAAGTATAATCAAGCAGTGATATCCCCCCGTCTGCCCGTTATCTAGCCAAGTGTGCTAATCAAAACCTTGTGTGCCTGATCAATAGCAGTGGACTAAAGATTACACTCCTGGGGAATTGGTGTAGGCCAAGGGTGTATTAAACCTCAGGGGAAAGGGGACAGATAAGAGAAAGAGAGGGAGGGAGATAGAAAGAGAGAGGGCCGGTTGGTGATATAGTTACCACTGACAAGGTGAGTGATTTGAGAGGTTATAAAGTCATACACACTCAGATCCAACAAGGGAGAAAGATCACACACACCCACGTCCAAAAATACATTGGGAAGTCTTTTTAAAAAAAAAAGGCAGGTTTCTACAGTTTTATCCTCCACATGAGGGTCACATATGACAATCCCAGATGACAAAGGGCAAAAGGCGGGGTACACCCTGGACAGATCGCCAGTCCATCACAGGGCCAACAGACCTAGAACAATCATTCTCTGTCACACTCACACCACACCCACACGGGGAGAAACATGCAAACTCCACGATCCGAACTTTCCATTCCATGAGGCAGTAATGCTAGCCACTGCACCACCATCTAGACCCCGTTTCTTCAAGTTCCTTCCAGTGTAAACTGCATTGGTCTATTGAGACTACATTTTCAAGTGAAAACATGTATATGTGTGTGTATATATATATGCATATGTGTGTATATATATATATATATATGAAAATGTGTATTGTATTGTATTGATGAAAACAAGGTCTCAAGGAGTTTTCAACAACATATGACATATTTGGCAAACAAACATTTTTCAACATTTTGTGGACCAAACCAAATGAATCAATAATTGACATTGTGACCAATGCTAAAAAAAACCTAACCCTAACCCATAATCATTATATTGCTTGCCAGCAGTCATGAAATGACGGACATTTAATTAAAACCCTTCCACTGACAGCAAAAAGCAAGTAAATTGTTTTGCCAAACCTCTTTAATTTAAAGTTCCTAATCAGTTAAATGTCACTTAAAGTTCAAATTAACTTCCAATGTTGTCCATTCAACAATCATCTGATTATTAGTTTTGGGTTTTTTTCCTCAGAAACTCCAAAATTCCAAAACGCTGTACTCTACAAAAAATAATTTGACAGAATTTGTTTCATGTATTAAATATTCAGTTTGAATTATTTTTAAATTAAACATGTAAGTGAACTGTAGTGCAGACATAAAATAAAGATGAGAGTGACGGAATATTTAAATACATAAAAAAAAATCAATAAACGTATATAAAAGAAAATCAGCCAAACATATTTGAGAAAAAAACAAATCAGCATAGGCTACTATATCGACCATCAGCTGCCCTGATATCCAAAAACAACTTATATTGGTTCAAGTAAATTCATTTAATACTGTCGATGGTTTGTACTAAAATATTGAAGTTAAACTAGATAAATAAATGATTAAAAGCTTCAGAACACCTTCTAAAGTGACCCTGAGGTTGAATAGTTTTGGTCAAAAATGAACTCCCAATTTTGCTGTTTTCTAAAAGAAATTACAATGACAAGTTTGTTTTCCCCGTCAAGGTGTGGGCGGCAAACATCTGGAATGAATGATCCAAGGAGACACAAACCTATGTTGATGCAATCTTTTTCTCCATTTTCAGCATGCTATCGGATAGGGTGACGAACATTTCCCCACAAAATGAGCAGCCCAGACAGCAGAAAGAGAAAGAAACCGCTCTGAGAAAGGCCTAACAGGTCGATGTCAAACACATTTCACACAGGATCAAGATCTGTCAGGCACATTTTGTTTCAAAATCTGCATATATACTAAACATTATCATAGCATTCCTGGTTGTAATTGATGCATGGATATGCACGGCATAGATTTCCAAAAAAGAAAAGAAAAAAAAACTTATAATGTTCTTTAATCCTACTGTCATCATTGTATGCCTTGAAACAGAGGGGATTATGGAAAGAGGGGTTTAAAGCGTTATACTTTTAATTCTAATCACATCACAAAAGCCAAAGCCTTTTTATCCTGTTGATATTTTCCAATAATTCCACCTCATATCAAGCTAACGCTGCATTGTGAATAAACACGGTGGAAGACATCAACATGCTCCTCGTGGAAAAAGAGTACTGTTGATAATCTTTGCTTTAATGTTTTAATAAGGTTAACGCGTATAGGCACAGAAAATATTGAAGTGAGAGGTAATCTTGCATTATGTATTGATTATCACATTAATCCTGCTTCCAGTAATTACTATTACTGGTATCACATGCATGTTAGCTTCAGGTGAAAAACAAAGGGAGGTACCAAATGCAGAGCTACATGCAAGTGTTCAAACAGACAGTGTTACAAACATGAGGACTTACTTGCAGGAAGGTCACGGCAGTAGAATCCAAAAAGCAAATGTCCAAAAAACAAGACCCAATTAAAAAAAAACAAAAGGAGAGAAGCTCTGGATCACTGAGAGACTGAAGGAACCACTAAACACCTGGAGCAGGGAGACAACATCAACACAGGTGAAACTAATCAGTGCAGTGCAGGTAATCACAGGGGAGGGAAGTGGGACACGGACAGGAAGTGAAGCAAGTAAACAAGGAAGAAGCTACTTGATACACAAGGAGATACATGACAAAGTAAAATAGCAAGCTAACAAGCAAAGACAGGAAATGAAGTACACAGTAAAACAGGAAACAGCCAAGAGAAGACAGGAAATAAGTCAGAAAGTAAAACAGGAAACTAACAAAACAGAATACACAAGAAAACTAACTACAAAGTAAAACAGGAAACTGCCAAGAAAAGATTCACAGTGAAATAAACTACACAGTAAACAGACAGAATACACAAGGAACTAAAGTAGAATGTAAAACAGGAAACTAACAAAATAAAACAAAAGTGGCTGTAACAGAAGAAATGAGGAGATAGAAAACAAACTACAAAGTAAGGAAAGAAATTTATGATTGACATGATACACAAGGAAACAAACAATAGAGTAAAATATGAAACTATAAAAAAAAATACACATATCTATAAACTACAAAGTAAAACAGGAAGTAAGGCAAGATACACAGTAAACTACGGAGTGAACCAAGAATCTAACGAGACAAGATGCACTGTAAAAATGAACTACCAAGACAGAATACACAAGGAAATAAAGTACAATGTAAAACAGGAAACTAACTAAATAAGACATACAAAACAAAGAAAAGTGGTAGTAAAACAGGGAAATGACCAGAGAAGATAGGAAATGAAGTACAAACTAAAACAGGGAACTAAACAGAGTAAAACTAGAAAAAAAACTAAAAGGTTAAACTGGCGCAAGATACACAATAAACTACAAGGTGAACCAAGACGCTAACAAGACAGGATACACCGTAAACTAGCAAGTAAAACTGGAAATATTATTGCAGAACAAATGAAAATCCAAAGTCTATGAAAATAAATACATACAGTAGGGTTTTTAGAGAAGGCAGAGCAAATACTGTAGGTGCCTTACGATAACCAGGATGTATCGAAAACACAAAATATAGATCATTACTTATAGTAGGATGTAAGTTGATTAGATTGACTTGAAAAGCATGTATTTTCCTGTGCTTGTGTTTGAGCCAGTAGGAGAGAGGAGCTCCACGACGCAAACAGGATGTTG
Source organism: Solea solea (assembly GCF_958295425.1). NCBI lineage: Eukaryota > Metazoa > Chordata > Actinopteri > Pleuronectiformes > Soleidae > Solea > Solea solea. The sequence continues at coordinate 12,400,125 of NC_081136.1, forward strand.
ACGACACAGCCTCCCCGAATGCGAGTGCCAAATAAATATTCAAGCCTTCCAGAATTTAAATTTTGAACCACAGTCTGCCACTGTGTTGTTGACAGCTGTGTCCTCAGTGAAACATAGCACCATACAAACAATAATAACAGGGAACACGAACACTTCGGGCAATTATTATGTGTCGGTTTGAGCCTCCTTGAATGCAACAAGGAATTATCTCCTAATTAGTTGTAATAACAGTGACTAGTTTGACTGGTGACTCGCATGTGTCTGTTTTATTTAGCAAATGCATGAGACGTGCTTCTTTGGGGAGAAAGCACATCCTTTTTTCTACTTTACCGGCAATCTTGGGCAGGGCTTCATGCTGGTTTAGGGGGTGTTATTCATTGAAAATCAATATGTTCCATTTCTGAGGATGCAGAATGAATTATTACTGAGATGAGCATTGTGGAGAGATTGAAGGCTTAGTCTGAGGCATCACTCAAGTGAAGGACATTTACTCCTTTCTCCCTTTGGAGTTAACTCGGTGAACATGGATCTCCTTTTTTCTCACCACTGTCGGGGCACATATCACCCTTTCTCTGTTTCGGATGACATCTCATAGCTGCGAGAAACAGATACACACCATTCAAGTGAGTCAATCACTTGAATTCTTTTAAGATTCTTACATTAATGTTCTCTCTTTGGCTACAGTCCTCAGGGGCTATCCGATTCTCCAAAGTTCTCATTTAGGCTGGTTAGGCAAAAGTGCCATTTTTTTTTTTTATTTTAGTTTTTTTTTTTTTTTTTACAAACGTCTCCAAGCGTGTAATTCGACAATGACCTCAAATCCTCTTCGGGAAATGATGAGCTAAGCATAGGCACTCTCTAATTAACGAGCCCGCTCACAATAGAGATGAACAAATTAAGGAGCCGGTTTGAAATGTCAAGATAACCAATTATCAAATAAAAATGGTCATTAGGTAGTTTCCTTCTGGCCACAGAGAAACCACCTGAAATAATGAGAAAAGCACAGGCAGAATGGCTTTTTAGACATCGGCAAAGGAGATATATTAGATTAGCTTTACATGTAAAACACCCTAGGGACCAAATTTGGTCGGACATATATATATATATATATATATATATATATATATATATATATATATATATATATATATATACATACTGTATATACAATGAAATAAATGATGAATGGCTTCTTATGTGATTAATTCTCCAGACATTAAACTGACCTTATGCTGACCCCATGTTTAAAAGTGTGTCAATAACATGGTCACGTGGTCACAAGAGGAATCTAGGATGATAAATAAGTAAGGAATAAACACAAGTGTGCTCCAGCTCCTAGATAATTGTATTTATTTTGTGGGAGATTATTATCTTTGCTTTCTCTCTGGAGTTATTGTGAATAATGCCTCCAGCTTTTTCTAAAGGACAAAAAATGCAATTCAGGTCGTTTTGACCTGGTGCAGACTTGGTATGAATGTCCACCTTGATTGATCGTATCATGAGCAGATCTGGTTCCGTTGAATGATCCCAATCTGCCCCGAAGGCATCCTCAGATCACAAAAAAACACATTCGGAGGTGGTGTGAGGACACACCCTATCACATTCCTGAGCTTATTTGTTTGTTATAATAACACTGATCATCATATAATGTATTTCATGTTACAGCAGTGCAAGTAGACGCCAGTGTGCATTTGAATAAAGGGCATGAGAAGCCAGATGTGGTCACAGGATCACTGAGAACATGGTTACACCAGGTCCAGGTGAATGGGGCCTTTGGTTGATAGTTGCCTTTGCATCACAAAAAAAAAAGAAAAATTAAAAGATTATCAGATTATCAGATTGACTGAGTGGCAACACTGTAAAAAAAAAACCCACTTAGACCTTGCCTCAACTTAATCCAGTTGTTATGGGAGGAGTTGGAAAAACATCCCTTCCCAACCTTATTTCAAGGTCAACAAATCAATACCTCCACCATTTCAACTACCAGTGTTAAATCATGTTTGAAGATCACGACTATCATGACAATTATACAGAAATCTAATTGTGAGGCCTTCATCAGTGTGACAGTGGGCACTCAGCAGTGTGCACAGGAGGATTTACTTTGAAATTTGTTTAATGAAGTTCTTGTTTCTGACTAATATGAGCCCTTTTTTTATCCTTTTTTTTTGCCAGGCTGAGTGGAGAGCCACTTCTGGGATGCTCATGAAACGCACTACAGCATGTCTGAAGTGACATGCTGCTAAATCCTTAGTATTCTACTAATAATGAACTCACCTCATAAATAACGACACAGTGTTCTTCCTAACTGGCCACACGGTTGGTAAAGTGGTTAGCACTCTTTCTCTTTGCAGCAAGAAGACCCGGGTTTGAGCCCCAGGTTGGAACAAAGGCCTTTCTGCTTGGAGCTTGCATGTTCTCCCCATTTGTGCATGTTTTTTTTTTCTCCGGCTTCCTCCCACAATCCAAAAACATGCAATATGGGGATTAGGGAAATTGGACACTCTAAATTGACCGTGAATGTGAGAGTAAATGGTTGGCCCTGCGATGGACTAGCGATCTGTCCAGGGTCAGATGAGATTGGCATAGCATCCCCCGCCACCCTCCTGTGGAGGATAAAGCGGCACAAAGTGGATGGATGCATGTTCTTCCTAATTAATTATTTATTTAAATGACTTTTTACATCATATCAGCAGCAAATCTTTTGATATTGCCCAATTCAAGCTTCTCAATGACAATACATTGCCACTCAATGTCATGAGTAAAGCTAAACATGCCATGTTGTATGTTTTCTGATTACATTTGGGGAAAAAAAACACTATTAAAAACTTTTTTTGAGAAAGATGGGATAAATAGATTAGATATACAACATAAATCACCTTCTCTATTCCCTCCGTGTGTCACCTGCTATATACATACACGCATATGTACATGTAAACACACGTGCATATGTATGGAAGTATGTGTTAATGTATGAACAGGTAATCACCTGTCCGTGTTTATCCTCTTTTTCTCATACACAAAGCCTGATTGGAGGCTAATATAGCCACATGTGTTATATAACATGATTGCGCTCTGTTTACATTGCAGATATCATTCTACTTTGTAGTATTGTATTGTATTTAGTATTTTTTTCTACACTCCTTGACTATATGTCCAATGCTGTAACTGACTTATCTTATCTTATACTGGCTATATTTTTAGCCAATATAATGTAATACATGGATTAAAAAGGTTTGGGTGTCTTGGTGAGGGTGATGTTGCCAGTTAATTGACCTCGCCTTATTAATTCTGTCCCCTTTCGGTTTTGTTTGCAATACTGTTGACTCCCCGGATCATAATGGCTTCTGACAAAAGTACCAAAACCTCCATTGTTCTACAGACAGGACCCAGGAGATAGACATCATGTTTTAGTGAAGAATGGACTTCTGAGTGACTGGCAGATACCTCGCCGAGACAGAGAGCTCTGGCGGCGTTCCAGAGAGAGACGGAGAGAGAAGGAAAAAAAAGAGAAGAGGGGAGTGTTTTTTTTTTTACAGAGCAAAGGTAGAATTCTATGAGAGCTACACCGGAGAGAATGAGATGCCTTTTCTGTGTGCGATGAAGGATGGACATAAGGGAGGGAGTGGTGGTGACGGAAGACAGAGTAAGAGAGTGAGAGGGAGAAAAACAATGATGAAGAGAGAGAAAGGAGGAAAGTTTTCACATTGTATTTTCCATTCAAAGACATCTTGACAGGGCAGAGCCCACACTGTGGCAGGGAGTGCAGCCATTTTTGAAGTCTCCTACCAGCAGCTTGAGGGAAGCTGGGAGCCAGAATAGATATATCTCAGGGCTGCCTGGCATTTTATTTTATTTTTTTCCTTTTTTTCTTTTTTTTTTTGGGCTTTCTTTTTCTTTTTTCTCCCACCGCCACACTTTCTTTCCTGTTTTTGACAGCCGGCTCTGAATCGGCGAGCAGGTGTCTTCTTATTTTCTGCCGAAAACAGTGCACACAAACACTCCGACGCTGTTCATAAACAGATAAACACACGCGCAGACCAGACAGGCAGGCAAACACACACACAAAGGTTTGCTCAGCCATTCCTCTTAGGACACGGAGTTGATTTCCATTCATTTCCGCCTAAACAAAGCGCCATCGCTCACCTTTACTGTAACCAGTCAATGTCTGACCTTAACCTTCACCTAGCCACTATTCAAACCTTAGCCTAATAAACCTCACCACTTCCACAGAAAACGAGTGTCTGCCTCATTAAGACCAGGTGTTGGTCTTAATGGTCCGTGTTTATGACAGAAAAGGTCCTACAGAGGAAACAAATACAGGTACACATGCACACGTACACAGCAGTGGCACTCAAGAGGTAACAATGCATTCGTAATGACTACCCTTGGCACTCCTGTCAATTCCATGACACAAAATGAGTGTCGCAAAACAGAGCCACTATTTTCCCTTGAATGCCAGCAAATGACAGGGAGCCACTGACACGCGGGCAAGATTTAGAATGCTATGTGATTTTTAGGTCACTGGAAAAAGGAGGGGGTAATTCATCCTTATTATTCCCTCAATAATGTGGCTAGTGTTGCACACTCTGGCTGGGTACTTTTTTTCATTTCGGGGGGGGGGGGGAGCGGGTAGTGGGAGAGGAATTAGCGGGGTTATTGTGTCGAAACTTCCCCTTTAAGTGTTTGATTTTTTTTTTCGGGGCCGCTCTCTCTCTCTGACGAGTGCCCAGCTCATCTGGGCTCAGCGGGGGGGTTGCGAGGGGTATGGCGTGTTGACACTGGTATTATCACAATACGAGCCGCCTCGGACCACAGGCGCTCCAGATCAATCCATTCATTATAGCCTCCACAGCTTCCCCTCGTCGCGCCGAACATGGCCTCTGAATGGCCGCTTTGAGAAGAACCCTTTGATGTTTAAAGGGGCTTTTGGAACGCAGGGCGTCCCTTGTGTCACTGGTGTCAGTGATTAAGTTGTGACTGACTGTCCAGATGGAGGAGGGTGACTAATGCCTACAGTGTATATGCCCCTTGTACTGATGGGAGTGATATACAGCCAGCCCTTGTAAACTGTGAGGCTCCATCTGCACTGCATTACTCTGCATCCAGACGAGTGTTTCAGCTTTCTCGGCAAATTGGAAACCTGTTGTGATGTCACAAGCCAGAAGAGTCTGAACTCCCGTTTCGCAACCAGACAATTGAGAGGGATCCGTATAACCAAAACGTAGCACTTCTCCCACTTCACATTAGCTGGATGTGGCTAACAGAATGAGGATTTTGCCCTCAATCATATCATTTGCATGACTCAGGCTTGTGAATCCTGTGATCAAGTCCGACCCGGCTTGTATTCTTTCTTGTGTGAGTGTGATTTCTGACACATTTTCAGCCAAAGACAGCCTCCACATTCAGCGTGCAACCCAAGGATATGCTGATTGAGAACGCAAGACCAACAAGCTGTAGTACTCCTGGTGTTAAATCAGTGGAAATACATGCAAGTTAAGTGTTGCAGTTGTTCAAACTGGATTTTGCACTTTCATTTTCGACACAAACGAGGACAAGAAACACTTGCTTCCTTTTCATATTTGAAGCATGGCACCATCAAGTTAACCCCCCGTGACGACTTGAATGATCTGGGCATATTGAAACTTTCTAAAGCAATGCTATTGTGCATTGTGATCTCTTCAGCAGTTCTTGCAAATCCCAGAGGGAGAAGGAAGAACAAGGCTTTGGGAGTCTTAAAATAGCAACTTGCCAGAGGGAGTTGGAGAGAAAAAGGCTTGCTGAGCTACACCGCCATCACAGTGCTGGACACTTCTATGTGCTGTTGAGTCACTCCTTGTTGATGTTTTCTCTCTGCCATTCAAAGTGGTGGATGGGTGACATATTACCTCTTGAGCAGCAGTACTAAAGAGCTGCCAAAGAGCGTGCTGGCCCACTGTCTACCATCATCTGACTTTTTTGCATTATTCTTAATGAATGGTTGTATTTCTCTCCTGGGGGCGTGCAGTCACATAAGCTCAAATAAGGAAAACAGTGAGGGAAAGGCTGCATATGCAGCATGTAGCATCCGTAGCAACTGGACTGGACACCACTTGTTTTTGTCCAGTAGCTACTGATTCAGTGACTTTAGCCAGGCTGTGGTGGCTGTATATGGTTCTTCCACATCTTTGTCAAATGAACAGATTGTTCAAGTGCCAACATGTCTCTTTTCTTCAGACTTCAATCATCCAATCCACTAAACGACACCAAACAAGTGTCAATAGCAGAATAAGCTGTTTGGCGTTGGCAGACGAGATTTTGGCAAGTGTTTCATGGGCGCAACCCACATACTCAACTCTGCTGCTCAACCCACAAATGCATTTTCCATATATGTATATACATATATATATACATGTATGTATATATATACTGCATATATGTACAGCCCAGTCTTAAAAACGTATAATTTTAATGTGGAAATACGTGAACATGAGGGCTATGTCAAAGCTAAACCGTCAATTTTGTGTCATTTTGAAGTTTCCTTTTCGAAAAACAAATAAAAATATCCGAGGCCTGGCTGGGAAACTGTGAACATTGTGGTAACTGCAACACCTCTGAATGCCAATTAGCAGGTTCTTTTTTTCCCCCGGCTACAAAGAAAGACTGGCAATCACACAGTTTCTATGGGACTTTTCAAAGCAACATGAGACATGAGAAAGAGGTCAACAGTGGCCAAATCACCTGCATTCAAATTTCAAGAGCAGAAACTCTGCACTTTTTTTTTTTTTTTTATTATCAAGTGAAAGGGGGGTAAAAAAAAAAAAGCATCAACAAAGACCAAAGAAAATTATGGACATGAGGCACAGTCCTTGGAGACAAATGGAATTAAGTGTGGGTTCAGTCATGAAGAAAACTCTAAGCCATACCTCGTCTCCTTTAATTTAAGAGGCAACTTTGTCCTGGTTCAAACAATCCAATCAATTAGCTTAAAGCTAAATCATGTCTTACAAGTTTGTGTGCTACAAAAGTGTGTATAAATAAGTGTCAGTGCCACAGTGGCTGAGGTTTCCTGTTAAGGTGCAAAAACAAAGACCATATCCCGAATAAAACTGTACCAAATGTACTGTTTTTTTTGTTTTTTTTTTAAAGAAAGATAAGCCAATGTCACACTGTTTCTCCATTTGTTTCCTATACAAGTTAATTTTTATGTTTCTATGAGGTTTCGGTTTTAAGTCTTCTTCGATACGTGATGTCCGTTTGGTAAATTGTGGTGCCATTTAGAGTAGACAGTAAAGCATCATACGTTTTCGGGTGTGATTGACAGCGGCCTCTTCCGAAGCTCGACCTTTTCATCCAAAGAGGAAGTTTCTCAAAGACAGGGAAGGATCCCAGATCCTCGAAGTTCAAGGATGTTGCCTATAAGGACCGTTCAAATGTGTAGGATACACTGCACAATCTACATCAACTTAAACCACACGATGTGAACACAGGGATTGTTTGACATTAAAACTGTTAAAATGTTACGAGTTAGCCTTAACGATGGCTAATGTATGCAAAGTATGAACACTTATCCAGGAAAAGTGACTGACCATCAAGGTCTTTCACCAGAATTCCCATGTTTGCATTCAAACAGGGGAATATAACATTAGAAAGAACATTAACCAGGACATACAGCGACAAATTACATTTAAATACGTGGAGGGCAAACAATATAAACTAGTCTACAAGGCAGGATAAGATGAACACAAATGGTAAATTCAAAACAGCAAGTTGAAAAGAATAAAGTTATAAAAAATGGACCAGGTAAGTGAGTTAGCTACCAAAAGTGCAGGAACAAAAAGCAACAAACAAATCATCACGTTAATGTTTGATATTGTTCTAAAGACACACATCTGTCACTTTTAATTTGGGATGACATAGACACACCGTGAACCAAACATATAAATAAACACTTAACTCACAGCACAGCTTCGATGTCCGTTTTACTTTTCTATCAAGTTGAGCAACTTCGCTAGAGTTGCTGGGATGACTTGTTTTTCTTACGTGGCGCTTTTAAACTGCAACATTTCTCCCTACAAACACATCACTGGCAAAGCCGAGTAAAAAGAATCTAAGAGCTGTTTGTTTTTTATGATTGCCATTGATTGTTATGTCCATTAAATGTGTCAAAACAAGCGCGACACTGGACAACAGATGTGTCATTTCATAGCTGACAGCTGCCCTAAATGCATGCAGCGCCGTACAAAAAAAGAAGTAACATAAACGGGACCCACAGACATCCGTGCGGTTATTATGTTTATAAAACGGAAACCATTAATTCAGCAGACTGTGCAATCATCTCCATTTTTCATTTTCTCTCCCCACATTTCATTAACACCTTTAGATTGTCAATGCAGGAACAAAATAAGTGAATGTGAGGGAGCGTTTGAGGGGAAATGTTTCGGGAGGTGTATTCTGAGATATTTTGCTATCCACTCCCCTACCTCGTATTTTGCATAATATGTATTAATATGAAAAAAAGATTCAGTGAGAAAATTACTTTTGGGCAAAGAAAAAGGGGAACAATGTATCATTTCTTATCAGAAATGGTTTTAATTTTCTGCTCTCAGTCATTGTGTGGGAGTATGAATCACCTTTTTTTTTTTCTTTTTGGGAACATCTCGTTTTCAAAACACCTGGTGTTCACTGATGAGGTCTTTGTAAAGGCGTAGAGAGCTTAGGCTGGCATCATTTTAGACCACTCACCCACTTGAGAGCAAGATCGATGCTGTGCACATCTATGATAATGATTTTCACTGGTGATTTGTGAAGCTTGATGGCTCAGATAGTAAACATTAGCTTAGAGTTGCTTTCATGCTCAGCCCCACTTTGTGTCTTGATGTCCCAATAGCTTGGGACAAAAAGTCATTGATCAGTTTTTTTTATGTTACTAAACACACAGAAGACAACGAGTGAAAATAAACACTGGTCAGTTTAGCACCAGTTGACCTATCTTTGTATCTATGGATAGAAAACCACTTATCAAAGGGGAAGTTGTGACTCTAGGCATATGCTGATAGGACATGGATTGATCACTCGAATTGAATACTTGAATATCCAATGTAGAAAAACTAAAGATCCAATACTCACATAGCAATGTCACACGGCAGTGATCATGTGACCTATAATGTAAGATTAAAGAAAAAGAAGCAAAACAGACGACTGTAGTTTCCAATGATCGGTATTTGACACAAATTGGAGCCATTTCTACTTTTAACTCTATGGTATAGCTCTTTATAGCCTTTAAACACCATTATGAATAATGACATGATTTGTGCCATTATGAATGTTACTTATTACATTATTTGCTCTTGAATATACACTTTTGACAGCTTTACTTTTGGTGTGCTGCAGGTCAAACATAGGCCTATTATTATTGTTATTATAATAATTATTATTATTATCATCATCATTATTTGCCATAGTAGTAGTATTAAAAAGGTGCTGGACAACAGCAAGGGCCCCTTTTAAAGTATAATAAACATATTCAGAATCATAATGATGTAATAAATGCAATATCCAGATATCTAAACCTAATTTTCATGTACTATTTGTAAATATACATATACAGTACATATATATACTGTATATATATATATATACATATTTTTTGAATCCAATTATTTTTACTTCATATTTTAACCTTTTCCCCATAAATATGTGCATGTGACGTATTCATTAAATCTTGCTTTGAGAGGAACTAACAGGGTACAGGGCACGTGCAGCATGACTGATTTACAGTACAAACCTATTTTGGGGGTTTGATTTCAATGCGACGATAGAGGGCGCTAGTAAGCAAGGATAAGGCCACTGCTGGAATCTAGAGAGGCGCCTGAGAGACGCAGCTGCTGAAAGTGTGGCTCCCTCTTTTCCTCTCCTCTCGTCTTCACTCCGTCCCCGACTCGCTCATTACACTCGTTCACTGTATCATCCCACAGACACACATGCAGCGCCGCACTGCCCCATTTCTTAAAACAACAGAGCATCCTCCTCCACAACTCCAAATTACAGAAAGAAATGCGTATCAAAGCACCACTTCATTACTGTGCACAACTCTACTGTGCCAATGCGCATTCAAGCCACATTTGCGCAGACAAAGTGTGCTCACAGAATGTGCATCATGTCTTGCTTTGCTTAGCATCCGTGGAAGAATTAAAGCTCGGTGCCGGTCAGATTATTATTCCTCACCGAACACCAACTGGATGTTTGCTCAACATTGTTCACACACACACGCACTGAACTGTGTGTTTGGACACAGATCTTTCAGTTTGGGATTGCGCAGTGGCACCATAAAGAATCCCATACTCTAATCTTCAGAAATGAACCACGCAGGGGGGAGTTTCTCCTTTCATTCCTCTTTCTTTTTTTTAATGACATAAAATTCAAAGTCATACACTCCCATTCCTGGATGCTGAGTTGACGGAACAACATATAAAGCCCGCTGCGCCGCGCGGAGAAAACATGCAGCCACCGGCGCCCACACGCATACATACATACATATTTGTACCCAACCACGCCGCGGCGTTTGCGCACACAGCAGCCACCACCACTGATCCCACGTCCCGTGCCGTGCGTCTGGCTCTCTGTCTCGTAGCGCTGCTGTGTTTGGTCGCGTTTCGTGCGTAAAAGTTACGCTCCGGGTTTGTCTCTTGCGGCGAAGACAGTGGCTTGCACTGCACACCGCACAGCCGTTACACACGTCCTTTGTCGAGTTTAAACTATGACACAAACTGCCTCATACCAAGTGGGATGAATGGAAATGGACAGTTTTGTGGTGTTTCGTAAAGGAGTCATATGGCACACATGAAGCAACTATGCTATAATCCACGTGCGTCTCAGAGAAAAAAATGACAATATTAATGTATCTACACCTCATTCAGTCTGGGTTTACTGCTCAAATATTGTGACGAACCTTGCGATCGGGACCTAAACGTCGGACCCCGTTTACGTGGTGCGCTGTCGGGTGAGAAGAAACCACAGGAGGGAGGGAGAGAGAGAGAGAGAGAGAGCGAGAGAGAGAGAGAGAGGGAGAGGGAGGAGAGACGGAGGGGAGCGAGAGACTGCAATATCATTTGTGGATCCCGCTCACAGTGCTGCAGATAGGGGCTGCCAACACATGCGGCGCGTCTGCAGGTGAAGGAACATGCTGAATGTGCTGGACACACAGTGAGGAATTCAACCACAGCTGTATCGGACATATCTTTCCTGAATTTCTCTCTCTCTCTCCTTTTTAAATACAAAACCCAGATTGTTTTAAGGAGATTGCGCGTTGTGGACTTGGCACTAAGAGAGGAGGAGAGAGTGAGACACAGAGCGAGAGAGAGAGAGAGAGAGAGAGCGAGCGAGCGAGCGAGCGAGAAGAGAGAAGTGTACTGGTTGTTGCAAGTGACTTGGAGGAAAAGGAGAGCAGCAGCCGGACAGGTAATCCGCTTCACATCCTCAAACAGTCGGAGAGTTGACGGGCTCCTTCTCTCGCCGTGTGATGAGTTTGGAACCTGCGTGCGCGGGCATTTAAATGACCCGATTTGACACACGTGGACATATCAGTGGACACGGGAATATTGCAGCCTCAGCAGCCAGCATCAAAAAAGGAGATTATTGTGACCGCAAACTGTAAGTAAAAGGGCGCACGATGTGGACTGATCGTACTTTGCGCCGCATATGATTTTCGGACTGTGACCATTTTTCGCCTTTACGCGCATACAATTCACCACACAGAGCGCGCAGAGGAGCCTCTTGGTGTACTTAGACCAAAAACATTTGCGGCTTTTATTGTTTTCTACTAATACAAGAAAAGAGCAACTGGCATCCTGTGCCGCGGTAGAAAAGAAGAGGAGAGGAGAGGAGAGGAGAGAAGAGGAGAGAGGAGAGAGCATCGTGCACTTGCTGCTTTTCACTGCAGCAGGAGCGATGTAGGATGAAGTCTTGCACATCCCGACACTGAGGGCTTATTCGCTCCTGATGAACATTCCCTATTTTTTATATTAACATCAGTGATTTCATAATTCTTTTTTTCAAAAATAAAAAAAAGAAAACACAAGTGGAACAATGAGGACTACTGGCGCAGTGGACTATTTGTACTATTGCATGCTCATCCTGCAGCTCGTCAATCAGCCCGCTGCCAAGCAAGTGCTCCGGTACCGTTTGGCCGAGGAGGGACCCGCGGATGTCAGAGTGGGGAACGTTGCCACCGACCTGGGCATCGTCGCTGGGTCTGGAGAGGTGACATTCACGCTGGAGTCAGGATCAGATTTTTTCAAAATAGACAACATAACAGGTGAGCTCACCACCAACGAGAGGCGGATAGACCGCGAGAAACTGCAGCAGTGCCAAATGATATTTGATGAGAACGAGTGCTTTATAGATTTTGAAGTGTCAGTGATAGGACCTGCCCAGAGCTGGGTCGACCTGTTTGAGGGCAAAGTCATCATATTAGATATAAATGACAACACACCATCGTTCCCTTCCCCTGTCCTGACACTGTCAGTGGAGGAGAACAGACCCATTGGAACCCTTTACCTGCTGCCCACAGCCACAGACAGAGACTTTGGCAGAAATGGAATAGAGAGATATGAGCTGATCCAGGACAATGGGGAGACCTCAAGGCGCTTGGGCTCCTCTGGGGATTCATACTCAGGGAAGAGGAGGTTTGATGAAGGTGCAAGTAGGAGCAGCGTATTCGAGCTGCAAGTTGCCGACACCACTGATGGAGAGAAACAGCCCCAGCTCATCATTAAAGGGGCCCTTGACAGGGAGCAGAGGGACTCTTATGAGCTCACACTGCGCGTGAGGGATGGAGGAGATCCCCCTCGCTCCTCCCAGGCCATCCTCCGGGTGATGATCACTGATGTGAATGACAACAGCCCCCGCTTTGAGAAGAGTGTGTACGAAGCGGACCTGCCAGAGAACAGCTCCCCCGGTGCCCCCATACTCCAGCTCAAAGCAGCGGATGCAGACGTGGGGGTTAATGGTCAGATTGAGTATGTGTTTGGGGCGGCCACGGAGTCGGTGAGGAGGCTGCTGAGGCTGGACGAGAGCACGGGGTGGCTGAGCGTGTTGCACCGCATCGACCGTGAAGAAGTGAGCCAACTGAGGTTCACAGTAATGGCCCGTGACCGCGGCCAGCCACCTAAAATGGACAAGGCGACAGTGGTGCTGAACATTAAGGATGAAAATGACAATGTTCCTGCGATTGAGATACGGAAAATCGGACGCATCTTCTTGAAAGATGGTATAGCTAATGTGGCTGAGGATGTGGTGGTGGACACACCCATTGCCTTAGTTCAGGTGTCGGACCGAGACCAGGGGGAAAATGGCATAGTGACCTGCACGGTCGTCGGGGATGTGCCCTTTCAGCTCAAACCTGCAAGTGAAATGGAGGGCGAGCAGAATAAAAAGAAATATTTCCTCCACACATCTGCACCGCTGGACTATGAGGCCACACAGGAATATAATGTGGTCATTGTGGCCGTGGACTCCGGAAGCCCCAGTCTGGCGAGTAATAACTCTCTAATAGTCAAAGTGGGTGACACCAATGACAACCCTCCTATCTTTAGCCAGAATGTTGTCGAGGTGTCATTTCCAGAAAACAATGCCCCAGGCGAGAGGGTGACAACAGTGGTGGCTATTGACGCAGATAGTGGGAAGAATGCTGAAATAGCTTATTCCCTCGACTCATCAGTGAATGGGATTTTCTCCATTGATGCAGACAGCGGAGACATCCGAGTAAACACCATTTTGGACAGAGAGCAAACGGAGCGCTACGAATTCAAAGTGATAGCCAAAGATAAGGGCATAAACACGCTTCAGGGCTCCGCAACAGTGGTCGTCCTCGTGGCCGACAAGAATGACAATGAGCCAAAGTTCATGCAGGATGTGTTCACCTTCTATGTCAAAGAGAACCTGGAGCCAAACAGCCCCGTTGGCATGGTTACAGTGATTGATGCAGACAAAGGCCGGAATGCAGAGATGAGCCTTTTTATTGAGGAAGAGGCGGACATCTTTTCCATTGAGAATGACACTGGGACTATTTTCTCCACGCTGTCTTTTGATAGAGAGCAGAAAACCACGTACACCTTCCGCGTCAAAGCTGTGGATGGTGGTGACCCCCCCAGATCTGCCACTGCCACAGTGTCTCTCTTTGTCATGGATGAAAATGACAATGCACCAATGGTGACTTTCCCAATCAACAGCTCCTACACGCTTCTCAACCCTGCCACTAACATCGGAACAGTCGTCAGAACTGTCATTGCCACTGACTCCGACACCGGCATCAATGCGGACCTGAACTACAGCGTGATCGGGGGAAACCCCTTCAAGCTGTTCGAGATTGATGGAGGATCTGGGGTCATTTCACTGGTGAGGAAGCTGGAGCTGAAGCACTATGGCCTCCACAGACTAGTGGTGCAGGTGAATGACAGAGGGCTGCCTTCTCAGAGCACCACGACACTGGTCCACGTGTATGTCAATGAGACTCTTTACAATTCCACAGTTGTGGAGGCCCAGGTGGCTAAGAGCCTGAGCACGTCTCTTAACACAAACATTGCCGGTGACCCCAACTATGATCTCAGCAAACAGCGGTTAAGCATTGTAATCGGAGTAGTTTCGGGCATCATGACGGTCATCCTCATTATTCTTGTTGTTGTCATGGCTCGTTATTGCCGTCCCAAGAATAAGAATGGCTACGAGGCCGGCAAGAAGGACCACGAGGACTTCTTTACGCCACAGCAGCACGACAAGTCCAAGAAGCCCAAGAAAGACAGGAAGAAACAGAAATCAAAACAGCCGCTCTACAGCAGCATTGTCACCGTTGAGGCCTCCAAACCCAACGGACAGCGCTACGACAGCGTCAACGAGAAGCTGTCGGACAGTCCAGGCATGGGCCGCTACCGTTCTGTCAACGGAGGGCCGGGGAGCCCAGATTTGGCACGACACTACAAGTCCAGTTCACCACTCCCGACGGTCCAGCTTCATCCGCAGTCGCCAACCGCTGGAAAAAAGCACCAGGCAGTTCAGGACCTGCCCCCTGCTAATACCTTTGTTGGCACCGGAGATAACATTTCCCTTGGATCTGACCACTGCTCTGACTACAGCAGTCAAACTATCAACAAGTACAACAAACAGGTAAGAAGAAACATCTCTGTGTTTTTTCTCCTTTCCCCTCCACTACTCTTAAATGTCTCCTGTTTCTTCCTCTTAGTGTTCTCTCTACCATAATGCTTTCTGACAGGGCTAGTCTCAGTAGTCTTGTTGCCTTTATGGTGCTAATGTGTGTCAAGTTAGTGGTATTGATCTGTTTTGGTTCGGAGTGCCGTTCACAGGTAATATTTAAAAGAGTAAGGTTTGGATTAGGAAGGGAAGGAAACGTGGGGTATCCTTTTTTTTTTTTTTAAACCAAAACTTTTTTGACTCATTCGGATCATGTGTTGAGACTGCCTTGGCAAATATGTGTCAGAAGTGTTCCAGACAGCTCACATAAGGCTTTGGTTTGCAGCTATTTTCTCCCAGAGGGGGAACGTGGCAGGGACTGACTGCACTCTTCTCTTAGCCGTGTCAAGCCCTGCCCTGCTCCCTGTCTGTGACAAGGCTACCTTTTCTTCTTCTGAAAGGGAGCGAGACAAAAAAACAAAGGCAGAAAGGAGAGCGAGAGGTAGATGTAGGTTGAATGTAGTACAAACATGGCTTTGTATGGTTGGTGAGTCAGTTTTTTTTTACAGTCTTGGCTTGAGTGGGAACATCTGGCCAGGAAGTCATATTAACATTCTTCTGCACTTCAGGGTCTGCATCAATTCATTGACCTGGCAGTGAAAGCTGACATTTTTATATCGCCGCCCATATTAAAGCCTCGGCTCCTTTTACTCCCTTATCTTTCTGCTCATATATACACATCTGCCATCTTTTCACCTGCTCTCCAGGCCTCCTCAGCCTCACCTTCTTCTTTCCTTCCCTCACTGAGCTTTTTTCCTCTATTGAACACAGGTGTAGGTGGCACAATGCACTGAAATCCCAGTAAATGTGGCTTTTATTAGTTCATTAGTTGTTTTTTTTTCACTCTTAGGTGCAACAACAGTAGGGAGCACAAAGGGTAATACATAAACATGAAGCCATCTCATTTGCGTTTTTTGTTTTTTTTCAGGCAAAGGAACACTGCTGTTTTATGTGTTTTCTATGGCATTCTAATGCATTATTGATCCTCCTCAGCAGTTACTCCTTTAGCTCACAGGAGTTACTTTTTTTCCTGTCACTGTGTGTTTTTTGTTTTCTTTCTCGAGATCTCTATGTTCACGCTTTTATACTCGCCGCCCGCTGTCACGTGAAGCCTCCCTTCTCAAACTCTCCTCTGGCCTCGTTGTATTACATCCTTGAGATTTTTTTTTTTTTTTTGCAGCCACAAATGCTATCTGTATTCCCTTTGTTTTTTCCCCCCCTCATTGTCTTCCAGCCTCTGCCACATCCCGCCCCATGCATCGCTGGCTCCTTTTTTTATTTTAATCTCCCCTTTCCTCCTCTTCTCCCGCTCTTTTTGTTTCCTCTTTTCCTTTTTTCCTCTAACAGCTTCTAATATGGTGTATTCGCCTAGTTGCTTCCCAGGGTGTGAGGAGTGCTGTTGCTTTCGGATGTCTCCTGCATAATTAAAAGGGCACTCTATTTGCTGCTGCGGCAGCAGTGTGTATTGTGTGTCACTGTGCCCCATTCATATAATTATTTATTTACTCTGTACATTACTGCTGCAGCAACTTTTATGGACTAAGCATTTGTTTGAATACAGTGAAAATAGTGTGCACTGACTATAAAGAGAATTTTCTTGTGGTAAAGGCCACTCAGTTTGAGTACTTAAGTTGTAATAAATATAGTAATAGTGAGTGTTTACTGGCCTGCTGGGGAATGTCAGTTGTGGTTGTAGCCTGTTTAGGTTTTTTAATATACAATTGTACGCAGATATTAAAGTTGTTAAATAATCATTCAGCCGGGAGGGAATAGAAGGTAATTTATGGCTGCACAAGTGAGCTGATAGAGGAGAAGGTGTGTGTGTTCATGTGCTTCAATTATGGCATAAAACAGCAACCTCTATAGTGGATAAGGTAGTGAAGTGGTCATGGACTTGATTTTAGGGACGCAGAATTTAAAAAAAAAAAAATAAATTCTGTTGTCAGGTAAGTGCCACTACAGCTAAATGCATAATGAGACACTTAAGGACACTTGTGGGCCTCGGTTAAGGGCACACTCTGTGCGAAACAGTAGGAGACATTTAAAAGGAGAAATAATTCCCTTAAATGTTTTACCTCCTTGACATATATTATTTGCACTATTCCATTTTTGTCTACATTTCTTTTTTGCCACAAACAAGGTTGATTGACACCCAGTGTCCCGTCTCTTCTACCACTCCCTCTTTTTGTCCATCTGTGGGAAGAGATAGAGACAGGCACAAGAAAGACGGCTCTGTTAGCGGTGGGCAAAATGGCCCCTACTGTTTCACAGGGGACTTGGGGTCGGGTGGAAAGAGAAAAGCGGCAGAGTGTGTGTGTGTGTGAGAGAGAGAGAGAGAGAGAGAGAGAGAGAGAGAGAGAGGGAGAGAGAGGGAGAGAGAATAGGGTAGAGTGTAATCTCCGAGGTATCAGGTTCCGTCTTTTTCCCTTCTCACTAACGCTTAGTCTTCCCATAAGTGCAGCGGCTACCTGGTTGGTCAGTAACCAGGTAACCAGGAAACAAAGGGAGTTTATTAGCGAGATGAGCCTTTAGGTATATAGCTTGTCAGATGTTTAATCAATATCTAAAGATCGCTTTTATAGTTTTTACCGTGCTGGCCTGATTCGAGGCCTGCTTGAATGTTAACCAATCTCCAACTCTCAGAATGATACTGAGTTATTCAGTGAGTATTCTCAAATATCCATCACCCCTGCTTAAGAATCCCATTTAATCCAAAATTTGAACCTTTTTTTTTGATCAGTGAGAATGTATGAAATCAACGTTCAACGGTCACCCCCCAGATTGAATGATTCTGGGTTTTTATTTGCTTCAGTTTGTCTCCAACATTATGGATTATAATTCTAATTTGTTTAGAACAATTAAAAAGAGAGAAAAATTGATTTTTTTTTGGAAAAAGTGAAATTGTGTTCATTGAAACTGCAATTTTTTCATTTTTGCCAGCAATGCGAATTCAGGCACGTCCATCTTCTGCTTGTTAGCGTGTAAAGAGCCATTAAAAGTCTGGAGCAAACCGCGTACTTTTTACAAAATGGGACAGCGCTCGGCTGTGTTTCGGTTTCATCATCAACACGGGCATGACAGCGAGATAAGGGAGCTAATTCGAGGAGAAGAGGAGATTGCAAGTGGTGTATAACCGCTCATTTTAGTGTGAAAGAGGCTTAAGATTGTTAGGCTGTAACGTTCACGGTTCTCTGTTCTGTTTTTGAATTTTTGGGTGGCGTGGGACATTTTGCCTATCTGGGCCTACGGTGTCTTCTGTTTCTAAATCCTTGCATCCACACGCTGATGAGCAGTGTATGCCTTTAACACAACACTTAACTTTATTACTTTTGGCAGTAGCGTCCGTTCCATCCTGTGCCAGAAAAATAAACGCTGTCCGACCATAACGCGGCGAGGAATGAAATCACTTAGCCGTTGAATTATCACAAAGCGTCAGCTTTTGTTTTATCATCGCACTTCAAAGAGCCACTCGCGTCCAGGTGGATCGCTTTTAATCAGTAGTGAGCCACAGCAGCTTGTGTTTTATGCTCTCGGAAAGCGTAGCCCCTCAGGGCAGGCAAAAGCCCCCGCTCCACAAACTAGCACCAGGTTATTTCGCCTCAGGGTCGATGCTGCAAGCATAATCGGGCATTGCCCTTAACTCAGCCCGGGTGTTCACCTCCCGTGCTCTGGCCAGCTGTTCCTCCGGCACCGCGTCGGGGCAACGACCTCCCGCACAAGATTTTTATACGGCCACAGAGCAGCTGATTTGCATCGAGCAAATCCTCGCTCTGACCATCTAACACGAGATGTGATGGCGCCTCATGCTCCTCGGGCAGATCAGGAAACCAATATGGAAATGTGGGGCATTTGCCTTCAGCCTAATTTGTTTTTTAACCCTCCAAAATGTAGCCGCCTAAACACCTAGGAGAAGCCACAGCCGAACCTAAACGAATCTCACGAAAGTGAACCTCAGTGACCCTACAGTTTTTATTTGAACGTCGGCTCCTTTGGATTAAGAGACAATGCCGCCACTGTCTGCCGTGTTTTCTTTAGCATTCAGCACAAACGGCCTGGAATTTGCAGGCATAGAAAGCCCCCCCACCCCACAAACCCCCGTTGCAGCTTGTGTGATTTTATCTGTGAAATTGTTGTGGCAGTCAGTCACTCATTGAGCTCAATGAGATAATTACTTGATAAGATCTGCCACAGGAGCTTTAACATGTTTTGTCATCCCACGTTCTCTCCCATTGTTGCGGATATTTTAGGAGGAAGGAGAAGATAAAGTAGCTGTTGTTTCAGTCTCGTGTTTTTATAAAGATCCTGGATACAGGTAAGAACTTAAACTGCGCTGAAAGGGTGTCGCAAAGGGACTTGAATTAAATTCAGACGGTGATACCCAGGTGAAAAAAGAAACACTTTATGGAAATCTTAAGAAATGAGATTATGTGCAATTGAGCCGGTTTGTTTACTGCCACATTGTCATTAGCACTTGTCCTTTGTGTGGTGCGGGCGCACCGCAGACTGTGGCTAATTTTATCAAAATTGTTTTGGATCCATTATCCGTCGCTTAATTCAATATGGCTGCTCCGGCTTCTGTTGTTTATGTTCTGGGAAGAGAAATGAAAGGAGTTGGGGACGCGGAGAAAGGCTTGCGGTGCTTTTCTGCAGCGGGCAGCGTTTTCTCGTGTAATTTGGTTCGAATGCATTTGCTCTAAAGCAATTACTAATCTGAAGGATTAGACTCACCTGATGCACCAGTAGAAATTGAGGAGATGGAGTGAGAAACGCGAGGATATTGCTATCGCTGGTTTCTCCACTTTCTGCCATATTACTCTGTATAATGTGTTAATATACAGTAGAGGCTGTTACCTGTAGGGCTAACTTTGCAAAGGCATTGCCTCATCTCTTGTTCTTTGTCTCCCTTTCTTTACTTTTTATTTTTATTATTTTTATCATACTCTAAACACGCCAGGCAGCTCAAGATGTCTTTATGGTACTATAAATACACGATTGAACGCGCTCCAGATGCCCTGCGCTCATCTGCGTCGTCTGTCGCGATAAGATGCCCGAAAGAGAAAGAAAGGAGAGTGAAGAAAGGGAAAGAAACAGACAAGAAATTTAAGCCGCATGCCACCTTGATTGCTCTCCACGCTGCTGATTGTAAGTGGCAGTGTCAAGGATGCCACCTTCCTCTCGCTGCTTCTTTTCAATTTTGGTGTCATCGAAAATGGAATTTCATTTCATACCGGCGGCGATCGCATTAGATAGGGCTCACACCAGGATAAAGCCGATTCATATTTGCAGATTTGCCTCTCCTGTGGCACTATCAATCATCGCACACTCAGCCCTGTTGCAGACTTGTTTTCCACGGCGACTGTTAGGGAATTGGTACAGTAAATTGACTTTTACAAGGCTCACAAGGTCCATGATACGCGAGCGCGCCCGTGCTGTTGTTTCCTCTGCGAACTGTCCTCTCGTATAGAAACTACAGCGGGCTAAATGAGAACATCACTTCGCTGTGCCGCGGGAGCAAACCCTGGGGAATACTTCCCCGCCAATGAGCTGACTAACAACACAGATCAGACATAAGGGTTGTTTGTGAAACTAATGGGCCAAGAGTGTTTTATTTACTGTGACACTGTACCTCATCGAAACTGCAAAAATGTCAGTCAGGCCCATTATAATGTCATTTTTTTTTGGTTGTGAGAGAGGTCACAATCCGTTTTGTTGGTGGCAGAGGGGTGTTTACCGGGATGTAGTCTTCTGTTTTGAAATCATGAGATTTGAATTCAACATTCATTTTGATATAGAATCTATGATTTGTATGCTTGATTTCCTCTCCCTTTCTTATTCCACCCTCGCCGTGATTCATCAGATGAATCGCTCACTGTCAGCGGTGCTCACATGGGTGCAGGATGTCAAGGGAACCGCGAGCAAGCGGGCAGCGCCCGCCATGTTGTCACATATGGCCTTCGTGAAGATGAGAATAACAGCCATGAAAGCTAGTTACACCGGTCCATAATTTACCACTGAGTGCCACATTTTCCTCTGGCAGTCAACTGAAAAGCTCCTTATTGCAAAATGAACTGATTTATTAAAGGGATAGGTCAGTTTTTTTTTCCCGAGTGCAGCTTAAAGAGGTTCTGACACATGAAAACACAGATGAAACAAGCAAACTTCTTACCAACACATATCTATTTCAGCTTAAATCTATAATAACCTAAGACTGTGTTTGCTGATGTATGAAGAATCACCTCACCTCAGTCACACAATAACATGTGTGAATGTACTGATGGAGGCAAAAGTGGATCAGCAACTCCCGTGTGCCATGTTGATTTTGAGACTGGTTTACAAAGTGACACAGACTTCAGTTTGCAACTTGTCAGACAGGCCTATGCTGTGATGTGGATAAAGATAACTTCACTTTAAGCTGATGTAGATTTTATTAGATGGGTCTTTAGTGAGTGTCAGGTATGTTTTCAGAGAGAGCTTGCCTGGTTTTCTTCAGGAAAAAAAAACAAAAAGGTTACACATACATATTGTTGTATCTCATATCCAAATGAATGCTTGGGTGACCACAACTCCACAACAACAACAAACAGTCCAGCAAACTGCAGACCACAGCGCCGAGTTTATTCTCCGCGCGAGACGATTCCGTCGGCGAATGTGCGCTCTTAAAACTGCTTTGAAGGCGACAAAGCACCTTAGTTGGTCTGCAAGGTGGCTGGCAGCTAGTTAGCAGGGCTGCCACTGTGAGCATATCAATGCTGTGCATTGTGCGGCTCACAGAAATGCCAGCTGCAGTGCTTTTTTCTTTTTTTTTTTTTGCTTTAACAGCACCACGGTGGCCAGGTGCCAGGTGTGTTTACAGTGTTTGTGAGAGGTAAAGATTACCGTGTCCACCTGGGTGGTGAGGTCCAAAGGGGTTTCACAGAGAGGGATTCACGCGTGCACGGACATGAATGCACCTCAGGACTGAAAGAACAGAGCAGCTCAGATTACAACACACAAAGAGCGACTTTGACTTTTCCACTGAGGACACGGCTACTCCAAGACAGCAGTTGAACACAGGTGTACCTAAAGCAAATATCTAATCAGCTAGTCACATGGCGGCTCGTCACAAAGTGACATCCCAGTACGTCCCAGTTTCGGAAATACTCAACCATCTCTAGGGATTACGGCGAATGGTCAGTAAAACTGAAAATATCCTGTGAGCGGCGGTTCGTGATGCCAGAGGTCAGCGGAGATTGACGATAGAGAGGCAACAGTAACTCATCCTAACCAGTATCTGCAGCATCTCTGAACTACCAACACCTCAGACCTTGGAGGATATGCGCTACAGCAGCACAAGACCACGTCGGCAGCAGGTACACATGATATGTAGAGAAGTTACCGGCGAGTGGAAAATAGGTGACGGAAATAAAACCAAGTTAACCAGAGTAATTAGAGCGTGTTTAATAAGTACAACCTTCACCCTGGGTTCAGGTTTTGTCTTTACAGACATGCACCTGTTCTGCAAAATCCATCTAAACCCTTTTTGACTTTGTCTTTTTTATATTAAGAAAGTGCTAAAATATTAAGATGCACTGAGCTCTCATGACTGCATAAGACACATTAGGATTTGTCGGGGCTAAATAATGCATCTGAAAGCTTTGTGTTTCATACAGAGAGTAAAGGACTAATAGGGTGCAGTCACACATATTTGCTAAGCAGCAGAGCCTATTGGATATGACTTGACTTGTTTAGAGGGAGAGGACGGGGACCACTAGCCCCGGTTTGGGTGCAGCGCCCCACCGTGAGCCCCCCGCCCCCCCCCAACCCCCCAAATGAGATTATACGTGTATGAAACAGGAGGTACAGCACTCACAGACCATCCATCAAAGCCCGGGGGGACCTTTGTGAAAGTTTGTGCACATGTCTCCTCAGCGGGCAAACCCACAGTAGTGTCAACGTGGGTGCACAGGTGTGAGCGAAAGTGTGTGGGTGTGCAGTACAGTACCAACGTGTGTGCGCGTGTGTGCGTGTGTGCGTGTGAGGGCTGGAAAGCAGAGCAAACGGGGGGTGGAGGAGTGGGGCTAAGCAGTTCAGCCTCTCCATCATCCTCCACGGCAGTCACACACACACTGTGACATGCCTGAGAGGGTTTCAATATCCTGTGTGTGTGCGTGTGTGTGTTTGTCTGTCTGTGCCGCTGTGTTTACCCAAGAAAAGCAAGTTCATTATATTTGTATGTGTGTGTGTCTGGTTATTACACAGACTCTCTGCACACATGCGTACAAAGGCAGATTGGAGCCCGAAGGCTGGAGCAATACTTTATATTTTATAGAAGAAGAAGAAAAAAACCAAAAAAAAAAACACGTCAAGCTTGAGTAGTCGAGTGCGGCGCGGTAGCTTCTCTTCAGCCAGTAATTACAAGCGCCCTCGAGCAAGGCACTGTGAGGTCCTCTGCCGCCCCAACAAAGCTATTTATTTATTTGGACACTCCCGTGGCTAAGGTGTGAATTTAAAACCCGCTTCAGTGTGGACACGATCACGAGCACCTGTGGTAAAGACCTTGCAGATGTGTGCAAAAAAAAGAAAGCAGAACTATTCATTAGCGGAGCGTTGGCAGGGGCAGGAGGAGCCTCTGTATCGATGAAGCTTTACCTGGCAGAGAGCAGGCTATTAGCCAGGCCCGATAAATCTTGTCAGCTGCTGGAAGAGTCTACCTGCCTGCTGAAGAATGAAGGTCACAGGGCAGCTGGAGTTACGAGCGGCCTCGCAAAGGTATCTGCTATCAAATCAACTGAAATATGAAGTGAGGCTGGGCTTTTGAAAATGATCTTCTTCTTCTTCTTTTTTCCCTTGTATGTGCGTTTCGCTTCTGTTGGGCCTTTTAGTGATACTGTGATTTAATTCAAATATGAATGAGGTTACAGCCTCGGTCTAGTTTGTGATCACCTACGGATGATTATTGCCGTTCGTGGCGGGAAGACTTATCCTTAACCCTCTGGTGAAATACCAACAATACATACAACCACAGATGTCTTTGTCTATTAACAGATGCCATTTAAAAGTGGAACGAGTCTGTATCCAATTAATATCGCTTTTAGTCCTCGTATTTGGGCGCTTCTCCCTACAAAGAAAAGGAAAGGAAAGGAAATGTGGAAGTCTCCGTCGTGATATATCCTGCATTATTACATACTGTTGAAAACTGCAATATAAAGAGGAGATGACTGGCTTCAGTCAGACAAATGCTATACCACTGTGGTTTGAGAGAGTCCAGACATTAAATATGGTTTCAGCTATCGATCTGCGGCACCTTGCCCTATAGCCTGCATATGGTCTCGGTTTGGCATCACCTGCTTTTCTTCTCACTGCATCTCAGGAGACGGAGTCCCTCTACGACGTCTCTCTTCCCGGCAACAATGTTCCGAGTAACACCTACAAATAGTCAATCAAAGCGGCCACTGGTGGAGAACGGTGTCGGCCATTTTGGCTCCAGAATGAGTGGGTGGGTGAACTCAGGTGCTTGAATAATAGTGTGCTCTGAGCTGTGGCTTTTGCTCAGTTTCGCCGCATTTATGGAGGCGAGAGGGAGCGAGAGAGAGAGAGAGAGAGAGGCAGAGGGGATGTAATCAAGACTGAAAGACTGGTCTTTGACATGGTTCATTTACTGCGAGCTGGTCCAATGCAACACTTGGGACACAACAGCCAATTGTACATTTTCAGAGTAAATTCAGCAGTGGGAACTGCCTGGAGGGGGAGCTTGCCCACAGAGGAGCAGGAGTGGGGTTGTCATGGTGTTGTGTTGGCGGGGGTGGGTGGTGGGGGGTGGTCTGTAGGCAATGTTGTTACATTTGCTGCTGTTTGGTTCTAGGTTGATGAGGTCTGGGATTGGGGGAAAGGCAGCGACATCAATCAAGTTGACAAGTCCGGGGGCGGTAAAATTATTAGAATAATGGCAAACAAAGACGCTTAAAGATGACCAGGTTTCTTTCGTACTGTACTTTCAACTTTCTTTTCTTTCTTTTTTTTC